>NC_064853.1:56961021-57333521 GCF_024139225.1 Suncus etruscus
CTTTCTGGCCATTAAGTATGAAGTGATCATGATTCTTTGATAGTCCTATAAATAATTTTCATCTTCATTTGGATAGAAAATTTCCTGTTGTAAACTAGGATGACCTGAAAACCATATAGAACTCTAATGAGATAATAACTTAAAATCATGGGATTCTGCCCTAAATTACTAATTGTGATATTATGCAAGATATTTGGATTGTAGTCCCAATGATCTACTGAAATGGAATGAAGCTGAAAATTTCCATAAACTTTACTAGCTTGTGTAACTTTAAAACAAATCATCACCAACATCACCAATATTATCATCATCATCATCATCATCACACATCATTATCATTATCTCAGTAGGATTCAGGATGTCACATGATATATTTAGGTATTTCATCTCTCGGGGTTCTGCTTTCTCTGAGTGTTTCTGGCTCCTATTCTAAATACTTCATTATCATTAGTCTCAGTAAAAGTATCAGTTGATTACTTGTGACTCAGCATCAGTCAAGTTTCCATCCCTGAAACCTATCCCTGTTTCTCTTTGGAAATATTTAGGTTAGGTGTCCAGCTTCCTGGATTACCACATGTACAAGAGTTGGAAGGAAGATTTCTAAAAAGAAAAAAATTCCTGGCTAGGGCCAGAGACACCAAATGGTCCTTGAGCTCAGATAGGATTCATCCTTAAGCAATAAGCTTGAGAAGTCTCTGAGCACCACTGGCTGTGGCTCAAACAGGAAGGAAGGAAGGAAGGAAGGAAGGAAGGAAGGAAGGAAGGAAGGAAGGAAGGAAGGAAGGAAGGAAGGAAGGAAGGAAGGAAGGAAGGAAGGAAGGAAGGAAGGAAGGAAGGAAGGAAGGAAGGAAGGAAGGAAGGAAGGAGGGAAGGAAGTAAAAAAGGAAGGAAGGGAGGAAGGGAGGGAGGGAGGGAAGGAAGGAGGGAAGGAGGGAGGAAGGAGAATGTTAGGCAAAGGAAAGAGGATTGCATTACTGTGAACTATCATAGTGGATGTGCTCATCATGTATTTGGTTCTTAAATAAAGTATCTCTCTAGACACATATTTTATATTCCAGTCAATTCTAATACCACCTCCAATAAATAATAATGGTAGCTATCATTGACAGAGAAATTATGATGTGTCAGAACTTTTAAACATTTAGTATTTATTGAGTAATTTAATCCCTTTAGTAACTCTCAAATGAATTTCCATTATCATCTAATTTTAGAAATAAGAAAATCAGTCATAATACTATTATCATTGTAGTGTGACTATAAAATGGTAGAGGGGTAAATATTTTAGCCTGGTAATTTGTATTTGATGTGTAAAGTTCTCTTAGTCACATTGTTGTAGGCCTTCAATGAAATAAAGGTATATTTGATTTAAACTTGGTATACTTTTTTTCATTAATTTAGTCAGTCAACATTTATAGAATATCTCCTTTATAACAGGCATGGGAAATTTAAAGATTAAAAAATAAGTTATTATTTGGCTTGAACCAGAAAGCTTAACTTTGGACAAGAACTGAGTACTGGAAGGAGGCAACATGATACACTTAATACCCTTGCAGTAACAATATTTCAAAACATAGTGCTTTAAAGGGAAAAAATGTAGAAAATCATCCGTCATTCAGGCATGATTAGAGGAGGAGGGAGGGCAGGAGGGAAAACTATGGACATTGAAAGAGGGAAATAGACACTAGTGAAGAGATAGCTGCTTGAACATAATAGAGCCGAAATAATGTGGTGATTCTATAAATAAAAATAATAATTTTTAAAAGTCATTTGGTTTGAAGTATAAATTTTAACATAACCTTGTCCTATATCAATTTCAGTGAAATTAGTCCACTTAGTAATATATATTTAGCATTCATAAATGAAATTACTTATAAAGTATGCTATAACCTTGAGAGCAGAGATGACATCTAGGAGTAAATCAATCTAGGATATTTATGGTTAAAGAAATATTCTCTTCTAAGGCAGGATTACAGAACACAAGCAAGTTCTCAAAATTGTTAGATAACTAGTTTTCTGATGAAGAGATGCTAAGGAAAGAGTGATATGAATCTAAATAGATTAGGCCCTGATCATGAAGCAATTGAGTGCTATGGAAGAGTTTTCCAAGAGTTTTAAAATTTTTTTCCTAATAGGAAGGCATTAATTAAATAATCTTGAAAATATATAATATATAAAATATATAAATAGTGATTATCTTAGTTACAAGAAAGAATAGGTCATGCATTTTGGACTTTTTCTCTAAATCAGTGCTAGAGTCTGTATGAGAACCAGAAGTTGACAGCAAATTGTCATGAAATTCTTGCTACACTCAATTTCCTTCTTGTTATTACTTTACTGAGTCTTCACAGATGAGGCTTGTGACTATTATCTCTTTATTAAAAGGAAGGAAGCAAGGAGCCTTTTTCACAGTAGAGTGTTTTGATCATAGTGGAACTGTGACTGTTCGCTGAAATTATCAAAAAAGAAAAAAAATGTATTTTCATTTTGGATTGTTTGGAAGAGCCAGAGGGAAACACTGTTCCAAGTACATTTAGTTCCTCCCTACTGAAAGTAGGCAGTTCTCTGAAATGATTAGTAACAGACCATAAAACTCTTACCAATAATGTTAGCTCCAGTCACGATCCAACCTACAAAGACCTCTAGGAGCCTAGTCAATAACACAAACTCAGGGGAGTTTATTACTAGCATACTGGGGCTACATCTTTCCCAGATGAGACTTGCAAGCTCTTTTAGAGTGCTGCTTGGGCTTCAAGGTAAGGGTATTACCATAAATATTAGTACATGTTGTGTCAGCCAGGCTTAAACTGGTTGGCTGAAGTAGTAGAGGAGGGGCTCCCATGCCCATTATATGCCCATGACCTTGGCATGCAGTTACATAAGATTTATTGCCTGAAGGCACCCAGATGTTGCTAGTTTATCTAACTGTTTTGGTACATGCCTTTTGTTTCTGGAACTGCCTATTCTTGCCTAGTCCCTTCTGCCAAATATCTGAGGCCTATAATGGAAGCTCTTATGTCTAAAGCAAAGCACAGTTACAGAAGTGAAACAGCAGCAGTTAATTTTAAACTTAAATACCTTTTAACAACAACAGTAAAAACATAAGCCCTTGTCACCAAAAAAAAAAAAAAAAAACTGGTATTGAGACCATAGAGATAGTATAGGGATTAAGGTACCTGCCTTGCATCCTGCCAAACCTAGTTCAAGTTTATGGCACCACAAATGGCTCCCAGAACCCTTTTGAGGGCCTCTTTGAAGCATAGAGCCAAGAATAGTCCCTGAACAACACCAGATGTAGCAAAGGAAATTCATTGAGTGCTTATTGTGATAAGAACTGATCTCAAGACTTAATGCAAAATACACTTATCATCAAAAGAACTCTCATTAGGGGACCACTGATTTAAAAGCACAAAGACCCCAAGAAATTTCCCTAAGCCCCACAAACAAGAAATGACAGAGTTGAAATTAAAATCGAGCCAGTTTTAGAGTTAGGAGTCCTCCCCATACCCTTTGATAGCAGTAAGAGATGGGGGCCATATATTTGAGAGTCATCCTCACTCTCTATCTGGGAATGTTTTTTTCAATTTACGGAGCTTTAAATTTCTTTATCTGAATAGAAACATTGCAAAATTTTTGTGAGGCTATAAAAGATAGGGTATTTGGTGTCTGATACCTAACATGTCCTCATTAGTTGATTTTAGGCATTATCCTTAAAAGACACAGTGAAGCTGGAGTGATAGCACAGTGATAGGGCATTTGCCTTGCACGTGGCCAATTCAGGACGAACCTTGATTCGATCCTCGGCATCCCATGAGCATGGAGAGATTTCTGAGTGCATTGTCAGGAGTAACCTCTGAGTGTCACAGTGTGTGCCCCCCCAAAAAAAATATAAGCAAAAAATAAAAATAAAAAAGATACAGTAGGTCAAACAGTAGAAATGAAGTAAGTATATAATTGAAATTGTATGAATATATTGGGGAAGGATGCCTGCACTATGAAATAACTCATACTTAGATAGAATATTCAACAATACTGATAAATAAGAGTTACCCAGTCGTCACTATCTTGGCTTCCAATCTCTTATTTTGTACATATGTAGTTGTTAAGTTGATTTACTGTAGAGTAGAATCCAGGAGAGTGAATGGGATAAGACTCTGGCAGCAGGAGGCTGAAATTACAGGGATCCACTTATTTATGAATGAAGAATAAATAAATGTGCTATGCTCTAGAATGAGAGCCATAAACGACAGAGAGAGAGAGAGAGAGAGAGAGAGAGAGAGAGAGCACTCACTACTTTCTGCATCTTACATTTCAGTATGTGTGAAAGATATTGTGACCAATAACTGAACTGTTATTTAAGCAAGTATGATTCCTACCTCCCCACAGGGAATATGCCGAGGAAATTAACTGATCTTTCTTGGTGGCCACTGTGTTCCCTGATAAATTATAAACCTCATGGGACCTGGTGGACCGGGCTGGTGTTGGTTACTAGGCTTTTGGAGCTTGACCTACAGGTGGATTTGATGATGCATAGACTCTCTGTGCCTTATTTAAGGGCTGTTCAGGTAGATTTCTTGAAAAGATAAAGCAAACTGATACAATACAGGATGAGAGTTTTTAAGCAGAGTAAATATGAATGTTTTTCAGTCTCCAGTCTATCCTACACCTTTGGGGATATTTTTATCATTTCCTTTCTATATGATTTACAATAAATAACTTGGAAAAATTTCCAAAACTGAACAGAATTGGCTGCCGAGTCTGTACTCATGTCAACATCTCTCCTTATTCTGTAAGCAGAAGTATCCCCTTTTGGTGTTTTATATATGACTAGATTTTTGTACTTATATCTGCAGATGGGGTGGAGAGCCTGGAGATGTGGCTTCCAAGTGCATTGGATAGATTGAATAAAAGTGAAACATCCATAAATTCTAGGGCTTTTGGCTAAGATCAAGTGAAGAGTGAAAGATAAACCTGTAAAACTACTCTCAATAAACCCATGCTAATAAAGATTAGCACTTAGGGTCACCTAATTGGTTTTATTTTTGTTTGTTAGTTTTCTGGGTCACACCCAGCAGCACTTGGGGGTTACTCCTGGCTCAACACTCAGAAATTGCTCCTGGCAGGCTGAGGGACCATATGGGATGCTGGGTTTCAAATCACCATCCTTCTGCATGCAAGGCAATTGCCTTACCTTCATGCTATCTCTCTGGCCCCCTTGGGGTCACCAGGTTTTTTTTGTTTTGTTTTGTTTTGTTTTTTTTTGTTTTTGGGGGGCCACACCCGTTTGATGCTCAGGGGTTCCTCCTGGCTAAGCACTCAGAAATTGCCCCTGGCTTGGGGGGACCATATGGGACACCGGGGGATCGAACCGCGGTCCTGATCCTTGGCTAGCGCTTGCAAGGCAGACATCTTACCTCTAGCGCCACCTCACCGGCCCCTGGGGTCACCAGTTTTAAGGAATATTCTTTATGACAATGATTTGAATCTAATAGTGCCTTCTATTTTTACCTTTCAATATACCTCAGAGCACTTGATCAAAACTTTTAGTTGATCTTTTCATTTCCCTGCTGAGGTTCAGATGAATATTAATTTAAAAAATACAACATTTACATGAAAATAGGACCCTGGAATCTGAGTAGGTTGTTTAAATCCAGATTTATAACCAAGTTATTTAGTAATGAACTGTGGGACTTCTATTCATACCTCCATCTTTTTAGCTGACTTTTTCTGACTCATTTTTTAGTTCCTCTTTTTAATTTATAGGTATAAAAATGTTCATTAAACCAACTCCTTTGTTGACATTGATTAACATTGTAACTTGGGATTATGTATTTAAATATATAGGATGAAATTATTTTTAATGCTATTGTCACCTTGAATAAAATTTTTGTTAGAGAAAGAAACTATTATTATTTTAAAATTTAAATTACATTCATTTTAAAATTAATTAATTAAATTAAAACATTCAGAATGAAATGGTTTTCTTGATGCTATTGTCACCTTGAATAAAATTTCATTAGAGAAAGAGACTATTATTTTAAAAAATTAAACTACATTCTAGAAAATATACTTTCCAATTCTAGTAGTCTGTAGTCCTTAAACAACAAATTGTTTTCAACTTTTTCACCCTCTATCACCAATGAAGAAGATGAGAGTGCTAGACAAAGTGACAAGTGATTGTCCAATGCCAAGCACACCTGTATAAAGCAGGAGAGATAAACTAAATAGGCAATTCTAGTCTAGTCAGGCAGTTCTAGTCACCTGGGTGGGCAATGAGATATGGAGATATTTGATTGTTTATACTTTATATCATTCTTTTACTCAAATTGACTAGATTCTTGTCTTGTTAGGAGAGTTCACATTTTTATTCCTATTCCATGGACAGAGTTCTAAATGTTGGGCATACTTTTGGAATAAGCACACTAATATTAAGTGTCTTGTTTCTTCCATATTTAAATTCCCAGCATATTATAGATACTTAAAGTGGTTTTCCTATATATAAGTACAAATTTAGAATCCTTTCCTTATCTTCTGAAACAATTCATAAGCAAATGTCATCTGCATATCAAAGCATCATAATCTTATCTAATTACTAACCCAAAGAGCTTCTCTTTAATTCTAGAATAAAAATGTTCACATTCACCTTTTTTTTTTTTTATGCTTTGTAGTTTGGCAGTATCATTAAGGGTTTTCGTCCTTCCTCAATCAAGATACTGGCCTGGGAATCAAATGAACCTGACTTTGATACTTAACGCTAGTATTTAAAATATGATTAAATGTAAGAAATTTAACCTCTCTGAAATGCATTTTCCTCATTCTTAGGATACAATCATAATAATGGTCTAGTTCGTATAAGTTTTTTGAGTATAAGAGAATGCATATACTGCAAACATCTGATATATAGTGAACATAGCTGAAGTTTGACTTTAGCTTCAATGTTGTGACCATGGTAGTGGGGTGTGATTAGCTTGTTGATATCACAAGCACCAAATGCCTACTGAGCTTCATTAAAAATCATCCATTTTCTTATACCTGAAACCACTTTCTCTTCACCTGGCTTCTCATCTTCCAGGAAACCACTCCTGGTTTCTTACTTGGAAGGGTTCTTTACAAATAACAACATGGCAAAATGGCTGCCCTAATGCCAAGTACTTTTAAAGAATTCCTGTTCTATATTTTCTGTTGTTGTGATTGTTGCTCTACTTGTAGTACACATACATTCTCATTATAGTGCTGTGTGGGGACTGCACACTTTAGTTGTGAAGCTCACCAAAGGCTGCCCTCATGAGTTTAGTACTCACCATCACCAGTAGTCATGGTTCATACTGGGTATTGCACACACTAACTGTGCTGCTTGGAGACCAGACACCTAGATGTGGTGCACCAGAGATCACACAGTTTGTCTCAACACCAGGATTTTCAAACAAAAGAGTTGCAACACTGTACTCATTGCATGTAGATGGCCCCAGGAGCAAACTTGCAGCTTTGCATTTCCAAAGCAGGAGCTTCCGCCACTCAGAGATCCCTTAAACTCATCATTAAGAAGCCACTTCTCCATGGCACTTTTCATTGCTTCCCACTTGACCAGCCCCAGAGAAAAGGAGAAGAAATGGCCATTTTGTTTTCAATTTATCATATATATTAACTAATAAATAGAATCTCTTAAGGGGGAGGTTCTTTCTATGTGAGACTAAAGTGATGCAGAATTAAACACTTAATTATTTAGAAATCTGAGAAGGAGGTAAGTCCATTTACAAGTGAAACCTGACATTCACAGTTTATACTCCATGCCTACAGTTAATAATGAATCAGATTTTGAAGTCTGCTGGTAAGAGTAAAGACTGGACTTGGTTACCAAAGTTACTCTCTTTGAACTATTGTCTAAACTATTGAGAACAACTTTGTAAATCATGATACCTTAATAAAATATATAAATAAATAACAATATTCCCTTTGTAACTTAGTTACAGTTTGGATTTTTATTATTTTTTATCTCATTGTCATTAAGTTTCTTAGTGAGGTTTTTTTTTTGTAACTTAGTTACAGTTTGGATTTTTATTATTTTTTTTTATCTCATTGTCATTAAGTTTCTTAGTGAGGTTTTTTTTTTTTTTTGCTCTTTTTTTTTTGTTTTGTTTTTTGTTTTTTGGGTCACAACCGGCAGTGCTCAGGGGTTACTCCTGGCTCTATGCTCAGAAATCGCCCCTGGCAGGCACAGGGGACCATATGGATGCATGGATTCGAACCACTGTCCTTCTGCATGAAAGGCAAATGCCTTACCTCCATGCTGTCTCTCCAGCCCCTTCTTTGTTCTTAAGAAAAGCATTGCAGCTCACCTCCTATTTAAAAAATCTGATATAATAGCTTGAACTGTTGGTGTAAAGATTAAATGAATTATTACTTTCTAGAAAATATCCCTTTCAATTTCACTGACATCTTATTTCTAAAAATCTAGAATAAAAACTAGAACTGAATGCCTAATAAATTACATATTAACTTACATGGGCCATAGAAGATCAAAATGAATGTTCTGTACAATAGTCACAACACCATGACCCACAATGGTTCTGTATTATGCTTGGGAGGCTGCTATTTAAACCTAAAAATTCAAGTTGTCCTCATCCTCTAAGCTTATTCTTAAGAAGATTAATAATATTTATTTGTTTTATACTTCCTATTCTTCATTTAACTATTACAAAAGAGATATAGTAACACTATTCTTAATCACAAAATATTTTTTACACTGCAGATGAGAGAACTCAGGCTCTCAATCTCTCAATTTAGGGTCCCTTTCTGAGATCATGCCAGAGGAAAGGAATGCGGCCCAAACTTTTATTTCCCATTTCTTATTCTCAATTAACTGACAAGAGCTTTCCATCTTGACCTGTCTTCTCAGTTTACCTTTGCAAAATGGAGAACACATTGACGTCATTTTGGTTTTCATTGCTATTTATTTTTTATTTGATTGTATACTGAACTACACTGTTAAATGTTTTATAAATTCTTATTTCTTTAATAATATGGTAAGCTTTTTTTTTTATTTCCCTTAACACTTCTATCTCTACTCAATGCTCCGAAAGACTCTCCTATTGAGATCCTAGAAGACAGTCAGCAAAAACGTTCTAAACCAACCCTTTTCCTCACTAGGAATGACTTAACAGAGCTTGCCAGTTTGCCCTGGGCAAGTGAGAGGTGTCTTACTTCCAGAGGTGTGACTGTTTCTTTAAGCTGAGCAGCACTGCTGACAGACTGCCTAGAGAAACCCTCTGGTTTGTTTTTTCTCCTTCTGTTTAGGTGAAAGTACATCCGCTCCACTCACATCCTACACTCATGCACAATTATTTGGCCCCACGTGGTGAATTTAAAATAGCTAACATGCACCATAGTAGATCTTGAAGGCAGACTGCAGGAACCCTTCAGCAAGTTGAAGGTCTGTGAAGGTCACAATTTCCTTAGGTCTGCAGAGAAGGCAGAGGCAGTATTTGGACACTGCAGGGGAGAATGCCTTGGTCAGCAGTGTGCCATCCCTCCCCTCCTTCAACTTCTATAGGAGCTCCTTGTTCTCTATCAACCTTCCTCACTCTGAGGGCCATGGGTTTCTCCTTAGCTCAGCATCTATTTATGAGTTTACTAGTCTATGCCTTAGTTAAGCCTTGGAGGTATAGCATCCTTAGTTCTCCTAGATTTGCACATTTCTTTCTTTTATTTTTTATTTACTATTTTCTAGACTGATCTAAAAATATCAGCCTTTTATCTTAATCCTTAGCTTAGTCTTTTATTGAAGGAGGGACATGCTCAACAGCACTTAAAAGTTACTCTGGCTCTGTGCTAAGGGATTGCTCCTGAGGGTTCAGAGGACTATATGGGATGTATTCTTGTTGGCAACTTGCAAGACAAATGCTCAACTTGCTGTAGTATCCTTCAGACCCCCATCTGTGCCTCTAGTCCCCTTCTTAGCTTAGTCTTATCCTTTCTAACATCATTATGGTACTGACAGTGATTCGACTCTTTACAGATGTTTGTTATTTAATTTACACTTATTCAACAGGCCTAGAGTTGGAGATGTTGTGATGATCAAAAATACATAATGTTTCTGAAGATATAATTGTTATGAACTGATAGGGTGTAAGACTTTAATAAAAATGATTAAATATATGAAAGCGAATTGTGATTATGGTAGGTGTAACATGTTACGTTCTGGAAGATAGACATGACATGGATTAGACAGATCAGAGCTGTGATATAGAGAAGAACTTAGATTTGGGTTCTGAGCAGAGAAGGAGATGAAAGTCATGGAGAAGAAAGTCAACTAAAGGGGCAAATCCTACTGGGTGATATCCACATTTCACAACAGTACCAAAAAATATGGTGTCTGCAGGAAGAAGTGTAGGTAAGGGACTATTTAATAAAGGGGGCAAAGTGGGACTTTACATTGCCTGAGAAAGTTTAGAATCATATATTTATCGCAATTGAGTGCCAATTGAACCCAATCAGGAATAATGAGTAGGAATTATGTAAAATAATCAAATGAAAAGAAGTGACTATTAAAAGGTGAAGGAATATAGACACTGGAAGGGGAGCTGAGCACCAGTAGGGGCAAGAATGCATAAATACATAACTGGGGCCAGAGAAATAGTACAGGGTTCTTGCCTTACAACTGGCCAAGTGGGATTCAATTCCTGGAATACCAAATGATTTCCTGAGCAACTCCAAGAATGATCCCTGAGTTCAGAGCCAAGAGTAAACCCTTAATACTGCTGAGTATGACACTTCCAAAAAAGAATTGACAATGAGACAAAGACCTACAAATTTTGCTGATATTTGACAACCAAAAAATTCTTATTCTCATGGGTAATCATTGTTGCTGCATTTAAGATAATTATTCTGAGATAAAAATATATTCTACTGGGACCAGAGCAATAGCACAGTGGTAGGGCATTTGCCTTGCACTTGGCCGACCCTAGATGGACCTGAGTTTGATTCCCATTTCTGGCATCCCATGTGGTCCCCTGAGCCTGCCAGGGGCAATTTCTGAGCACAGAACCAGGAGTAACCCCTGAGTGCCACCAGATGTGACTCAAAGATCCCTCCAATAATAATAATAATAATAATAATAATAATAATAATAATAATAATAATAAAGGCTTTCTTAATCCTTTAAAATATTTTCTACAAAACTAAAACTTTAAACACTCATTTCTGTTTAAAGCTCTGTATTCATATCAAAATAGAAGTATGTAAGAATATACACACTTCTATACAGATCTCACACCCTCCTTACTGGGGATGCCACTATCACTAAACTGGCCCTTATTTATTGCTTTTAAACTGAAACTCAAAAGGAACATAACTATTAGGAAGCTCTGTAAGAGAGTTCTCTCCTCCAATATCCATGAAACTGCCATATTTCCCCCCCTTTCTTTTCATACTAAGTTTCCTGCAGGTACGGTGGGTACTCCTCTTTGGAACTGTCTCAGATCTCAGGAACTTAGACTTGGTCCCTTTTCCATATGACTTTCATCATCTTCAGTCAGGGACTTCAATAAAATTAAACTACAAAGAAAATGAACCAACTGAACAAACTTTAAATCTAAGAGCTTATATGTTCTTTTCTTGTCACTTTTCTCAATCTTTCCTATGCCAGATTTAACCAGTGATAAGAGCTTGATAGATATTCCAAGGCTAGAGTAAATTTTAACACAATGGCCACCTATTGTCTTTGCTCTTTTCCAGGTGAAGGATAAAGATGCTGGCTTGTCATATTTTTAATTTTTTCCATTAAACTGCATTGCAAATTTCTTGTTTACTCTACTAACAGAAGCCCCTAAAGACTGCCAATATGTTGTCTTATAAATTTGTACTTTATAGTCAAGAAAGTAAACAAGTTATAATTCCATTGATTTGTCACTACTGGGAAAAAATAAGAAAACTTATCATGCAGTTGTCATAGATGGTAGATACATAGAACTATGATATAAAATAAAATCTTACAATAGATTTTTTATGATGAACTACTTATGTTTTAATACAGGATGAAGAGGAAGAAATCAAGCAAGAAATTAACATGCTGAAGAAATATTCTCACCACAGGAATATTGCTACATACTATGGTGCTTTTATTAAAAAGAACCCACCTGGCATGGATGACCAACTTTGGGTAGGTTATTTTATCTACCTATATTTGTCTTATTTTATTTGCTTTAATTAGTGTTAAAGGGGATTGGGGCCACACCCATCAGCCCCAAGCTTTCAAGGCATATTTTTGACTGTGAGCAGGAATCATTCCCATTGGACCTAGAACGTGGTTCTAAGGTTCAAATTGGGATTGTACACACACAAGGCAAGAGACTTACTCTTATACTATATCTCCAACACCATAATTTGCCTTTCTTTAATGAAGAATAGTCAGAGTCTACATATTCATTTCTCTGTCTGCTGACATTTGATTCAGTAAGTAGTTAGAAATCTGGATTTTTATAAAACATTGTGAATTTAACCACTTTTCACCATGTCCTTGGATACCTCTAAATCTAAGTAAGTACTTACATTTCTTCTTACTTAATGTGGCCCATCCTTAAAATCTGTTACATTCTTTTATTTTTTTCCTGCCAGTATCTTTATGTTGTTTTTATTATATTTCAGCAACCATGCAACTTTTATATGGACTATAAATTCATTCCAGCTCTCTGCAAAAAATTGTCATAATTATCCTCATTTTTAGATGATATAACTAAGGTTTACAGACAGCCCCAAAATGTAATTAGAAATGGTAGAAGCAATTTATAGTCTTGGTCTATATTAGTCTATTACTATTGTATTGATAAGTGAAATTTAAGTTTTCAACTCTCTGACTAAAGCACACTATACAATGTCTGATACTAAGTGGATACTTTATCTAGTATTCAATGTCTAATATTACATGTACATAATATATCCTTGCTTTACCCTATACACCCTATCCTTGCTTTACCATGGTCAAAATGCCCAATGCTTGTTTTCCTGATTTTTGTAAATGAAGCTTTCATTGACTTGATTTTTGGGGTGATTTTTTAGGTCTTTTTTAGAGCTATGAATAAATATAGTAGATTAAAAAATTAAATGCTTTCAATTATTCTCAGAAATAAAATAGAAATATATAAGTATGAGTGAATATATTTAACATTTTAGCAATATCTAGAATTATATATACAACTTGTGTTTACTATTCATGTTTACTGTTACTATTCATGTGGAAAATTTGATGCATTTTCTTTTGTATATCTGCTTTTTTTCCTTCTTATGTCTAGCATTAGAACCAATTGTGGTTTTGCTTGAGTTTTTGTTTGTTTTACTTTGTTCTTTTTTTGCTTCTGAACAACTCTTCATTTTGCACTACTGTTACGTCTGTGAGTGTCAAAAGGTGACTTATATTTCAGAGCTGTCCTTAGCCTTAGGAAAGTTTTGGACATGTGAGGCTGACACAATTGTTATTTTGTGACTGAAAAGTAGAATTATTTTTATATATTTTGTTGCTATTATTGTTATTAAATTACCTAATGGCTACAGATATCTGAGAATTTAGTTTTCATGTAGTCTATAGGATCAAAAGGCTCTAATAAGATGACATAAATTGGAAGACTGTACTCCCAAAGACCTCAGCATTGTCAAGGATCTGTTGTTGTAGCACCAACCGTTATATTAGTGTAAGCCACTGCAGATCAAAAGAGGATGGTGATAGATTTTTTTGTTTTTGTTTGTTTTGGGCCACACCCGTTTGATGCTCAGGGGTTACCCCTGGCTAAGTGCTCAGAAATTGCCCCTGGCTTGGGGGGACCATATGGGATACTGGGAGATCGAACCGTGGTCCTTCCTTGGCTAGCACTTGCAAAGCAGACACCTTACCTCTAGCGCCACCTCACCGGCCCCTTGGTGATAGATCTTTTAATGATAGTTATATAAAGATTTTTTGGGTCATGAGTATAGTTCCAAATTTTAAAAAAAGGCATTAATGTAGCTTTGGAACCACCTCTCACCTGAATTAGTAAAAGTAATTATAGATGAGTCACACTTATTATTAATATCATTCCATTTGTAAGATGGGGCAGAGCAAATAGTTGTTTTCTTTATTTGACTGAACTATTAAAATTGAGTACTTATAAGATATTGATTAATGGGAAAAGAGGAATAATCAAACAAAATCTCTCTTGTCTTTTGTTCTTTTCCCCCCTAATGATGAGATTATTTAAGCTGGAAAGAAACTTTGTTGAATTCCAATGCATTGAATTGATTTTCTCAGGGTCTCAAAACATATTAATAAATTTGTGTATGCCAACTGTTGGCAATTATAGAATGCATAAAATGTCTAAAGTTCTGAAAGGTGCTAGAAGTTATTATTTGGTGCCAGAAATTATTGTTATTATTGTAAGTATAGGGACCCCACTTGGATTTGCTTGAGGCTTACTCCTCGTTCTTTGCCAAAGGATCATTCATGACAGTGTTCAGGGACTCATGTGTGTAGCCAAGGGATGGACCTTGTTAGTTCCTGTACAGGGCAAGCAACTTACCCACTGTACTCTATCTCCAGTCCTACTTATGACATTTTAAGGAGATAAATCTGCAGTCCATTTTCATATCAATATGGCTTATTTCACACAGCAGGCTTATTTGCATCTGTATGGTATGAACAGGAAGTTTTGTACTCTAGAAATGGGTGCTGCATACCAATTCTCATCCTGGCCACTTGCTGTTCTCTTGTGCTTGTCAGGAACTGAGAGTCAGTATATGTATGTTATTTATTGCCATTCACTTAATCTCCCAACAAATACATATCAAGCACTTGTTTGAGACAAGACATTTTTCAGAACAGTTAAGCTATCACAATGAACAAACTGATGAAAATTCCTACATTCTTACTATTGAATATAAATAAAAAATATAGCAAATAAGAATACTCTAGGGTATTCTGGAAGCTGATTAAGTTTCTGGAGGAGCAGGTATCGTTCAGTGGGAGGCAGATAGAGATTGTAATGGTGAGTAGAATGGGCAGAGGAAACTCCATTGCAGATATCTGAAGGAAGTGCTAGGTATTTTCTTGGAATAGCAATGAGGCTAGTGTGACCAGAATATGTGAGCCATGGAAGAAGATAGCAGGAAGGATCTGTGGCAAAGAGTCTCTTGTGGCAAAGGTAGCCTTTACTCTGAGAAAAATAGGTGTCAATGGAATTTAGTGAGGTTCAGGAATAGATTCTGAGGGCCAGAGAGATAGTACAGTGGTAAGGCATTTGCTTTACACATGACCAACCTGGAACAGACTGGGGTTCTATTCCTGGCATCCCAGATGGCCCCCCAGCCTGCCAGAAGTGATTTCAGAGCCAGGAGTAACCCCTGAGTGCTGCTGGGTATGGCCTAAAAAAAAAAAAAAAAAAAAAAAAAAGAGAGAGAAATGGCCTCTGACTCCCACAGTGATATAATCCATCTCATGGGTAAATAGGAGGGTAGGTCAGTGGAAACTAGACTGGAGCAGAGCCAGAGTAAACATAGAGAGACCAGTTAACGGAAACTGTTTTAACAAACTAACCCCCTCCTGATGTTGGCACACAACTATCCCCTGCCGCCACCACCACCCCCACAACTAAATGTGGATGACAAAACAAAGCAGCATCAGCTTCCCTTCAACTTAAAAGTCAAAAAACCTGTTATTTGTCAGATTTATCATGATTTTCAGATTTTCATGCTGAGAACTGTTTCAACTATCTCTGTTTGCATTTTCATTAATTTCTATGTCACTGGGGATAAAAATACAGAACAAGGATGTCAGAGAGATAGTTTAGGCACTTGCCTTTCATGAGACCTTCCCATATCCAACCCATGGAAACCACATGGTTTTCTGAGCACTGCCATATGTGTTCTCTAAAGAAGGAAGGAAGGAAGGAAGGAAGGAAGGAAGGAAGGAAGGAAGGAAGGAAGGAAGGAAGGAAGGAAGGAAGGAAGGAAGGAAGGAAGGAAGGAAGGAAGGAAGGAGAAAAGGAGAGGAGAAACGGAGAGAAGGAAGAAGGAAGGAGGGAAGGAAGGAAGGAGGGAAGGAGTGAGGGAGGGAAGTAAGGAAGGAGGGAAGGAAGGGAGGGAGGGAGGGAGGGAGGGAGGGAGGGAAGTAAGGAAGGAGGGAAGGAAGGGAGGGAGGGAGGGAGGGAGGGAAGTAAGGAAGGAGTGAAGGAGGGAAGGAGGGAAGGAAGGAAGGAGGGAAGGAAGGAAGGAAGGAAGGGAGGAAGGGGAGGGAGGGAAGGAGGAAGGGGAGGGCAGGAAGAGGAGAAGAGGGAGAGGGAAAGGAGGGATGAAAGGGAGGGAGGGAAGAAGAGAGGGAACAAAGAAATAAAACTGTACATGGAGGACCAAAACATTCTTTTATTTTCCAATTGTGTTTTTAAGGAGTTAATTTTAGAAAGTAAAGGCAGAGCTGGAGCACTATAGTTAGGAAACTAGCACTACTTGTTTAGAGAAAATAATAGTCTTATTTTAGTTCACAACCTTTAAATTGATGACCTAGGATAGAAATAGGCTGCATGTTACATGTTAAATACTATTTTTATTTGTACTATAATATTGTTGTTAATAATGTAATATTGTTTCAGTACATAATCACACTTTAAATTAGCTATTTGTAATCTGTAAACTACAAAGTTGATATTGTATTAATTGAGAAATTTGTACAAGGTTTCATAGCTACTGTATGATGAAGCTAATATACAGGCTAAACTCAAATTGCTTGAACCAGTATTAATCTCCTAAACACAATGCTGTTCTTAGTTCTGATGTCAAAAATTGGCATTCCAAATAGAATTGAAGTTTTGTGTTTAAATAAGCTTAGTTTTATTTTTTTCCTTGCTCAGTTTACCCACGTTTTAAAGAGAACAAGAAATATTAGCTGTCAAGTAAGATTGCTGTGAAGTCTAGGAAATATGCTCTGTAAAGTACGTTAAACCTTTTGTGAATGCTTTAACAAATAATTGGAAAGGTCATACAAGCTGACTCAGGACTAATGGTATTCTGTTATGAAAACATTCATATAGAGATGTTATGGATTACATAGAGACACAGCCTGTAGTCTTGCAAGAGCTCTATTTTCAACATTTATTCTCTACTTTTAGGCTAGAACTATTTCTTTGCGGGGGATAATTGGGGTTTGAGCCACACCCTACTATGCGCAGGGCTCACGCTTGTCTATGGTCTGAGTACCGTATGTGGTGTCCAGGATAACACACAGGCAAAGCAAATACTCACCCATTATAATATCTTCCAATCCCGCCCCAGATTTTTTTTTTTTTTGCTGTGGCTGGAGGGCTGAGGTAAACACACATTTCATTAGCCAATATATTTTCTGTTTCCCGTTCCTGATTGAATCGTAATCTGTGAGAATTCCATCAGTCTTATTGTTGAGATAAACTCTTGTTTAGTACCAGCTCTTTGTGGAAATGCAGCTACTTCTGATAATGGCCAAGTAATTCCTCTTTATCAGCTGTTCAGGGCCTGATCCGGAAATCAAAAAAGGGAGCTCTTTCAATAAAGATTCTCATCTCGGAAACAAGGCAAGCAGCTGCACCCATCACAGCAGGTTCATTGCACTGTAGCTCAGTGATGAGGGACCTCTCCATCCTTCCACGCACCATTCAGACACAAGTGAGAAGTACATTTTCTTTTCTAAAATTAGGCAGTGATGTAACTCATATTTTGCATTTTTTTTGTTTCCATGGTATTTGTTGTCACTCTAGAATATCATATAAAAGAAACTACATGTCTGATTAACTTCTGAAATGCAAATGGTCACATAAAATAGGGGATCATTGTATTCAAGTGACTCAAGAAGCCACTCACTAAATTGTCACATTGTAGATTTATAGAGCCAAATGTTAAGAAATTATAGTATAAGCAATTCATGGACAGAGGTCAGATGAAAGCTGCCCTGGAATTCAGAGGAATGAGTTCTAGTCTCCACAGATGCAACAGTTTTAGCCCTTGGTGCCTTCATCACAGAAGTGAAAACTGTGAACCAGTTCTGTTTCTAAGGTTGTAGTTCGATGAGTACATTTAATTTTCTTCCCATGAAGTGGTAGTGCTTTAATTATCATAACATTAAAAAAATGGAGCAGTGTCACTCAGAAGTCTTTATTTCTTTCTTTTTTATTGTAAACTCAGAGGATCTGGAAATACTGGGTCTGAAATCTCAAATTGCATCAAGATGCTAGAACAATTTGCCAGCTGTCTGAGGTACCTTCTAGAGTACATTCTAGAGAATGTTGACTACATTCAAAACATAAATTGGCTACAGTTTGAGAATCATTTCGATTTTAGGGGAAATTCTTGACCACTAATAATTCTGTCTTATTTAATATTTACATGAAAGTGTCTCAGCTAGAACTATTAAAAATCAACCATCTCAGCTGAGTCTTTTTGAATATTTAATTACATTTTCTCTTAATTCTTTCTATCAGAAGTGAGACATTGGTATGAGTTTGAATTGTTTTCATTAATATTTGATATTTTATGATAAAACACCCTTCCTTCTATCTAGGAGCTATGTTAATTGAATGAAGAAGTGATCGAATCTTATTATTTAAGAGTAGACAATTTGAAAATAATTAAGTTTGTAAAGCAATAGGAGGAAAATTCTAAACAATCTCCCCAATTGACAGCTGCCCTACTGAGTGACCTACATAGAAAATAATGTAAGTTACTTATTTTCAGAGATAAAGTAACATCTAACTTATTACCTCTCAACTGGACCTTATTTCAGATTTAGTAAAGACACTTTATGTGTTAATGGATGATTCTGTGGTAGGATTAAATATAAAATGATTTCTTCTTTTATCTCTAAGAATTTTATATGGACTGTTTCTTAAGGTACTGCCTAATACCTTAGTCAAAAGAAGAATTTATATATGTCCAAACCATTCACATAATAGACTATATGACTCTCTAGTTCTTTTCCTAAAGGAAGTCTACATTCTTGTTTATGTTAAAATGTTTACTTTACTTAAATGAATTTCTGAATTTGGTACCCAATTATTATTTGTGATTTTATTTCACAAACACCTAAGAAGTTCTACACACCTAATAGAAGTCATGCAGTTGTACTGTTTTGACACTCTATACCTGGACATAACATCAGATACCACAGAATAGGGGTTGATCCCACAGGCCTTTTGCTTCAGAAACCAGTTGCAAGTTCAGGTTGCCCCTGTGCTTCCAGAAAATCAACTATAACTTAAAGACTCCTTGTATTCTGCCTCCCACTTCTCTGTGTTCTCTTAATTTTCCAGAATTACACACTACTCAGGGAGATCATTTTCTTCCTAGGTTACAATTATTTACAAAGGTATTGCCCAGGAAACTACGCCTGCCCAGTGGGGCCCGACTGTGAAAAATTGTGAGTGCTGCCTGTGTGTGTCTATTTCCTGTCCTGTGGCGTGAAACTCTTGGGAGTGGACCGAAAAGAGGCTCCAGAAAACTCGCTCTCCCAGAAGCTCATTCTAGGGCGGGAACGTCAAGGAACTGCTTCATAATGTGAAAACCAGCTATAAGCAGTACTTTGCAGAAGCCAGGTCCCCTGCTTGTGACGCCAGGCTGGGAAAATCCATGAAACTACGCCTGCCCAGTGGGGACTGACTGTGAAAAATTGTGAGTGCTGCCTGTGTGTGTCTATCTCCTGTCATGTCGTGTGAAACTCTTGGGAGTGGGCCGAAAAGAGGCTCCAGAAGATCACGGCCTTCGCTACGTGGCCGTGCGCTCTTTCTAAGGTAAGAACACCATCGCAAAAAACCGGCTATCCTTTGCAAAAGCTGGCTCCCTGTGTGTGACACCAGGCGGGGAAAATCCGCGAAAGTACACCGGCCCAGTGGGGCTCAGCTGTGAAAGACTGTGAGTGTGACCTGTCTATGTCTGTCTACTGTCCTCTTGCGTGAAACTCTTGCGAGTGGGGCAAAAAGAGGCTCAGAGGAGCACGGCCGCTCCGCTTCGCTACGCGGCCGTGCACTCTTTCTAAGGAAAGAACTCCATTGCAACAAGAAGGAAAAATCACACTAAGAACGGCGCTATATCACAGAAGCAAACATTTCTCTCTGGACTGTCTTCTCTGTTACATGCTCGGGCCTAAGATTTGACCCAGTGTGAGGCTTCATCCACGGAGGACTCCCCTCCCTTAGAGGCAAGTCAGCCCATCCAGAAAGGGAGGAGTCAGAGGAGTGTGCTGCCTACATCATATAGACAATGAATACCACTACAACACGTAGAAAAACCCACAATACAAATGTGACAATGGGGAAACAGCGCAGGCCAGCATCAGACATAGAGAATGAAGATGACAATTCTGAGGACCAGATAATGACTGAACAACTAATCAACCTCTCAGATAAGGACTTTAGACTAGCAATATGGAAGGTGCTCAACAGACTCCAAGAAACCATGGATCGAGTTGAACAGAACACTAATAAGAACCAAGAAAATATGAAGGCAGAAATGACAAAACTCCAAACTGAAATAATATGTCAACTAACAGGCCTGAAAAACTCAGTAAACGAAGTGAATGACAAAATGGATAAGCTCTGGGACAGGGTATCAGAAGCTGAGAATAGACTTGGTGCTGTGGAAGATGAGATACATAACAATTCCATACAGCAGGAGAGATTGGACAAAAAACTTAAAGCAAATGAGCAGACAATGGAAAAATTAGTCAAAGAATGGGAACAGACGAAAATAGAAGTCTATGATAAGATCAACAGAAACAACTTAAGAATCATTGGAGTCCCAGAGACCCAGGAAGAAAATTTCCAGGAAGAATCAATGGTCAAGAACATCATTAAAGAGAAACTTCCAGAGCTAAAGAATATATGTGATCAAATCCTGCATGCCCGAAGAGTACCAACCAAAAGAGACCCCAGAAAAACCACCCCAAGACACATCCTAGTCACAATGACAAATCCCACAGATAGAGACAGAATTCTGAAAACAGCAAGATCAAAAGGGGAAATCATGTTCAAGCAAGCTTCCCTGAGATTTACAGCAGACCTGTCACCAGAAACGCTCAATGCCAGAAAGCAGTGGTGGGATATTGTGACAAGACTGAATGAAATGAATGCTTCACCCAGAATACTATACCCAGCAAAACTCACTTTCCGGTTTGATGGAAGAATACATGGTTTCACAGACAAAAAACAGCTCAGAAACTTCACAGACACAAAACCAGTCTTAAGAGAAAAACTGAAAGACCTAATCTAAGACAAGACTACCCAAAAGACACACCAAATTTTGAAATAAAGATGGCGTTAAATCCCAGGACAATTCTTTCTCTCAACGTCAATGGACTAAATGCACCAGTTAAGAGACACAGAGTGGCTAAATGGATCAAAAAACTCAATCCAACCTTCTGCTGCCTACAAGAAACGCACCTGAATAGTCAGAACAAACATAGACTCAAAATAAAAGGCTGGAGAAAAGTTATCCAAGCAAACAACACCCATAAAAAAGCTGGAGTGGCCATACTAATATCAGATAATGCAAACTTTATACTCAGGAAGGTTGTAAGGGACAAAGACGGACATTTTATATTAATCAAGGGGTACGTAGAGCAGGAAGAATTCACTCTCCTAAACATATATGCACCGAATGAGGGGCCAGCAAAATATTTAATACAACTGCTGACAAATCTGAAAAATAATATCAACAACAACACAATAATTGTGGGGGACCTAAACACGGCTTTGTCAACACTGGACAGGTCAACCAGACTGAAACCCAACAAGAATATACTAGACCTGAGGAGAGAAATGGAAGAAAGAGGCCTAGTGGATATATATAGGACACTCCATCCCCAGAAACCTGGATACACATTCTTCTCCAATGTACATGGTACATTCTCCAGGATAGACTACATGCTGGCACATAAAACATACCTCCATAAGATCAAGAGGATAGAAATTTTGCAGACTACCTTCGCTGACCACAAGGCTCTGAAATTATTTGTGAACTCCAAAGGGACTCAGAAGAAACACTTTAACACCTGGAAGTTAAACAGCCTCATGCTCAATAACCAGTGGGTCCGAGATGAAATCAAGGAGGAAATAAAAAGGTTCCTGGAAACAAATGACAATAAAGACACAAACTCTCAGAACCTATGGGACACAGCAAAAGCAGTACTGAGAGGAAAATTTATAGCTTTGCAAGCACACATCAGGAAGGAAGAAGGAGCTTACCTGAGTAGCTTAATGACACAGCTACTAGAACTAGAAAATGCTCAACAAAAGGACCCAAGAACAGGAAGACAGAAGGAAATAACAAAGCTGAGAGCAGAAATCAACGAAGTGGAAACTCAAAAAACAATCCGAAAGATCAACGAAAGCAGAAGTTGGTTCTTTGAAAAAATAAACAAGATTGATAGACCACTGGCAAACCTAACAAAGAAAGAGAGAGAGAGAAACTTGATAACTCGTATCAGGAATGAAAAAGGAGAGATCACTACTGATATGACAGAGATTCAAAGGGTAATCAGAAACTACTTTGAAAAACTCTACGCCACTAAAAATGAGAACCTGGAAGAAATGGATAAATTCTTGGACTCTTATAATCTTCCACGGTTGAAGGAAGAGGATGTAGCATATCTAAACACCCCCATCACCATTGATGAAATTAAAACAGTAATCAAATGTCTGCCGAAAAACAAAAGCCCAGGTCCAGATGGATTCACTAATGAATTCTATCAAACTTTCCAAGAGGAACTACTGCCAATCTTGGCAAGACTCTTTCATGAAATTGAACAAACAGAAACACTTCCAAATAGCTTTTATGAAGCCAACATCACCTTGATACCTAAACCAGACAGAGACGCTACCAAAAAAGAAAATTACAGACCAATATCACTGATGAATGCAGATGCAAAGATCCTCAACAAAATCCTCGCAAATAGGATTCAATGCCTCATTAAGAAGATCATCCACTACGATCAAGTAGGTTTCATCCCAGGAATGCAAGGCTGGTTTAACATCCGTAAATCTATCAACATAATACACAACATCAATAACAAGAAAAATAAAAACCACATGATCATATCAATAGATGCAGAGAAAGCATTTGATAAGGTCCAACACCCATTCTTGATCAAAACTCTCAGCAAGATGGGAATGGAGGGAACCTTTCTCAATATAGTGAAGGCCATCTACCACAAGCCAGTGGCAAATATTATCCTCAATGGAGAAAAACTGAAAGCCTTCCCTCTAAATTCTGGCACAAGACAAGGCTGTCCTCTCTCACCACTCCTATTCAACATAGCACTGGAAGTACTTGCTATAGCGATTAGGCAAGAAAAGGATATCAAGGGAATCCAGATAGGAAAGGAAGAAGTCAAGCTCTCACTGTTTGCAGATGACATGATACTCTACTTAGAAAACCCTAAAGACTCTATCAAAAAGCTTCTAGAAACAATAGACTCATATAGCAAGGTGGCAGGCTACAAAATTAACACACAAAAATCAATGGCCTTTCTATACACCAACAGTAATAAAGAAGAAATGGACATTAAGAAAACAACCCCATTCACAATAGTACCACACAAACTCAAATATCTTGGAATCAACTTGACTAAATATGTGAAGGACCTATACAAAGAAAACTATAAAACTCTGCTCCAAGAAATAAGAGAGGACACACGGAAATGGAAACACATACCCTGCTCATGGATTGGCAGGATTAACATCATCAAAATGTCAATACTCCCCAAGGCATTATACAGATTTAATGCCATCCCTCTAAAGATACCCATGACATTCTTCAAAGAAGTGGATCAGACACTTTTGAAATTCATTTGGAACAATAAACACCCTCGAATAGCTAAAGCAATCATTGGGAAAAAGAATATGGGAGGAATTACTTTTCCCAACTTTAAACTGTACTACAAAGCAACAGTTATCAAAACAGCATGGTATTGGAATAAGGATAGGTCCTCAGATCAGTGGAATAGGCTTGAATACTCAGAAAATGTTCCCCAGAGATACAACCATCTAATTTTTGATAAAGGAGCAGGAAATCCTAAATGGAGCAGGGAAAGCCTCTTCAACAAGTGGTGTTGGCACAATTGGATAGCCACTTGCAAAAAATTAAACTTAGACCCCCAGCTAACATCATGTACAAAGGTAAAATCCAAATGGATTAAAGACCTCGATATCAGCCCCAAAACCATAAGATATATAGAACAGCACATAGGCAAAACACTACAGGACATTACAGGCATCTTCAAGGAGGAAACTGCACTCTCCAAGCAAGTGAAAGCAGAGATTAACAGATGGGAATATATTAAGCTGAGAAGCTTCTGCACCTCAAAGGAAATAGTGCCCAGGATACAAGAGCCACCCACTGAGTGGGAGAAACTATTCACCCAATACCCATCAGATAAGGGGCTAATCTCCAAAATATACAAGGCACTGACAGAACTTTACAAGAAAAAAACATCTAACCCCATCAAAAAATGGGGAGAAGAAATGAACAGACACTTTGACAAAGAAGAAATACGCATGGCCAAAAGACACATGAAAAAATGTTCCACATCACTAATCATCAGGGAGATGCAAATCAAAACAACGATGAGATACCACCTCACACCCCAGAGAATGGCACACATCACAAAGAATGAGAATAAACAGTGTTGGCGGGGATGTGGAGAGAAAGGAACTCTTATCCACTGCTGGTGGGAATGCTGTCTAGTTCAACCTTTATGGAAAGCGATATGGAGATTCCTCCAAAAACTGGAAATCGAGCTCCCATACGATCCAGCTATACCACTCCTAGGAATATACCCTAGGAACACAAAAATACAATACAAAAACCCCTTCCTTACACCTATATTCATTGCAGCTCTATTTACCATAGCAAGACTCTGGAAACAACCAAGATGCCCTTCAACAGATGAATGGCTAAAGAAACTGTGGTACATATACACAATGGAATATTATGCAGCTGTCAGGAGAGATGAAGTCATGAAATTTTCCTATACATGGATGTACATGGAATCTATTATGCTGAGTGAAATAAGTCAGAGAGAGAGAGAAAAACGCAGAATGGTCTCACTCATCTATGGGTTTTAAGAAAAATGAAAGACACCCTTGTAATAATAATTTTCAGACACAAAAGAGAAAAGAGCTGGAAGTTCCAGCTCACCTCAGGAAGCTCACCACAAAGAGTGATGAGTTTAGTTAGAGAAATAACTACATTTTGAACTGTCCTAATATTGAGAATGTATGAGGGAAATGTAGAGCCTGTTTAGGGTACAGGCGGGGGTTGGGTGGGGAGGAGGGTGATTTGGGACTTGGGTGATGGGAATGTTGCACTGGTGATGGGTGGTGTTCCTTTTATGACTGAAACCCAAACACAATCATGTATGTAATCAAGGTGTTTAAATAAAAAAAAATTAAAAAAAAAAAAAAAAAAAAAAAAAAAAAAGAACACCATCGCAACAAGAAGAAAAAAATCACACTAAGAAATGTGCTGGATCACTGAAGCCCAGCATTTCTCTCCGGACTGTCTTCTCTGCTGCGTGCTCAGCCCTAAGATTTGATCCGGTGTGAGTGAGGCTTCATCCACGGAAGACTCCCCTCCCTTGGAGGCAAGTCGACCCACCCAGAAAAGGCGGAGCCAGAGGAGTGTGGCTGCCTACATCATTTAGCCAATGAATACCACCACAACACATAGAAAAACCCACAAGTCTGACAATGGGGAAACAACGCAGGCCAGCATCAGACATAGAGAATGAAGATAACAATTCTGATGACTAGATAATGACCAACCAACTAATCAACCTCTCAGATAAGGACTTTAGACTAGCAATATGGAAGATGCTCAAAGGACTCAAAGAAACCATGAATCGTGTTGAACAAAATACTAACAAGAAACAAGAAAATATGAAGACAGAAATCACAAAACTCCAAACTGAAATAACGTGTCAACTAACAGGCCTCAAAAACTCAGTAAACGAAGTGAATGACAAAATGGATAAGCTCTGGGACAGGGTAACCGAAGCTGAGAATAGAATTGGTGCTGTGGTAGATGAGATAAATAACAATTCGATACAGTGGGAGAGATTGGAAAAAAAACTTAAAGCAAATGAACAGACAATGGAAAAAAAATAGTCAAAGAATGGAAACAGATGAAAATAGAAGTCTATGATAAGCTCAACAGAAACAACTTAAGAATCATTGGAGTCCTAGAGACCCAGGAAGAAAATTTCCAGGAAGAATCAATGGTAAAGAAAATCATTTAAGAGAAATTTCCAGAGCTAAAGAATATATGTGATCAAATCCTGCATGCTCGAAGGGTACCAACCAAAAGAGACCCCAGAAAAAATATCCCAACACACATCCTAGTCACAATAACGAAACCCACAGATAGAGACAGAATTCTGAAAACAGCAAGATCAAAAAGGGAAATTACATTCAAGGGAGCATCCTTGAGATTTACAGCAGACCTGTCACCAGAAACACTCAAGGCCAGAAGCAGTGGTGGGATATTGTGACAAGACTGAATGAAATGAATGCTTTACCTAGAATACTATACCCAGCAAAACTTACTTTCCAGTTTGATGGAAGAATACATGGTTTCACAGACAAAAAAACAGCTCAGAAACTTTACAACTTTAAACTGTACTACAAAGCAATAGTTATCAAAACAGCATGGTATTGGAATAAAGACAGGCCCTCAGATCAGTGGAATAGGCTTGAATACTCAGAGAATGTTCCCCAGACATACAATCACCTAATTTTTAATAAAAGAGCAAGAAATCCTAAATGGAGCAAAGAAAGCCTCTTTAACAAGTGGGGTTGGCACAACTGGCTAGCCACTTGCAAAAAATTGAACTTAGACCCCCAGCTAACATCATGTACAAAGGTTAAATCCAAATGGGTGAAAGACCTCGACATCAAACCCGAAACCATAAATATATAGAACAACATGTAGGTAAAACACTCCAGGACATTGAGACTAAAGGCATCTTCAAAGAGGAAACTGCACTCTCCAAGCAAGTGAAAGCAGAGATTAACAGATGGGAATATATTAAACTGAGAAGTTTCTGCACCTCAAAAGAAATAGCACCCAGAATACAAGAGCCCCCCACTGAGTGGGAGAAACTATTCACCCAATACCCATCAGTCAAGAGGCTAATCTCCAAAATATACAAGGCACTGACAGTACTTTACAAGAAAAAAACATCTAATCCCATCAAAATGGGGAGAAGAAATGGACAGACACTTTATCAAACAAGAAATACAAATGGCCAAAAGACACATGAAAAAATGCTCCACATCACTAGTCATCAGGGAGATGCAAATCAAAACAGCTATGAGGTACCACCTCACATCCCAGAGATTGGCACACATCACAAAGAATGAGAACAAGCAGTGTTGGCGGGGATGTGGAGAGAAAGGAACTCTTATTCAATGCTGGTGGGAATGCCATCTAGTTCAACCTTTATGGAGAGCAATATGGAGATTCCTCCAAAAACTGGAAATCGAGCTCCCATACGAGCCAGCTGTACCACTCCTAGGAATATACCCTAGGAACACAAAAATACAATACAAAAATCCCTTCCTTACACCTATATTCATTGTAGCACTATTTACCATAGCAAGATTCTGGAAACATTCAAGATACCCTTCAACAAATGAATGGCTAAAGAAACTGTGGTACATATACACAATGGAATATTGTGCAGCTGTCAGAAGAGATGAAGTCATGAAATATTCCTATACATGGATGTACATGGAATCTATTATGCTGAGTGAAATAAGTCAGAGAGAGAGAGAGAAAGACGCAGAATGGTCTCACTCATCTATGGGTTTTAAGAAAAATGAAAGACATTCATGCAATAATAACTTTCAGACACAAAAGAGTAAAGAGCTGGAATTAACAGCTTACCTCGTGAAGCTCACCACAAAAAGGGATGAGTTTAGTTAGAGAAATAGCTATGTTTTGAACTATCCTAATGAGAATGTACGAGAGAAATAGAAAGCCTGTCTAGAGTACAGGTGGTGGTTGGGTGGGGAGGAGGGAGATTTGGGACATTGGTGATGGGAATGTTGCACTGGTGATGGGTGGTGTTCTTTACATGACTGAAACCAAACACAATCATGTATGTAATAAAGTTGTTTAAATAAAAAAAAAAAGAAGTAACCCCTGAGCGCCACATGTTTTGGCCCAAAGACCATCTCCTCCCCACCAAAAAAATTAAAGACTTGTTAAAAAAAAAAAAAGATATTGCCCAGAAAAGCCAGGTGGAGAGAATTGTAGGTTAAGGGATAAAGAATACATTTTGTACAAATTCAGACATGACTTTTTCTTTAAACCTCTATGTGATTACCAACCAGAGGTTTTTCTTTGGATTTTTAGGCCGGGTCTACTTAGATTAAATCACTGATTTATGGTATTAAATTTAATCTCTATCCCCACTCCCAAGAAGTCAGAGATGAATTCAAAAGTTATGCTTTCAGGAACTGGAGTGATGATGCAGAGGTATGGCGTTTGACTTGCACACAGCTGACCCAGGACAAACCTTGGTTAGATTCCCGGTGTCCCATAGTGTTACCTACACCAGGAGTGATTTCTGAGCTCATAACCAGGAGTAACCCTGAGCTTCACCGGGTGGCCCCAAAACCAGGAGTAACCCCTGAGCATCACTGGGTGGCCCAAAAACAAAAACAAAAAAATGTTATGCATTCATGGAAAGTCCTCAAAACAAAAAATAAATTAAATTAAAGTTGTGACCTCTAGTCATTAGGTTGGCTCCACTAGCAACCTGTCTTATTCTTTAATACTTTCTAAACCTTAACTTGTTAGATTAAGTTTTTTGGCTCCCATCACCTAGGAAAGGGTTTTTAGGAGTTATTGTGTTTGGTAAAAAATATATAAGTGTATATATTTATGTATAAATAAATATATAAATAAAAATATATGTATATATGTTTACATATATAGTTCCTATTATATGTTTCACTATAACACGATCATACTTCTTAATATCCTTAGGTACCAAATTCTTAGATCAAAGGCCAGCAATTTTTTCTTTTTTGTCTCTGTTTTCATTGTCCACATCTAGCAGTGCTCAGGGCTCAGGGCTTACTACCTGACTCTGCTCTCAGATATCCCTCCTAAAGATGCTCATGGTTGCCAGATATTGAATCTGCATCAGCCAAATGCAAGGCAAATGCCCTCTCTGCTGTACTATTGTTCTGCCCAAATTCCACGCCTGGCAGTTCTCAGGCCTCAGGGGTTACTCCTACCTCTGCACTCAGAAATCGCTCTTGGCTTGAGGGACCATATGGGATGCCGGGGATCAAAACCATGTCCATCCTGGGTCAGCTACATACAAGGCAAATGCCCTACCTCGTGCTACCATTCCGGCCCCAACTCATCCCAATTATTTCTATTTGAACTGCAGAGTTGTAATTGTAATTTTTTTTCTCTCTCTTTCTTTATCTTCCCCACTCTCCCTCTCTTTCTCTCTCTTTTTCTCAGCTGCAAAAGGGTTTGTGTTGAGCTTTCCCTGGTGGTCAGGAGATCCTGTACTGCAAGAATATTAAATAGAGAATATTAAATAGAGTAGTCCTATATGCAAAGTATACACTTACCATTTAACTATCTCCTGCCACGCAGAGTTGTACACTATTGCAATTCTTAACTTTAATTTCTAAGATTAGAAACATGGACAAATGGGTCTGTAATGATTCACACCTGGCAGGAAAAATTCATCACACAGAGACAAGCTGGAAGGAACTTCTGTCATTCTCAATGCCTTCCATACTGACTCTGAGGTGGCTTTTCCCTATGGTATGGGGATCATGGAAGTCTGATATCCAGGCATACTTCTTGCTACTAAAATTACCAGGTGGTTCCATGTAATTGCATTGTCATTGTAGTTCTCAAGAAAACAACACTGTTCTTTATCCAGACACTTTATTGACAGCAATTGGGATATTTTACATCCACGAAGATTACCATTTTATTTTTGGAATGCTTACTTTTTCATTTCAGGTAGTCTTTTAAAATCTAAAATTATAATTCAGGTGTCCTGAGTGACAGTACAAGGTTACAGAGTGCTTGCTTTGCACACAGCCAACCTGAGTTCAATTCTTGGCAACCCATATAAACTCTGAGCTCTCCAAGAGTGACCCCTGAGCTTAGAGCAAGTAGTAAGCCCTGTATTCCCCAAAACAAGTAAGATGAAAGTATAGTTCAAAAACCAAAGGAGGTGTTTCCTCCAACATAAATATATATGTGTATATAATATATATATATTGTGTGTGTATATATATATATAGTCCTTTAAAAGTGAATGCAAGAAAGTTACCAGAAGTTGCTCTTCTAAATTCCCAACAGTTTTATTTTACCTGTATGTCAACTGATTGAAATGATGAATGTGTTCATATGTAGACTTTCCAATTGTTATAAATTTGAGCATGCATTGTTCTGTTCTTGTTTTTTGGAGAACACATGTGGCATTGCTCAAGGTTTAATCCTAGCTCTATGCTCAGGTATCAGTCCCCGAGGGCTTGGAGGATCTTATGGTGTGCCTGAAATTGAACTCAGGTCAGCCATGTACCAGGTTTGTGCCTTTGTGTTGTACTATTTCTACATTCCTTTGTACACATCTTACATCCTGAGGGTTGAACTTTCATGGGGGAATGAAGAAGCATTTTATAACAAAGTTACTACATTTATATTCTGTTTACACATCCATACATCATGGAAATGATATATTTGACTATTTGTCCACATACATGACAAAAATCCTGTGCCTTCCTGAATATTTCTGGACTTTGAAGATCAAAAGCTGTTTATTTTGCAGAGTTGTGAATTGGGGGGGGGGGGTTCTTCCCTATGGTTTTCCTGTTTGTTTTGTTTTGATTTGGAGACATACCCAGTGGCACTCAGGGGTCATTTCTAGTGCTGAGGGACCATATGGGATGCCAGGGATCTAACCTAGCTCAACTGCAATCAAGGCAAAGTGCTCTATCTGCTGTGCTATTACTCGTGTCCATCTTCCCTAATTTCCCCCCTCAAGTTCTCTTTAAGTTGCTTGCTTGAAATGTCTTTCATTTATGCAGAATATCATCTACCTGCTCCCTTCTCCCTTCATCCTATTTTTTATTATGAAAAAGAAGGGATGGGGATGGATAGATAGTCCAGTGAGTAGGGTGCTTGCCTTGCATGTGGTCAGTCTGGGTTTGTTTCCCAGCATGCCACATGGTCCCTGTATTCAGCCAGTTGTGACTTCCAAGAGAAGAGTCAGGAGTAAACTCTGATCATCACTGAGTGTGACCCCAAAGTCAAACAAAACATAAAAGGGAGAAAGTGTCTCCTAATAGTCACATGTCTTGTGTCTGACTGCTCAGGAGGAAGAAGTTTCTGTCAAGGTATTCTGGGCTAGTGCCTGCTATTTTTTAAATATCTCAGAACTTTGTTTCTTGTTACAGAAACCAATTAATTAGCAAGTGTATGAATGCCAAAGGATCCATCATCCTAAACTTCTTAGTTAGGCTCTGAGAATAAGCCCTTTATGTTTCTCTCAGAGGTGACAGGGTTTGGAGAGAGCAGTTAGAAGTGTTTAGTTGCTCCCATCTCCCTCATGGTGAGGCAGGAGTCTTAGGGCCGAGGGCACTGAGGGTGCTTTTTTGGTCTGGGATAAGCTTAGGCCAAAGGCCTTACTTAGCCTTTATCCTGGAGGGAACAGTCTCTTCTGTATGCCACAATCTCCAAGAGAAAATATCTATCCTGATTTCTCATAAATCAGTGGATAAAAATATATGGCAGGCAGCCCTGTAACTTGTGAAATTAGAACTCTGGGGCTTTTAGCATGAACCTTCAAATGTAGTTAAAAATATCTACTCATGTCCAAATAATTCAAACAATGCTTTTTCTAAGCATTGAATTACTGTTATACAGAGTTATTTTAAATATCTCTGGCTGGTGTTCCTGGCCCATGTCCCTTTAAGAGTAAACAGAGTTCTGTCCTCACTTTCAACTTCAACCCTGCCTTCTCTCTCTCTCCACATGCTATGCATGTGAAGTGCCTTTTTAGATCAAGTTATTCAGGTATTGTTGAGAGAGAATTCTAAATGTAAGGCTCCTTTTAAAATGTATCCACCACCAGCATTATTCAACTTCTCAAGTAAAAAGTTTCTGGAAAGCAGCCCTTATTTCCTTACTATTTGACTTAAGCTTTTCTAGAAAAGAGAGATGTTTCCTTGTCATTTTTTCATTAATTGAAGTTTAAACAATACATGCTCCCAAACCCCTCTCTAAGCCCTTTTCAGCACTGTTTCTTCACCACCCAAGTGAAGTGGATTGTGGAAAAACTGTTGACATTGTCCAAGAAGGAAACTCTTACTGATTTGCTGTTTTATAAATGCAAGTAAACTAAAGAAATAAAAACTAAGAATATATTTAGAGATTTCTGGGTTCTTGGACCTCTACATTCATATTCAACCAATAAAGTACCTTTTCTTTTCTTTCTTTTTTCTTTCTTTCTTTCTTTCTTTCTTTCTTTCTTTCTTTCTTTCTTTCTTTCTTTCTTTCTTTCTTTCTTTCTTTCTTTCTTTCTTTCTTTCTTTCTTTCTTTCTTTCTTTCTTTCTTTCTTTCTTTCTTTCTTTCTTTCTTTCTTTCTTTCTTTCTTTCTTTCTTTCTTTTTTTTTTGAGGGGCTGTGTTTGAATCACAACTGGTTCTGTGCTCAGGGATCTCTTCTGACAGGGTTCAGCATACCATATGAGGTGCTGTGATTTGGACCTGATTGGGCTATTTGGAAAACAAGCATCCTACTCACTGTAATATTGCTCTGATCCTAGGTAAATGCTTTTCATTGTGTATTTTATAGGGATCATGGTGGAATGTTAGGTCCAGAGTGGCAGGGAACATCACCATAACCACAGAATTAGCACTTGAGAGAGCAAGTACTTTGAACCTTGCCCTGGTTACCTAATGAGTTCATATTATATGGCAACTCAGTTCCTAATAAGTTAAGAGAACCAAGGGGCAGGAGAGTAAAAAATGGCAAAGTAGACTCCAATTTTTTTTTATTTTTATTATTTTAATTAATTAATTAATTAATTTTTCTTTCTTTCTTTTTGTGCTCTGGCATGTTTTTATTTCAGGACCGAGGCTATTATGTGGTGCTTGTCTTAATTGCTGTAGTGCTCACTGAATATTTTATTTGATATTTCTTTTTGTATTGTGGGGTGTTTCAATTCCTTTTTTCCTTTCCTCTCTCAAACTGAGGTTGAGAGCCTCTAGAAGGACTCCGCCCATTTTCGACTTATTTGATTCTTACCCCATTTTATTGCTTTTCTTTTCTTCAAACAAAGCAACATAACTTGAACTATCTAGTTCTGCCTCTCAAATAGAGGGGGGAATAAGGGAGAGTACCAGGACCAAATAGATGCTTGATCACTAAGTAGTAAGTTAGACACAGAAGGGACCACTTATTCTAGCAGCCCAGGGGGTGAGGGTGGGGGATATGGGATGTAAGTTGGGAACGGGGGGTGGAGGGAGGACAAATTTGGTAATGGGAATTCCCCTGACTCAATGTTAATATGTAACTAAAATATTACTGTGAAAGATATGTAAGCCAATATGGTCAAAATAAAATTTATAAAACATAAATAAAATTAAAAAAATATGGCAGTCGCAAATCACTTAGCCCAGTACCTGGCACATGGACAATTTTCAGATAGTGTTCACAAGGATAGTTGTCCCAGTGTAAATGGTTCTTTGCAAAATTTTTTTTAAATAAGCCCTTATTTCTTGCTTGGGAGATGTAAAGCTACCGATTAACTGCTGCTGGGCCTGGCATGTTGGGACTGTTTGTGTTTATTAAGGTAAGGAGGTTACTTGTGGTGAGGAAGGGTCCCCACTGTGGAGTAGCAGTAATTATCAGTGTTGCCGTGTGGATGCAGGAACCAATTGCTATCAAACGCTAGCTTCTTTCTTTTTCCCTTAAAAAAAAAAAAAAAAAAAAAAAGAATCCCGTTACATAATTTAGCACTCATTTTGTTCTATAGTGAGATGAAAAGAATTTAGCAGCCTTCAGCTGGAACTGAATGAAGACGCAAATTATAGAAATCACTGACATTAGTGCCTGGCTAGAGCAGATTGTTGCCTACTGAATATTTGAAAGTATTTTGTCCAATCTAATTTTATAAGACTGGAGTCTCTGGGTTTCCACTGATTTCTTTGGGACTATAATTGTGTGGCCTAATGGAGCTCGATAGTGGAACATTACTCCAGCTGATACAGGAGCAATGGCAACATTTATAGGCAGTTTTGTCAACCAAAATGAGATTTGGAGAAAGGGCATATGCATATTTTTCTCACGTGAGAAAAGTTTTTTACTCTAGAATGTGTCTTTAGTTTCTCCTACTGCCCTTGAACTATGGTTAGCTATGAATAAGACTTTCTTTAACTTTGTATTATGAAAAAATTCCAAAAACATGGAACTAAATGGAACAGTATGATAGGTCCAGAGGACCCAAACTGTCCTCAATAACGATCAAGTAAAAGAAGCCAAAACTGTCCCTTGCTAATATCCAGGTAATTCTCCCCTTCTATTATTTAGAAATATATCTCATAATATTTTTTTTAAAAAAATTCAGTAAAAGGCCCAGAATGATGGCGTAGCAGTGTGGTGTTTGCTTTTCATGCTGCTGACCCAGGACGGACTACAGTTTGATCCCCAGAGTCCCATATGGTTCCCCAAGCCAGAGGTGATTTCTTTTTTTTTTTCTTTTTTTTATTATTTTTAATATATAAAATCTTTATTTAAACGCCACGATTACAAGAATGATTGTAGTTGGGTTTCATTCATAAATAGCACACCCCCTTCACCAGTGCAACATTCCCACCACCTCCTTCCCAGGGGCGATTTCTGAGCCCATAGCCAAGAGTAACCACTGAGCATCACTGGGTGTGGCCCAAAAACAAAAACAAACAAACAAAAAAATCCAGGAAAATAAGTATGTGATATACCATTTAAAAATGTTTAATATTAGAGGGAATGAATAGAATGTTTAATTCAGGGTCCAAGGATACAACTAAAGCAGTAAGGACACTGGTTTAGCAGGCTAAGGCTCTAGTTCAATTCCTAGAACTGCTTGTCCTCCCAGGAATCCCACAGATTGTGGACCTGGTGGCTCCCAGAGACCCCGGCTTTGATGAACACTTAGCTATAAGGACCCCTGAGCTAAGCATTGTCAGAAAGTTTGCACCCCTACCTCTAGTTGTAATCCCTTCTTAAAAAATGAAGGTAAAAATGTTTATTTCACCAGCACCAAGTACACAGTGTTGTGCAACCACTGTCTTTGTCTAGTTTTTATCTATTTTTAACCCCAAAGGAAACTCTATATCTGTTTAGTAATTAATCACTCTCAATCTTCCTTCTCCCTAGGACTTAGCAGCCAGTAATCTGCTTTCTATTTCTATAGATGCATCTATTTTTGTATGTTTTTTTATAAATGGAATCACATGTTTGGTTTCTTTCAATTAGCAGAATGTTTTTAAGATTTATATGTCTCATATATTGGTACTTTATCAGTACTTTGTTCATTTTTATAGCTGTATATTATTTGGGTACACTATTTAGTTTATTAATCTGATGATAGACATAATGGTTATTTCTAACTTTTTGTCTACTGTGAATAACGTTGCTTTGATTTTTCACGCAAGTTTATGTTTGCATACTTGTTTTAATTTCTTTTGAAAGAAAGCAGTGGAAATGTAGATCATATAATAATTCTATGATTAGTTCGTTGAAAAAATTGGCTGCACCAATTTACATTCCTACTAGTAATGGACAAGGGTTTTAGTTCCTCCACACCCTTGCCAATGCTTTAAATAAATCAGAAAATAATTTTCTTTTTAAAATAGGAGACCCTTCCTAGTGGATGTGAAATGGTATCTAGTTGCTCTGATATATAATTTTCATACTATATTGTAACAATTTCTATATTTTTGAAAAAATAATTATGTACAAGCATTTGATCTATTTGTAAATTTGGTCTGTTTCCCATCATTCCTATTGTTAGAATTATGACAGTAGTTTGCACATTTGGTAGTATGATGGACATTACATAGAGGAGCACTAAGAATCTAAGGACATTGCCATCTTAATCACAGTGTTGTTAATCAAACTCTTAGCTTCAAGGCTTAGAGCAAAAGAACAGCAGGTAGAGTGTTTACCTTTCATGTGGCCAACCAGTGTTTCATCCTTGGCATCCCATCTGATCCCCCAAGCCAGCCAAGAATAATTAATTCCTGAGTGCAGAGTCTGAGCACTGTTGAGTGTGACTCCAAATCCAAAGAACAAATGAACAAGTAAACAAAGACTTGTAAACTTCATACCTGTGAGGCACTACCACTGAGATACAGTATTTGCCCTGAATTGTGATGTAATTTCTGTTTGTACCTTATGTATAAAGAATATTAGATTCCCATTCTTAAAGAATTAAAACAAGTGTGCAAACATATATACTTTCCCATTCTTTGGCTTATTTTATGATTCTCTTGATAATGCCCTTTGGTACACAATTTTTACATTTTGATAAAACTCAATTTATCTTTTTGTTTTTTTCTGGAGCTTTTGATATCATAGATAAAAACCTCCACTATGTACCTAAAATATTACTGTGAATGATTTGTAATCCACTTTGGTCAAAATAAAAATTAAATTTTTTTAAAGAAAAAACCTCCATAAAGTCTATGGTCATGGATATTTAGTTGGTTTTTGTTTCATTTTATCTTATTTTTGGTTTTGTGTTCACATGTGGTTGTGCTCATGGTTTACTAATGGCTCAGGAATAACTCCTGGAGGACTCTGGGAACCAGATAGGGTTCCAAGGTTTGATGCAGGGTCAGATGCATGCAAATTTTACCCACTGTCCTGCTCTCCAGTCCCAAATTTTATGTCTTCCTTAAGATGTTTGTAGTTATATTTATCATATTTGCCTTTTATATCTTTAGGCTCATTTCTACATATGTTATAAGATATAGGCTCAGAATCATTCTTTTACATGATTACATCTGTACAATGTTGAATATGTATGTTCCACTATCTGAGCACCATTTATTTGTGTGATGTCAATATATTTCTCTAAAAATAAGAGATGTTTATTATACATAAGTATTCATTATTCCCTTTGCATTATTAAAATTTTAGTTTATATTAAGTTTTGATTATCTCAAAAACTTTTTTATTATTATTATCATAATGATTTTTGTTTTGACCAAAGTGGATTACAAATCTTTCACAGTAATATTTTAGGTACATATTGACATTGAATCAGGGGAATTCCCACCACCAAAGTTGTCTTCCCTCCACCTCCATTCCCAGCATGCACCCCATGTCCCCCTCTATTACCCCCCAGGCTGCTAGTCTAAGTGGCCCCCTCTGTGTCTATCTTATTGTAGAATGGGTATTCTGTTGTCAATGGCTTTAGATTTGGTTTTTAAGTTCGATCATTTTTATTATTACTTAGTAATTGATCATACAACTGTTTGGTCTTGAAACCCTCCATTATTTCCCCCTCAATTTGAGAAGCGGAACAAGATGGTGCAAGTTGTGTGGTTTTATCTCAAAAACTTTTAACAACTAATCAGAACATTCAGTATACAGATAAACTGTATTCAGTGGATTTAATTTCGCTTTTCAAGTTTTTAATTTTGCATTTTATTTTTTTGTGCAGGCCAATATTTTTTAATTTTTATTATTTATCTATTATTTTATTTTTTGTATAAAATATTTATTTAAGCATGATTGTAATTGGGTCAGTATTAAACAGAATACCCCCCCTGTCTTGAATACAAGCAAGTGTGGGGAGATGGAAGAGGGGCATTAGTGGTGGGAATAATTTTGCATTTCTAAAGTTTTAAATTCTGTAGGTTTTTTGTTTTTTCTTCTTCTTACAATTTGTTTTTTGAAATCTATATGTTGGAAGCATATTTTTTCCTCTTTGGAGTTTCTTATTTTAAATTTTGCTGATTATATGCTTGTAATATAATGTTTTTACTCTCTTTCTCTTAATTTTAGTCCCTAAATTTTTTGTAAATCTGAACTAGCAGGTTAATGAGTGTTTTTTTTTTATTATTATTTCTTTAGTTTTAGGTAAAACTACTTCTTTGATATGTATTTTACAAAGGGAGAGCCAACTCATATCTGATTGTTTCTTTTTTTTTTAATGTTAGCAACCAATGATGATCAATGCCCAAATTTCTTAAATGATTAGGAGTTACAATATAGTAATATTTCTAATTCTGTTCCTATCTTTATATACATCATGATTTATAGATTACATACTTTCTGTTTATATAGAAAAATTTCAACTATTTTGCTATTTACTTACCTAGTAATTAAAAAAAAAACTGCCTAAGAAATTCAAGGTTAATTCTTGTTTTTCTTTTGTTTATTTTTTATTTTCTTTAAACTGCTGTGGACCAATAGTCAGTGTAGCATTTTTGTGGATGTCTAGCATGTGTCCAACCCCAGCACCTTATGGTTTCTATATCTTACTTTAGTACAGCCCTTGAGTTTCCCAGTGTACCACTTGTTTGGTCCAGAACTGCAGAACCCAAATAGAGCAGCATCCTCCAGCCCTTGCATTAACTGCTGGGTGGGTTGGCTGAGAAACCTGTGGAGCCCCTGAACCTCCTGAGCATTGCTTGGAAGGAACCTCCCAACATTTAAAGTAAACACTGCTAATCATGTTCTTTTTGATGATGTGTCATCAAATTTCATGTATTTAATATGCTTTAAGGTATTAGTAAAAGTTCAGGACTAGAGGCCACAGAATGGATAGAGATGGAATAATCTGAGTTATTGTTCCTTTTGATGCTTGGATTATTCCATCTCTCACCATTATGTTTCCTCTAGCCTGGATCTTTTACTAATATGTATCTTTGATAGATTTCTGGCTATCAAATTTATTAAATTTTAAACCTTAATTAGGTGTAATGGAACCTATCATGGCACATAAATTTCCTTGCCAAAATTCTTTATCTGTCTTTTACTTCTATGGTTCTCTGTTTTTCTACCTTGGGGAAATTGTAAGGTGACAAGTCAGAGAAGCTAGAAACTCATTCATGAAATTTATTTCATGTATATTTTTTAGTGAGAACATATAAGAAAATAGAACACACTTCTAATCTATGAGAACACAACTTCTACAATTTGGGGTGGGGTCTTTCAAGATCTCATGACATAGTACTGATGATTGAGCATTTGGATAGCTGACACTTCAGAGACTATTAATTATGTCTCCACTTCAATCTGATTTGCATCCAGTCAAAGACTAATTATAATTGTTCTATCTATATATAGTTTGGGGGTCATGCTCTTTGGTGCTCAAAGGTTACTCCTGGATCTGGGCTCAGAAATTACTCCTGATGATGCTCTGGGGCATGTGGTATACTAGGGATCGAACTCAGGCCAGGCAAGGCACATAAACTACCCACTGTGCTGTTGATGACTAACACAAAGTACAGAGAGAGATAATGTTCTAACTTTTCAAAAAAAAATGTAAATATAGATGTTTTCTGAACCTAGTAAATAAATACCAGAGCAGTCTGATTACTGTTTCTCTTTCACTCTCAACTTGCCTGTTAAATAGGAGATGTTTATCTTTTGCCTTGCTTTATAGGGTGCTGAGTACTGTGATGAGTTTGTATTTATGGAGAGATCTTGGAACTTCTTGGATGAAAGGTGCTAAATTGGGGCTTACTGTTTATTGAACTTATCTGATGTGTCCAGCCTCCTGGGGACATTTGCTGAAGTTAATTGAAAACAAACAGTCCTCCTTCTGACAGTTTACTGTGTCACTATAAACCACCAGCACCCTGTGCACTTGGCATTGTTTTAATTCGAACCTACTTAGAAAAGTATGACTTTTAGACAGTGAAATTATTCAAATTTTGAAAGAAAGATGAGTCCAGCTGCTGACTGTTTAACACAGGAATATTCTCAACTATGTCTCAACTATTCTCAACTATGTCAACCTAGATCCCTTCATTTTTAAAAATGAATATTTTATGAATTTAGAATATTTTCCTTATTTCACAGCTAATTTTTAAAAAATAATTTATTTAAGCACCATGGCTACAGAAATACTCACAGTGAATTTCAGTTATAGAATGTATACCACCCTTCACCAGAGTGCAATTTTCTCACTACCAATGTCTTCCATTTCCCTTCCCTACCCCAACCCCCTGCCAATATATGCAACAGGCATTCTTTTTTTTTTTGGGAGGGGGGGGCTACACCCGGTGGTGCTCAGTGGTTTCTCCTGGCTGTCTGCTCAGAAATAGCTCCTGGCAGGCACGGGGGACCATATGGGACACTGGGATTCGAACCAACCACCTTTGGTCCTGGATTGGCTGCTTGCAAGGCAAACGCCGCTGTGCTATCTCTCCGGGCCCATGACAGGCATTCTCTCTCTCTCTCTCTCTCTCTCTCTCTCTCTCTCTCTCTCTCTCTCTCTCTCTCTCTCTCTCTCTCTCTCTCTCTCTCTCTGTTGTAGTCATGGTAGTTGTCAGTACAGTTACTGCTCTAATTGCACCCACTGCTCTTTGTTCACCACTAATTGTTAAGATTGAACAGTTTAAAATACTGTTTCTACCACGTTTTGAAGACATGAAGATGCAAATCTATATCTTAGTGTGAGGGAGGGAAGAGTCAGCTTAAGTGATGGTAGCTGATGGTCTCATACACTTGAGAGGTAGGAGAGGGACAATAACTGTAAATTAAAAGCATATTAAAAGTGACTGTTGGGGCCGGAGCAGTGGCACTAGAGGTAAGGCATCTGCCTTGCACCTGCTAACCTAGGACGGACTGCAGTTTGATCCCCTGGTGTCTCATATGGCCCCCCCAAGCCAGGAGCAATTTCTGAGTGCATAGCCAGGAGTAACCCCTGAGCATCAACAGGTGTAGCCCAAAAATAAACAAACAAAAACAAATAAAAGTGACTGTTGTCACATTCCTCAATTAAAATAACAAAAAAATATGTATAGCTTCTAGATTGTTTCACTACTCACTTCTTCCTCAGAGGAATAGCATTACAAAGCAGACATACTAAAATATGTATACTAGAATATTCTAGCAAAACTAGAATACTTATGCTTTCTAAAGTCAATCCAATGGAAGCTATGAAGTATATTTTGAATAATGTCCTCTCTTCTTCCTTTGCCAGTTGGTGATGGAGTTTTGTGGCGCTGGTTCTGTCACTGACCTCATCAAGAACACAAAAGGGAATACTTTGAAGGAGGAGTGGATTGCATATATCTGCAGGGAGATCTTAAGGGTAAGTCACTGCACGTGCTGTCTCAGGAGGTGTTGAACTGCCATTAAATTGCCACTGAAATTTATAAGCACCTTGGAAATATGTGTAAAGTTTTCTTTAAGCAGTTTGTTTGCTGTGCTATGAGAGACATACTGCTGAGGCCATTGCCCTAACATTGCGAGAATTCAAATTGGGTGATTTTCCTTACTAAGGGATTCATTTCCAATGGAATTTCCCATTAGAAATTTAGTTTTAGATCACAGAACTAGTATTTTACAAAGGAAAAGACTTGTTTGAGAGATATTTGAATTTCCTTTTGTAAAAATGAATAAAATATTTAAGGGTTCTATGATCACCCATGCAAATACATGTGAACTTGTTAGTTGATTTTTATTTATTTATTTATTTATTTTGGTTTTTGGGTCACACCCGGCGGTGCTCAGGGGTTACTCCTGGCTGTCTGCTCAGAAATAGCTCCTGGCAGGCACGGGGGACCATATGGGACACCGGGATTCGAACCAACCACCTTTGGTCCTGGATCGGCTGCTTGCAAGGCAAACGCCGCTGTGCTATCTCTCCAGGCCCGTTAGTTGATTTTTAATATTATAAAACTTACTAGGGGACCAGAGTCATAGTAGAGAGACTACAGGGATTTCATTGCATGCAGCTAAGCCAGATTCCATACCCAATACCCCATATGGCTTCTCTGAGCCCTGCCAGTAAGTGATCCCTACGTGCAGAGCTAGGAGTAACCTTGTGCACTGCTGGGTGTAACCCCAAACTGAAAACTAAAACAAACAATTAAATTTAACTTATTTGAAATCTAAATCACTTCAGTCAGTTGAGTGACTGATCAAAATTGGGCCTTTCCCCAGGTTTTAAGTTAAGTTCAATAATCAATTAATATGAATAGTAGTGAGCTTGCTGAATTCCATTTAGAGAAAAGTTAAGAGATCATACTTAGAGACTAATTTTACTCTTTCTACTTATATGGAAACTATTGTATATCAGCTAAACACTCTCTTTTGATCTACTTGCAATTGTTAATTATAAGTTCTGTTTTCTTAAATAAGGGTATAGTAATTAGGACTATTTATTATGTACCTAAGGTATGACATTGAGAGATTATGAGCTGAGGATTTGCTTAATCGATAGAAGACATAAAATTTGTATTTTTAAAAATTTAAACTGCATTATGTAGTACAAAAATGAAGAATTTTATAATGTCATTTAAATTGTATTGAAAAAAAACCCAAATACATAGGAATAAATTTATACGGTTACTCTACAAACTGGTGCTCTTCCTTGAAAATTTATCTTGCTTGCTTGTCTATGTTTCTTAATTTGCTTGTTTCCACTCTGGAATAGCCTATGTAGTCTCATGAACACATTTCCTCACTTTCTCTTTCTAAAATCTTTCTAAGCAAGTTTCCTTCAATAAAAACTACCCTACTTCACAAAAGAAAAAGAAAAAAAATTACAAAAAAGATGTTAATATCTTCTACACTGAAAACTATAAAACATTACTCTGTTGAATGAAAACCTTAACAGTGGGTGTTATGCACCAATTCACAAATTAAAACATTGATATAATAATGATATTATTTATCCCCATTTCTATTGATGGTTTTATGAATGATGAATAAGACTTCTGTCAAAATCCTCTAGGTTAGTTGTGAATAATTGTGAGCTGTGTTCCAAAACATTATTAGGAAATAATTCTTGGCAAAAGACCAAAAATAGTCAAGGTAATTCTAAAGAACAAATCGAGAGGTTTATGCTACTAGTTATTTGGATGTAAAACGCTACTAAATAATTAAAACAGGAAGGTATTGTCACAAATAGATAAATGGTCAAAGAAAGAGAATGGAAGGAAGTTCTAGGACAGACTTACTTCATGTGGGCTCTTGATTTGTGACCATCGAACTGCTTTAGTCACCTGGGCAAAAGGGTAGTCATATCAGTAGATTATGTTTGGGAAATTGACAGTATGAAAACATGGATTATAGTTATAAATGTGAGCAATATGAAAAATTAAACTTTTTTTAAAGTAAACTTTTATAAGAAAATAGGGAAGAATTGCTCCATGTTTTGAAGTAGTCCAAAAGATTTCTCTGCCATTTAAAAAATATTTTTAGTTTTGGGCATCAGTCATCAAGACTCATACAGGCAAGGTATGAGATAAGACAATGTATTATACCCACTGAATCACATTCCTAGCCTACAACAAAGAATTCTCAAACTTCATGAAGAACATTTCAGAGGCCAAAATGGAGGCATGACTGCTGATCTCCTTCAAATGTGACATTTTTCTCCAAGTACTATTATTCCAGCATGTAATTATGCTATATTTTCTTTTTTTTTTTTACTGAGAATGTTTACTCACTCAATAACTATTTGGCCTACTAAAATATTTTGTGAGTACCAGGAAACTCTCAGGTCTTCAGGCATTTTTGCCAATTCTGATGCTCTGAGCTGCTGGTCATGTCATCTCCTGGGTTTCAAACCATCAGGGCTATATCACCAAATCCTAATGATTTTCCAATAGTTATATGAAAACATGGTTCTTCCATTACATTCTCTTGAGGGATATTTGCACCCAAGATACGGTGATTTGTTCATCCCAAAATTACTGACCAAATAAGGCCTTGCATGTGTGTGTTCTCGTTAAATACAACTTTTGGTTTACTCCTGTGTTTTCTTGTCTACTTCCTTTTTTGTTTTGTTTGAGTCATACCTAGTGGTACTCAGGGTTACTTCTGACTCTGTGCTCAAAAATTACTCCTAGCAGACTCTGGGGAACCATATGTAAAGCCAGGAATCAAACCTGGGTCGGCCAAGTGCAAGGCAAATGCCCAACTCACTGCATTCAGCCCCCTGCTCCTTTCAGTCTCTATTTGTAAAGGGAAAGGGATCTTCAAACTATCTTTTAAGAATTTATGGAATATTTGTAGGCAATGAGAACAGTATATTTTAATCTGATACTTTCTTTGACTACAACTAACTAGATATAAACGGTAATTTTTTTAAAGACCCAAAGAACTATCTTAAACTGTTCTTTATGTGGCTTATGTTGACCTATACTTTGAAGACTATCCAGTAATTTCTGGTGCATCAGGATTCACATACTTAATTTTTTAATGGTAATTTAGATACTGAGTAAAATTTATTATGTGTCAACATTATTTTTTATTTTATAGTTTTGTTGTAGAGTAAAAAGAAAGTTTACAAAATCTTAATAAAAGGCTAACATAATTATCCTAAGTAATAAAACAGAAACATATGAACATGCATAACCTTAAAATAGCAGGTGTGGCATAACTTGATCGGCTTCAAGACTCTTTTAGATTAAAATTTGTCTTAAAGCTTTAATATCTTAAATGTTGGTTTTATAACTCACTCCACAAAGAAATGAAAATTGGAGAAATTCATGGGTATATGAAACATAATCAATTATAGATGCCTCAAATAGTTATTTTTATACAATCAAGCCCAAATCACAAAAATAAAAGATTAAAAGCAATAGGGATACAAGGTTAATAAATCGAAAGTTTTTTCTAAATGTAATTGACATTGTCAAAATGCAATGGAGCAATGAAAAGTATTTGCTTGGTCTAAGAAATATTCTATTGTGATTAACAAAATTGTACAAGTGAAGGTAATTAAACAATGATCCTCAAAATGGAGAATTTGGTGAAATTAACTTTCTATGTGAGGATCCATAGATATTTCCTTTAGAAGCTAATAAATACCTCACTTTTGAATGGGAACTATTAGTTTAACTAAAGCAGGTAGATGTCAAAAACTATTTCATCACAGTTGCTTCTGGGGCAGCTTATCAAGCTGGTGTGCGTTGATTCTTTTAACCAAGATTTTGCTTTGCAAGGACCACCTGATTATTTCAGTTTACATCTGTCAGTTGCCTACAGTATAGAACAGCACTGGGAGCACATGAAATATGTGACTATAATAATAAAAGTATCTCTGGTTGAGTTGAAATGTTTTTTGGATCATTAGCATCCAAGATAGTTTATTTCTATCTTGGTTTATATTCCTATTAACACATCTCAACTCTCCATCATCCAGGGGCTGAGTCACCTGCACCAGCATAAAGTGATTCATCGAGATATTAAAGGGCAAAATGTCTTGCTGACGGAAAATGCTGAAGTCAAGCTGGGTAAGAACAGAATTCAGTGAGCCTATGAAGAGTAGGAGTTGATGAGATTATTTCAGCAGCTACATTTGTTTGCTGCTTTTTTTGTAATGATTTTTTTTTACTGTGGGCATAGAGGTCACTGTGATAGAATGGAAAGGAAAACGTTTCTCTTTCAAAAATATGATGATCAATTCGTATGCTAAACAAATATATAGGAATACTTATTTTTAACAGTAAAGATCTTTTAGATTATACTCTAGATTTTCATCTAGTCTGCCATTTGTTTTCATTGTTTTCACTACTACAGCCAGTGATATCTGATTTTTTGTTGAAAATATCCAGTTATAAGTATTTTACTAATGAATTCTCACTATATTTCCATGTTTTCAATTATGCTTACTTTATATATTATTATATGTGATATAATCTCATATATTATTATGAGGCACTTCTACAAAATGGATGTTCTACTTCTTTCCATGTACACTATTATCCCACTTTCATCTGCCAGAGTTATCAGGAAAAGATTTTTGTTTCCCTGACTATCAGAGCCCTTCCCACAGCAAATCTGGGATTGTCCAGAAAAGGTAAAAACACCTACAGACATTTGCCTGCTCAGTGAATATAATTAAAAGGAAGAATTGATAACTATCCTAAGCATACACAACTCAAACATGACCTATATCATTTGTTACTTTCAAATATATTTAAATATCTTCTATGTTTATAAATTAAATATTTGTTGTTGCTTTTTATATACAATTTCAGTTGTTCACTGTTATTATTTGGTACCATAATTTTATCTCATGAACATTTTATTTTAAAACAAAATCAGTATAGGGAAAGAAGTTTAATATGTACTGTCTGGATAATTACTGAGACTATCCTATATATAGTCCTGTGCAAGTTACTTGCAAAATTGATCTCATTTAAACATTAGAGTATTAGAGCTTGATTTTTATTTAACACTTACTTCTGGTCCTCACTAACTTTTGATATAGCTAAATATCACACTATGTAATTTATCATTGGCATACTTTATTCATTTACATTTAAAATTTCACATTCACAGTAAGAAACAAGTAGAAGCAAACCAAGTGTCCAAAAGCTGGTGAATAGATTTACAAAATGTGTTCACATATAGTGAATACCAATCAGGCTTACCGATGAAGTTACAACTTGGTAGCAGGACCATATTCCTTTCTAGGACAGGAAACAGAAGTCACAAAGGCAGCCTGTTAGGTATCAGGTCCCTTGAGCATAGAATTTCTTTTTATTCATCTGCATATGTCCCTAGCATCATTATGTAAAACATACTTGAAAATCTTAAAAAAAAAGTTGTGACATATGATGCAGCATGAATAAAGACATCATGTTAAATGAAATAAATCTGTCACAAATAGACAAATTCTGTCTGATTCCACTTACTGAGGTGCCTATAGTAATCAAATTCACTGAAACAGAAAGTTGGAACTGGAGAGATAGTATGTGGGGATGGCACAAGGAATAACAACCCAGTTCAATCACTGACATCTCGTATGGTGCCCTGAGCACTACCAGGAATGATCCCTGAATATACAACCAGGAATAAGCTCTGAGAACTACAAGATGAGAGGTCAATAAAAGTTAATTGGTTAGGGCTTGGTAGAAAGGAGAGATAATTATTTAATGTGCCTAAAATTTCAATCAGGAAAGATAAAAATGTTTTAGACTTGGAATATAGAAATGGCTGCTAAACAATGTAAGTATGTATAATGCTACAAAGGAACTAAATGATAAAATGTCAGCTTTTAACTGATGTTCATTTTACTAAAATAAAAATGTATATTTATTTTGCTGTCATTTGAAGATTATATATTTTCTGCACATATCTTCTCTTCAATAGTTGACTTTGGTGTCAGTGCTCAGCTTGATAGAACAGTGGGTAGGAGAAATACTTTCATTGGGACTCCCTACTGGATGGCCCCAGAAGTGATTGCCTGTGATGAAAACCCAGACGCCACATACGATTTCAAGGTATGGCTCCTTATGTTTCAAAATTATGCATAACGTCTCACCTTGAATCCTGCAACAGAAAAATTATACTACCTTTGTGCTCATGAATTATATGATCTAGAGGAAGAAATAAAAAAACACTATTTAAATTTAAAATAATAAGCCATTCAAATGAGAGTCTATTTAATGAATAATCACCTATCATATTGATTGCCTATTTGTAAAAACTGTCTAAACCATATTTCATATTCTCCTGAATGTACTCATTAGAAAATAAGTTTCTACCCTAGAGTTTTTATTTTTAGAAAAGTATCTATCTTGAAGAGCTTTTATGTTAAAAGAAACCTACATATGAATATGTTGCCTTAAGTCACCTTTTTCTGATTTAAAAATAATCAGACTTACTCATGTCTACATTGCTCATAGTTTAATTATTGGAGTTTCTTTTTAATGAGAGATAATAAAATGGAATGTGCCATGCAATGGTTTTTCTTTAACCTCTTATGATTTTTCAAAATAAGTTGACTAATTTTTAAAAACTTTGATTTGAGTCCTGTTTCTTTGTATTAAGTGGATAATTTTCTAGTAAGTTTAAGCAGAGGGGTAAGATATATCACTTACTCCAAAATGTCCTCCTCTTTCTAGTTTTCTCAAAAGTAATCAAAAATAATTTAGGGTTATGGTCCCATCCATAGCTGCAATTTCAGGTGACACTGTTTTCATTAACTGTGGTAGAGAATAGAGACATAATTAGGAAGAAAAATTGTGAGATTTAAGACTGTGTAGTAGATGAAGTAGATGGCATTGGTTTGTGTAGGTCATGGAACAGTCTTGTGCAAAATCTGGCACATCTACAATGGTTTTATTGTACATGGGCTTTTTATCAAAGGAATTTGGTGATCATCTGGAAATAATCTCATCTTCCATATGAAGAGACAGTGCTCTAATGCCTTTGCAAGTAAATTCTCAGTGATCTCCATAGTTGGGGCCTTAACCAAGGCCACCCAAAATTCTATTCCCAATGTATTGTTTTTTATGATCTGTTGCTATGTAAATCTCTAATTTACCAAGAAAGCAAGCCCCAAAGAAGTTAATTTGAATAATTCCTCTTTTAAAGAGCAATTTTAGTTCTCTACATATGGGTTATTATTGAAATTGGGTCACAAAGACACAAACACTAAAATGTCTCAGGATATTGACAAATTATTTGCCTCTTTGGAGACATACAGCTTGAAACTGTAAACAGTATAATCTCTTGTAAATTTCCTCCCTCTTTCAAAGTTAGTCACTGGAATAACCTGACAACAATCTGTCTGAAAACAGCTGCCAAGTAAAAAATTAATCTCTTGCCAAAATAAAATGTCATTTATTTAAACTGCTAATGATAATCACATTTAAATAATTTGATTTGTAAATCCCTTCAGAGGAGCTACTATCAAATGTATGTCTCAGTTCAGATACATGTATCATAAGTCTTATAAACCATTTCCTTTTTTTTTTATGGTTTTTGAAACACATCCAGCAGCACTGAGGGATTATTCCTGGCTCTATGCTCAGAAATCGCTCCTGGCAGGCTCGGGGACCATGTGGGTTGCTGGGATTCACACCACCATCCATGCAAATGCACTACCTCTATGCTATCTCTCTGGCCCCTTATAAACCATTTTTAAATGATAGCTGTATTTAACAAGCACTATCTGGACCACAAAAATTTTAGACTATCATGAAGAATTATTGTGCTTTAAAGTGTTGTCCTTAGCTTAGCTTTTCAATTTTTTTTAACTACTAATATATATGACTTTTATTCTGTCATGAAAATATAGAATTCTTAGTTATTTACTTACTTAGTGAGTATTAATGACTTAGTTCTCATAGTTAAAAACAAGATTGGCCTTATGACTAACTTGGAGTGAAAACTTGCAGTGAAAGTGATACCTTGGTTTTCTTTCCTCACATTATAGCTAAGGAATATGGGTTTGAACAGGTTTGAGCAAAATGGGTAATTCTAGGTGTTGACAAATCTGGTGTGTAAGGAAATTCAGGGGCCCTATGCAGCACAAGGAGAATCAGCAGCACCAGGAGCTCTAAGTGATTGCTCTGATATCCAAGATGTTCATTAACTAAAGGTTAATTTCTGTGTTTCCTATTAAGAAATGAGACTTCTGGTGCCAGAGAGATATTACATTGGGTAAGGTGCTTGCCTTGCATGTGACCAACCTCAGTTCAATTCCTGCTACCACATATGGTCTCCTGAGCACAGAGCCAGGAGTAAGCCCTGAGCATTGCCAAGTCTACCCACAATTTTTCAGATAAAAGGAAGAAATTAAGACTTTTGCTGAGAGAACAAACTCAATTGTATCTATCTTGTAGCCTGAGTCCAAATGTTTTATCAAGCATGTCATAACTGTAAGTTGTGTAAGAGGAGGAAGATTTCCTGATAAGAGTGGGAGTTTTACTAGACACCAGCCAAGGGTGAAAATAAGAGCCTGACATGGAGAAGTAAGGAGAACTTGGCAAATGGAACACTTGGGGACTGCTCAAAGATTTCTTTCACCACTACATAGTTTTGCCATGGACCAGAAGAGTGATTCTAGATTATCTTTGTCCTTCTGGATTGGTACCAGATCCTATTCTTTATTTTGTTCATTATTTTTAAGAATACAGTCTTTCACCTGAAGACTCCTGACAATGCCTTTACTTTCAAACACATTCATCACTCAGCATCTTTTTTATTAAATATACTCCATGCACCAGGAATTTACTGAGTTATATCTGAATGTGCTTTTTTATTTCATTGAGGGTTTTTATTAGTCTTCCAAATGCTACTCAGAAGACGCAGGGCCCCACTGGTAATTCTTAGCCCACCAGGCCATTCAATGAAAAAAAACACAAGAATTCCATGCTGCTTGGGCCCCTGAATGGTTGTGGATAATATAACCATTCTGGTAGTGTTGGGGGCTGCACCTGGTGATGCTCATGAGAACTTTTTGTGCTTGGAATCAAATCTGGCTTAGATATAATAGTTGATCCTAGAACTACAATCTTGCTAGGCCCTGACTGGGAAGTTTTGATTGTTCAGGTCCATTTAAGTTCTCATCAAAGTACACTGGATTTGTCCTATATGTATCCTATATTCAGTCAGTTTCCATCACCAAGCCCTCGTTGAAACCAATGTCAGTGCCTTGACTTCTCATAGGTAATAGATGTTTTAACCTTTGAGGGAATATCTAAAATAGAAGACAATGAAAGGGGCTGGAGTGATAGTACAGTGGGTACGGAATTTGCTTTGCATATGGGGACCCTGATCCAATCTCCAACATCCTATATAGTACTCTGAGTACCTCCAGGAGTAGTTCCTGAGTGCAGAGCCCGGAGTCACCCCTGAGCACCACCATGTGTAGCCCAAAAAAATAATAAAAAAGACAATGAGAGCTTTCTTGAAATTCCAGCCATAGAAGAAAGAACTTCCATTCAAATAAAAGAGAAATACAGAAAAGGAAGACTACAGTGCTGACTATTATTTATGATTTGTCAATGATTTCTTGAAATATCATAGAAAATTGATCTAAAAATGACAATATTTCAATAACTAAGTGCCTCCCTAGGAAAATAGTCTGAAGAACTCATGATTTATTATTCTAGTCTGGTTGTCTGCTATCTTCCAGGCACAGGCAATAACTGACTGAAAATAACCTTCTCCTGAGAGGGAGCCAGATCTCCTTGGCCTGGTGTGTTCACTTTCCCTTGGAGGCCCTTACTTTCTTGTTTTCAGAAATTCTGTCAAAACACTTCAAGCAAAAGGAAAGGTTTCATTTCCCTGATAAGTATGTGAGGCAATAATGAAAGCTTTCTCATTTAATAATAAGCATTCAGAAGATTTGAAATTAATAAAACTATTCAAATTTCCTAGGCTGCTTAAATTGTTATTTTTTAATTTTGAATTTCATTTCACTTGGATGTGATGTACCAGGTATTTAATAGTTCGGTGTATTCATCTCATTAATGGAACTACTCTCTCAAGAAAGTCCTCTGCTGCCAGAGACCTTCACTATGGAGCTGGCTAAAGGAAGACAAGGTTGAATGTTCAAGAGAATATTGTATATATATACAGCCATATATGCAGTGAGGGGACATATATATTGAAATGAACACACCCATAAGTGTATATTAGTGCAAAAAACAATGTATCCTATATACTTTATTCTCTCCTACCTATTCCAGAGTAGCAGAGTATTGGAGGATAACTTAAATTATTTAAATATCTTTTTATCCTGTTCTAAAATTGTTGCCTTTGTATTAATTTGGTAAAGGGATAGATAGAGAGATATTATAGAGATTAGGACACTTGACTGGCATGCAGGTGATTCCAGATGGAAATTCTGGAACCACATATGATTGTTTGAGCACCACTAGGTATTAAACTTAGTAATGTCCCTGAAACATTGCTGGGTGGCACAGCCCACCCACTCCCCCCCCCACCCAAATTGGTAAAGTAAGAGAAGTACTATGAAGTCTTATATACCCAGCTTGGTGCTGAGATTTGCATTAAGGTCTTATAACTATTAGACAAAAAAGCAGGAGGATACAAGCTCCACAGTATTATCCCTAGTTAGCAGCTGCAACTTCTCCTAAAACTATTTCTCATGACTCTATGTTCATACGATGTATGTTTTAACAGAATTGAATGTTGAGTTCCTTAGTCAAATATAGTCAGTCCCTCCAGCAAGCTACATGATGATCCCTGGGGGAAGAATATCAGCTTTTGTACAAACATTTTCCCTTAGGTCAGATAACAAAGGACTCAGGTGTTTCCCCTGTTTGTTTCAGGTGTGAAAAAAATAGGATTGTTAATAATATCTGTGTTTGAATACCCTCACTGTCATGAATTCTCCACTGTAGTTCTGTAATCTATAATGTAGGAGAGAAGTGTGTGGCATAGTGACTAAGAGGCAGGATTTTGGTTGGATAGGACTAGTTTAAAATGTGGATTTTGCCTTCCTTTTGATAATATCTCAGGGAAAATTCTTAACTTTATGGGTCTCTATAAAATAGGAATAATAACAAGGTCTATATAATAAATATAGCACTTGGTAATTAACAACTCAGTGGAAGACAGTTAATATTTATGACTACATATTTCTCTTTGAGGCTAGATTTGATCTAAAAAGACAAGAAATATCACAAGATTTAAGTTTCATCACCACTTCCCTTATTGCTTATTTTGAGCCAGTAAGTTTCTCTGTAGCTTTAGCTTCTAGGTTAAGACTGATTTAGAAACTACATGCAACACATATAGTTTCATTGTCCTAATGGTAATATTCCTAAAAAAAACTACAAGCTAATTAATGTGATAAGATTTTTCTGCTGGTCTATAAAATTGGTAGAATCAACTCTGCTCTCTGTATTCTTGATGAATATTATTTCTGAGTTCTGGGTGTCTGCTTTGAAATGAAGAGGTAAGATTAATCTATCCCTCTTTCTGCCCCATCTCACTTACTAGACTTAACCAGTAGGTGCTTCTGATTTACTTCTGTATCAACCATTAATTACTTTGTTCTTGAAGTACATTGTCATGAAAATCATTATCAACTTATCAGCCTGCAGTTGGTTGACTGAACCATCCACCAGTCAGTGGTAACTGTTCCTAAGGATCTTTCAGCATCAAGATTACCATGTGCTCTGCATTGAAGCATGTACTTGGCATATGCTATCATATTCAATTCTCTAAATAAATTTACAGCATAGGTATTCTCTTCACATTACAGTAAGGAATGGGTTCAAAGAAAGAAAGGTTTGCCCCATGGATCTCTGCTAGTTGAATCAGAGCTGACCACAAAACCATAGTCTACATGACTCCATATGCTTCTCTTTGTCTCTCAGCTCTCAGTTCCTCCAAAGACTCTGACTTGTACCATATTGCCACTCATTACAAGTGAAAGATTGGGCCATCAGGAGAGATGAAGTCATGAAATGTTCCTATACATGAATGTACATGGAATCTATCATGCTGAGTGAAATAAGTCAGAGGGAGAGAGATAGACACAGAATAGTCTCCCTCATCTATGGATTTTAAGAAAAATAAAATACATTCTTGCAATAATTCTCAGAGACACTAAAGAGAGGAGGGTTGGAAATTCCAGCTCACTACATGAAGCTCACCACGAAGAGTGATGAGTGCAGTTAGAGAAACAACTACATTGAGAACTATCATAACAATGTAAATGAATGAGGAAAGTAGAAAGCCTGTCTAGAGTACAGGCGGGGGTGGGGTGGGAAGGAAGGAGATTTGGGACATCGGTGATGGGAATGTTGCACTGGTGAAGGGGGGTGTTTTTTACATGACTGAATCCCAACCACAATCATGTTTGTAATCAAGGTGTTTAAATAAAAATATTTAAAAAAAATAATTTAACCACTGCAGTTTTTGCAATTACTATCAAAATTAAAAAAAAAGAAAATGCATCATAAAAAAGTGTGATTGGGTCAATTATCCAAAAGTTTGTCTGTTTTTAAATTACATTGGGAAATTTAACCTTAGAAAGAATACACCTGTTTTATTCATTGCTTACCCTGCCTGCAAACTGCCAGAAGTATGCTTGTTTTCATTTTCTCAGAGCACTAGAATTGGTCTCTTTTGTTTGCAGTACACTACATAGGGCTATTAATAATGCCACAAGCCAGGCAGCACATACCTCTAGAATAATGAATTATCTAGCTCCTGCTAAAATGAGTCACACCATAGCCACTATGGAAACATATTTCTCCCTAACTCTCTCCTCATCTTGTTGCTCCCTCTTCCCTTTTTCATCTCCTGTGATCTGTCTTGCTCACTTGTAATTGGAACATTTTCCCTGTATTTAAGTTCTGAAGTGTCATTGGGGCTCTCTGATGTGTCCAAAGGCTTAAAGATGGCCTGTCAAGGATATTTATTGCTTTCTAGCATGAGCAGTTAAATGTAGGTTACAAGCAGCTCTGACTCTTTTGGATGAGAATAGAAATGCTCTTTTGGGGAAATAAGAGAGGAATGAAAGTAGGGAGGAGGAAGGAAGAAAGAGAGAGGCAGGGAGGAGAAAAAGAAGGAGGAAGGAGTGGAAAGGGGAAGGGAGGGAAGGAAGAAAGGGAGTGAAAGAGAAAGGGAGGGAAGAAGGGAAGGAGAGAGGGTGAGAGGAAGCAAGGAAGGGAGAGAGGCAGAGAGAGAGAGGGAAGAGTGAGGGAGGAAAAGGGAGAGAGAGAATCCCTAATCCCTAATCAATAAGGGGTTTTTGTATGTTTTTGTGTGTTCTGTTTTGTTTTGGGGCCACACCCAGCAACGCTCAAGGATAACTCCTGGCTCTCTGCTCAGAAATTGCTCCTGGCAGGCATAAGGGACCATATTGGATGTCAGGATTCAAACTACTGTTGGTCCTGGGTCAGCCAATGGAAAGCAAATTCCTTACTGCTGTGCTATCTCTCTGACCCTCAAATGAAGTTTTAAAGAAGAAACTATTTCTGGTCTAAGTATGTGGCAAAACAAACACAGGAGTTGGATGTTTTGGCCTTTGATTGAATGATAGTATTTAGGCAATTTGTGAAAGACTGCCCAAAATGGGATATGATGCTATGTGTACTATATAAATAAAATCTCTCTTCTCTGACCCTGTGGAATACATCCAAGACCATCTAATAATTCAGACCTACCCATCTCTTTACTGAAAAATTATACTTTTCCAAATTGTTGCTATAAATATATTGTCACTAAAAATAATTTGGGCTATACTTACATTTCTATGTCACCAGCAATCTGCAGGCACTTCAGGGCTTGAATTGAATAATAGTTCATTGTTGTCTTCCAAACTCCTACATTTCAGTACTGTCAACATTCTCTTTTTTGGATTTGCTGCCTCAAGATTGCAAAATGAATGTTGTGATTCCAGGTATCATGATATTATTTAAGACTTTAAGAAGTGGGGAAATATTCTCAAGACATGGACTACATTTGTCCCTTATTTCAAGAAAAGTAAAGACATTCCCAGAAACTCACAGAAGACAATTGTCTCTATTCATTGACTATGTCTCAGCCTTAAATTTTGGCTTTAGCTGTAAAAGTCCTGCTATGTGGTTAATTCTCCTATATTTTTAGGACAAATAAGACCTATTTGATTAGTCAATGAACTACTTCTTGTATCTGTTTGTTTGTATCACAAATAGAACAAAATCAAAGAAGACTACACCAGGTAGGGAAAGGTCATCTTAAGAGTATAAGAGAAGAAAATTAATATTCTTATATTGTGTGACAGATGTGCTAGTAGTAGGCCTTCAAACATTAATATCAGAGTTACTGTCACTGTGTAGCTCAAAAAAACTAAACTCCCAGCAAAATTCTGTGTGTAGCTAAATTGGAACCAGATTTAAATCCAGGTCTGTCTTATATAGAAGATAACTTTTTACTAGTTTTTTTATTGTATTGATTTTATTATGCTTTGAGAACATTGAGACACATTTCCAAGCATTGGTTTTGAGGGTGCCTCACTGAATTGTAGTTCCTTCATCTAACTGTCAATATTTTCAGTCAATTGAAAAAATAGATATCTTGGGGCCGGAGAGATAACACAGCTCTAGGGCATTTGCCTTGCAAACGGCTGACCCAGGACCAATAGTAGTTCAAATCCCGGCATCCCATATGGTCCCCTGTGCCTGCCAGGAGTGATTTCTGAGCGTAGAGCTAGGAGTTACCCCTGAGTGCCAGTGGGTATGACCCCAAAACCAAAAATCAAAAGAAGAAAGAAGAAAGAAGAAGGAGGAGGAAGAGGAAGAAGAAGAAGAAGAAGAAGAAGAAGAAGAAGAAGAAGAAGAAGAAGAAGAAGAAGAAGAAGAAGAAGAAGAAGAAGAAGAAGAAGAAGAAGAAGAAATAGATATATATCTATATATCTTCTGGAGAAAGTATTTTATAAACCCTGATAATTTTTTAAATAAGCAAAGGTAACTAATCAAGTCCTTACATTATGACAGTTATAAAAAAAGAATAGTCTGGGAGCAGGGATATCCAGCTCTTTTTAAAACTTGCTGCTGAGTTGTTCTGTGATCTCAGCTAAGTCAGTTTCTTTCAAGTTTCCTTCATCTGTGAAATATAAGATCAAACTCCAAAATCTACCAGTAGTCAAAAAGCCCTAGGATGTTGAGCTTTTATCCCTTTCTTGCATGCATCGTTTTATTTATTCATTCAACAGCATTTTTCGGGTAGATACTGTGTACTGGAAACTCACTTTGGTTGGGGAAAATTTTGTTTTGTTTTGTCTTGGCAGACTTTTAGTTTCTTTGCCTTTTGTTTTGGTGTATGCATGTGCTTCTTATCAAACCTAAAGTCTTATAATTTGAAGAATGCTCTACTGCCCATCTCCATTACCAGGTCTAGAACAAATATTTAAAAAACAAAAACAAAAAATAAAGCTCTCTTCCCTGTAAAAGAAAATACAAAACATAGTAAGTTGGTGATGGTGTGGGAAAAGGTCATCAGTTCTCTGGGGGACTAAGGCAAAAAGAGAAAGATCTGGCAGTGCTGAAACATGATTGAGCACCTTATTGTGCAAATTTGGAGAGCAAGCTACAGCAGAGGAAGTATCTGGAACAAAAGTCCAAGGTTAATTATTGATGGTTTTACTGATGATGGTTCTCATTTGAGGACTGACCTGGGCCTTTATACTCCTTAATTTCAAAGATCTGGCTTTTAAACCTGCTTAGGTTTCCTGACTTGAAGTCATTTAAATGTGACTTTGAGGTGACTTATTAGAACTTGGCGATCACCTTTATATTTATACCCATTTTAAACTACACAAATGCTTGAATCTCAGGAATATTGGGGAACATAGTGGCAAAATTACTGAGGTCTGTAGATACTGAAATTTCATCAAAATAGCACAACCTCCAGTTCCAGACTTCTTGTTATGTTTTTGTTTAATGCCTCCTGAACAGTGACTCAGTATTTTTGTCATGCTCCCCAATGATTTTTTGTGTCAATTAACCATAAAGCCCCAGTTACAAGGAGTTATGTGTCCATTTTTAATAATTACTGCTCCTGAATCAGTCTGTCTTTACCATGAGCCCCAGCAGGAACCTTATAATGTAAGATAAAACCTGCAGGAAAACTCAGATACTCACTGAACTATACAAACTGTGTGCATGTTTCTGTGATTAATGACTACTTTTAGTACATATTGAATTATAACAATAAAAAGATTATTTCCTTCTTTGAATTGTTTTATATTTGGAGATGCTGTTTGGAATCTGAGGACAAGGTATTATTATGCCCAGTTGAACCAAGCACTTGTCCCATCCATTAAAGAATAGACTGCAAGTTTTCAGTGTGGTTTCCAGTGTGATTAGCTTGATTCTAGGCACCTGATCTAAGGTTGATTTTTTTCTAGACAGGAGGCTAAGACCCTAACATAACCTTCTCACTTTGTTCAGGCCTCTGTTCAAATACTGAATTGATCTAGCTGTGTTCAGATCATGAGAGTTGGATGGAGAAAATGGTTCAACATAAACCTTCTCATTTTTCCCACTAAAAATGTTCATGTGACCTTCACATTTGCTTGATGGGAATAGCAAGAAAACTTACCTTTGCTCTCTCTAACCTGAATAAGATTATGATGAAATGCGGAATAATGTACAAAATACAAGATGTACTGTAAATAAAAACAAAGTGAGAGTCTGCCTCAGCATTGTGGGAACTAAATATCACATATTTTTATACCAGTGTCCAGGAAATATCTTAATCACTTTTTACCTTGCCATGTTTTAACTCCTATGCAGCATTTGAATCTTAAATGTAAACACAGGCTAAATTAAACTTTAAAATTCTGATAATTGCACAAAATTCAGCTTGAGCATTATAAATACATATTATGTATATTAAGCACAAAGATTTATATATGTACATATATTTACCTTATTTTACATTAGACTATTTTCCAGACAAAATATTCATATATTCAACAATATATAATGCACTAACCACTATGCTTAGCTCTGAGTTCTGAGATATATTAGTGAATGATATTGTCAAGAGAGATTCCCTGGTCTCAAAGCATTAGGTTAAAACTCCAGAATTGTTCATTTTTAAGTTAATAACAATAGTAAATAAAATTTAATTTATTCTATAATTCATCTCCAAAGCATTTGCTTTAAAATACAGAGGAAAAAAAAACACATAAAACTTGTATATCATCTTTGTAATTTGTAACAGTTTTATTATAATCCACACTGAAAAGATTCTAACTGTCTGGGCCAGAAAAATAGCACAGATAGAGCATTTGCCTTGCATGAGGCATCTCATATAGTTCCTTGAGTCCACCAGGAAGTGATTCCTGAGCACAGAGCCAGGAAGAGTAACCCCTGAGTACTGCCAAGTGTGGAAGGAAGGGAGGGAGGGAGGGAGGGAGGGAGGGAGGGAGGGAGGGAGGGAGGACGAAGGAAGGAAGGAAGGGAGGGAGGAAGGAAGGGAGGGAGGAAGGAGGAAGGAAGGAAGGAAGGAAGGAAGGAAGGAAGGAAGGAAGGAAGGAAGGAAGGAAGGAAGGAAGGAAGGAAGGAGAAGGAAGAATGAAAAAGAAGGAAGGGAGGGAGAGAGGAGGAGGAAGAAAGAAAGAGAGAGAGAGAAAGAAAGAAAGAAAGAAAGAAAGAAAGAAGAAAGAAAGAAGAAAGAAAAAAGAAAGAAAGAAAGAAAGAAAGAAAGAAAGAAAGAAAGAAAGAAAGAAGAAAGAAAGAAGAAAGAAAAAGAAAGAAAGAAAGAGAAAGAAAGAAAGAAAAAGAAAGAAAGAAGAAAGAAAGAAAGAAAGAAGAAAGAAAGAAAGAAAGATAGAGAGAAAAGAAAGAAAGAAAGAAAGAAAGAAAGAAAGAAAGAAAAGAAGAAAGAAAGAAAGAAAGAAAGAAAGAAAAGAAAGAAAGAAAGAAAGAAAGAAAGAAAGAAAGAAAGAAAGAAAGAAAGAAAGAAAGAAAGAAAGTTTCTAAATGACAATTCACAAGTGAATGAAGAAACAGTTTATATATGTGGTATATTGTACAATAGACTATTATACTCAACAATGAAGAGAAATGGATCACTAATACTTTAGATAGTGTGGATGGATCTTAAATACATTATAATGAAAGAAAATGGATGATTTTATATATCTAAAATTTTAGAAGATGCAGACTCATTTACAGTGAGAAAGGTAAGAACAGGAAAAGAAATATGGCTCAGTGACAGGAAAGGGAAGAGCCAAGACTAATGAGAAATAAATGGTGCTTGTGTGGGTGATGAACATATTTATGTTCTTAATTGTGGTAAATATTTAATGATGTAAACACTTCGATCCTTATTAAATGGTACATTTAAACCAAAATTTGATGAAAATTATGCCTCAATAGGAAATTTAAATAGTCTAATAGCCATTTTATATAATTCTATGAAAATTTTTAGTAAATTAAATATTTAAACGTTATATTCTGGCTTCCTGCATTTATTGGAAACTTGACATGTATCATGAAAAGTATCATCAGTGAGGAGTGAAATAAGCTTGTACAGAGATGGCTGAATGGCTTTATCACAGGCAGTTCTCAGGCAGCTGCTTGCTTGGAATTGGGTACCTTTTATTCCTGCACTTGTACGTGAGTATCTGCCTTCCTTCTCTTTCAGAGTGACCTGTGGTCTTTGGGAATCACCGCCATTGAGATGGCAGAAGGTGCTCCCCGTAAGTACCTGCCTCAGTGACTCTGTGACTGGTCTGCTCTGTGGGGGCTGGAAAGTCCTTGCCAGAAGTGACAGTTGCTATACTCCCCCTCTGCTGAGCTCTTGCTAGATCCAAGCTGGCATATTTAGAAAGGAGAGTCCAATTAAGTCAGTCAGGAATCTATTTGTTTTCAGAGTAGTAGGACAGTCTTATTTTTCTAAGGAAACAAACATTTGGGAGTCTGATTTGACCCATTCAATTGGGTCCTTTATTCTTGGACTATACTTCACTTAATACAGAACTAGAACCAACCTAGTAAGAGGTTAAACTCCAGGTTAAGAAAAATGAAGTTCCCGGAGAGATAGCACAGTGGCGTTTGCCTTGCAAGCAGCCGATCCAGGACCAAAGGTGGTTGGTTCGAATCCCGGTGTCCCATATGGTCCCCCGTGCCTGCCCAGAGCTATTTCTGAGCAGATAGCCAGGAGTAACCCCTGAGCATCGCCGGGTGTAGCCCAAAAACCAAAAAAAAAAAAAAATGAAGTTTATGTGCAAACACTTGCACACTTTTAACCTCTTAAAAATAATAATTTGGGGTGCCACATTGATAGTACAGTGGGTAGGATGCTTGTCCTGTTTGAGGCCAAGCTGGGTTCTATCCCTTGCATGACCTATGGTCCACTGAGCCCTGCCAGGAGTGCACCCTGAGCACTGCTAGGTGTGGTTCAAAACAAACAAAAAACATCTTGATTTTTTAATTTAGATTTCCTTGCTGTTCTAGAGAACATTTTGAGGGTCTCTACCAAGTAGGAGAATGTGTTTGGCAAAAGAACACCATGTAGGAGGCTAACACGGCCAATGGCTATAGTAGGCTCAAGGATGTAATCTCCAAACCCTATTAATACAGGGGAGGAAGGCAGGCAGGGTCCTTCTAGAAGACAACTGTTACTCTGACAATCCCATTAACTGGGTGGAGCCATCATAGACCTTAAGATAATTTAGCAGCCTTTTATCCTTTTATCCTTCCTTGCTTCTTCACTCAAGGTCAAAATTGTGTAGCCATCTGATGCAATGCTCATTCTTGCCTGGCTCCCTCCCATTTCCTGCAGTCTTCCCCAGTGATATTTAATGTAATATTTAATACCTCTCAAGTTTAATACCACCTTAGTGGCAGTATTTCAGAGGCCTCAAACCTAGGTCCCTTGTTGCATGACAGATTCCTTTGTTCGTGCCTTTTTACCTTCAACATATTATTGTCTTCTTACCCTGAGATTGTAGAATTTAACTAGCATTTATATGCAAGTCATTAATTTATACTGAATTTATCTGTCAATTAATTTGGAATGTTTATGGAGAAAATACCTTTCATCCACAATGTTAATATGCATTTATGAATCAGAAAAATGGAATTTTGTTCCCTACCAAATTTGATGACTGGTAGATGGGGCTAAAAATAAACTGCTTCCCTCAGAAACCTGTAGGGAGCTTTTAGGTAGCACATATTGTTATTTTAGGCATACAAAAAAAAAGATATTGCAGATGTTTAAAACATCAAAACACCAAATATTTTGATTAAAATTAGAACATCTAAGTGCTTTTAGTATAAACGATAACATCATGTTTACAAGTTGAAATATTTTTTATAACATCTCTTGCCAGACTTCCTTTGTCTTAATCCCGGGCTCAGTGAAACCAAACAAAAGAAAAACAGAGAAATGTCTGTCATGAAACATGAAAATATAAAGGGAATGTGTTCTGCCTAATGATACAAGAGGTTTCAGCATCAGTGCTAGAACATTACCATTGTTTGAACTTCAGTGTGTTAAACTGTTGACACTGATGGCGAAAAATGCACACTGGTGAAGGTTGTATGACTATAACTCAATCAGGGACATCTTTATCTGTGGAAAAATATGTAGTGTGGACAACCTTGAAACCATGGTGTTTAAATAAAATAATAATAAAAGTAAAATAAATAAAAAGAATAGATTATGAATTATCAAGCATCTTTTGTTTTACTACTGGAGCTTTTACTAATTAAATAAAAAAGAAAATTGTTATCTTGATATTATATTTTTGGTACCTTAGATGTCATTTACAGCAAGGCAGTAATAGTAGATCCTTTAACTTCGTTACCATAAAGATAAAGGGAAGGTTGAAAGGCCAATCATATATATTAAAGATGTGCTCCATTTTCTCAGACTTGCATAATTAGACACCAGTTCTTTTATGTGCTGTGCATCAAAGGGCAACTTTGTGATCCTCTGACCACTAGCCAGGAATGGACTCAGAGGGCCATTGGCACCATTAGCCACAGAGCAAGGATGGACTTGGCCTAGGTTTGGCTTAACCCTTTTTATTTTAATCTCCTGCAGCTCTCTGTGACATGCATCCCATGCGAGCCCTCTTCCTAATCCCCCGAAACCCAGCACCTCGGCTGAAGTCAAAGAAGTGGTGAGTTTGGTTTTTAGTACCTTGCAGAACAAAGTGTAGCAAATTTTCAGATTTTTTTTTGTATGTGTTCAAATTCTTAGGTCCTGCTGACAAGATTAGACTAATGTCTGCTAAGCCTTGTGAAGTGATTTTCTGTATGTTATCACTTTCTGAAAGTAATTTTGAGTAACCCCTGAGCATCACTGGGTGTGGCCCCAAAAGCAAAATAAATAAATAAATAAATAAAAGTATATTTTAGTGCCTGTTAACCAGCAAGTCTTTATTCTTACATTTTCAAGGTAAAGAGCTATTGGCCAAACATAGCTAGTGGAATTCAAATAAACTCATAGAAGCTCTTTGATTTCTCACCCTAAGCAATATCTTTCTTGGCTGTACAGATGATTTTATCAGAGAGGGTGATAGTTTAGAATATCAACCTATTACATTGGCTTACTTGTCTTTTGTTCTTTAAGAAAATAAATAACTCCCTAAACTGTGTACCCACACACACATATGTACACACACACACACACACACCTGGTAGTATGCTCTATGCATGAGCATTGACAAAGATTATATTTATTGCTGTTTTTCTATGTGGCAATTGCACCTTATTTGGGGTAGTGGTAATCAGCTTATTTGCATATTTAAAAAATGACTTGATTTTTGACTAGTGATTATTAGGATGGTAATACCAGACTGGAGTAAACAATGGGTCAGTAATGTAAGATTGAACATGGGGAAAAAGAATGCTACCAATTAGGCATGCTACCATACATAGCCTTTTTGTGTGTGATTGCATCAGGGTCTTACTCTCAGCATAACAAACTCTGTTGCTTTCTTCTTCTCTGTAACTTGATTTCTCGTCCCTGATGCATTCTTGGGTTCTGTTTTTCCTTGAACAGAGCCCAGTCTCTCCACTACTTGGAATCTAGTCTTTCCTCGGAACATATTCTGAACCTGTAGAGTAGAAAGGACAAGAAAGACTTTCAGAAACCCTTTTTATATACCATTTTGACTGTTGCATCATGTGGGAAATCAGTTCCTGGGAATGACAGTTGGAGCTAAATGCAGGCATATTGCACCCAGAGATGGAAGAGGAGTCACAGCAAAGAGAGAGCTAGAGTTGCTATTGATAACTGGAGGCCAAGCCACCATGCTCCTCCTCCTCTCTCTGGAGGGTCACTGTGGTGCCAGACAAACATTCTGTCCCCAGCAACAGCCTTCCATTGGCCACCAGCACTGCCTGTGATTGATGGCTGCTTCCTTCCATCTCTCCAAGTAGACTTTTTTTGTTTGTTTGTTTGTTTTTTTGGACCACACCCGTTTGATGCTCAGGGGTTACCCCTGGCTAAGCGCTCAGAAATTGCCCCTGGCTTGGGGGGACCATATGGGACACTGAGGGATTGAACCACGGTCCTTCCTTGGCTAGCGCTTGCAAGGCAGACACCTTACCTCTAGCGCCACCTCGCCGGCCCCCCAAGTAGATTCTTTGACAGAGCAGAGCACCAGGTTTTTCTATGGATGCAGCAGCAGCTGCACAACCAGCTCTGTGTGAGGTTTCTGCTACAGAGCCTCCCTGTACCTCATGTCTGCTGGGGACTTACTTCCTGTTCCTTCCTTCAAGACTTTCCTCCAGCTCAGCCTTGCTGGATCAGCTGACCATACATTGGTGCTCTCTGATGGAGCAGGACACCCACATTTCTGACCTTTGGGCAAAAGTGCAACAGTCTTGCCTTGCCAAGTGACTCCTCTCCCCCTTGGGGACAGACAGACAGACAGAGAGAGAGAGAGACAGAGAGAGAGACAGAGACAGAGAGAAAGAGAGACAGAGACAGAGACAGAGAGACAGAGACAGAGACAGACAGACAGAGACAGAGAGAGTACTTTTTCCCAACTCAGTAGTGCATAATGTCACTTGATCACTCATCTGTCTTTTGCTGCTTACCTAGTTCTGCAGGCCCTAGATACTCCCAATCTGGCACACAGAAGAGTAAGGGAATGGCCCACACTGAGCATTTGTATTCGCTCACCCTCCTCTAAAAGATCAACTCTGCACTTACCTTGTCTTAGGCAATCTTTCTCTCTCCAAGTCTTTGAGGAGAAAACATGGTCTATTTTTCTGTTTCAAACTTTTCTCAGGAGAACTCACTTTGGTAGTGTTGGAGAGAATGTGATTGGTACCTGAAAAGGAAGGGTCCAGAGTACTTGGTCTCTCAGCTGCCATGGATACCCAGGCCTTAGTTGCTGAGGACCCTGAGATCCCTATGCCAGACAGGGAGAGGGGAAAAATACTTAACTCTTAGAACTTGAGTAAAGAGAGTAAAAATTTTGTTAAAACCCTTTGTCTCACATGGATCTCGGACTTTATGTGCAGCCCCTAGCCATGGATCATGTGGTATAATTCCTAATTCTCTATCATATAACTCCAGTTTTTTGGTTTGGGTTTTGATGTCACACCTGGTGGTACTCAAAGGTTACTCTGGCCCTGCACTGAGGAATCACTCCTAACAGTGCTCAAGATTATATATAGGATGTAGGGGATCGAACGCAGGTCAGCCACTGTATTCTCACTGACCCTTTAACTCCAGTTTTCTAGTGAAAATATTTTGGTTCTCCAGAGTACTTTGTCTTGAACTACTATTTCTGAAGTGATTTGAAATAAATTGGAGTTTGATTATTTTGCTTAGATATGCCCTAGATTTGGGGAAGAAATGAAATAAATTTATTCTTTTTTTTTTTAATTATGACAACAAAAATGCAAAGAAAGAGGACAGGGTAAAGTTACAGTGGAAGCCCAATCACCCATAAATAGAATTCTCGGTAGTCCCATCGATGATATCCCAGCCTTGAACTTTCAGCCAAAGAACATTAATAGAAACAAAACTGAACCCCTGTACAATACAATTACTTTGTCCCTCAAATCCCCAGTTGTAGTACATACTATTTCTTAGCAGCACACAATATAATCTAAAGACATTAGACTTATGTAACTCCTTAAAAATTGAGGGCAAAGTACATTTCTCTAGTTCCATGCACATGCTAACTAGTTTAAGTTAACATCAAAAGTTTTAGTGGCTTGTTTTTCTTAAGAATTGGAGTCAAGGGAACATAGTAAAAAATGGTATTAAAGTGGCATTTGTTTGCATAGGCCCACCAAAACATAAGGGACATGGAAAGACAAATTATGGTCTAAATACAAGGAGACCTTACCCCTGAAGTTTCCTGGCACAGGACTGACTCTAGGCTCCAGGCAAATTAGTTTGTCCAATTCAAGTCATCGTCTGTAGTGGCAATACACCTCCATTCCTCACATAGTCTCTGTCTTTTTCTCTTTTGGAATTTGGCTACACCAGGCAAAGCAAGGGTGGAGGAGGTACTCCCAGTAGTGGTCCAAATTGAACCTAGGCCTCACACAGCCCCTGCAGCCCCTTGAGGTAACCCCTTAACCCTGCCTTTCATTTAAGTACAAGGTCCCTTTTCTCACTTGAACTCCAGAATGTTTATATCCACCTGTTCTCCATGCAAATGTGTTTTCAGATGAAGCACCTTGTTACAGTGTCTATAAGAACATGTTACCAAAAGGAACACCATTGTGGCAGAGGCTGGTCTTTAAATCTTCCTTGTAAACATTTACTTATGGATTATTTCTCAGTAACATTGGGTAACATTGGACATATACAACATATAAGGCATATAAGACTCATGTATGTTGTAGACTCAGTAATTTACATGTGTACATAAATTTAACATAAGACAGAATAGATCAATGAAGAGCATGTGCTTTGCATCCTAGAGACCCAGGTTCAAATCCTGGCACCATCTAGTCCAGGGGTCTCAAACTCAACTTACCTGGGGGTTGTAGGAGGCAAAGTCGGGGTGATCCAGGGGCCGGGCGGTGGCGCTAAAGGTAAGGTGCCTGCCTTGCCTGCACTAGCCTTGGACGACCACGGTTCGATCCCCCGGTGTCCCATATGGTCCCCCAATCCAGGAGCAACTTCTGAGCACATAGCCAGGAGTAACCCCTGAGCGTCACCGGGTGTGGCCCAAAAACCAAAAAAAAAAAAAGTCGGGGTGATCCTTAAGTGCAAAGTCAGTAGTAAGCCTTGAACATTGGGGTGTGTGGCCCAAACAACTAAAACAAAACAAAACAAAAAAAGATTCCTCTAGGGCAGGGCCACAAAATGTTGTACGGAGGGCCATTTGCGGCCCGTGGGCTGTGAGTTTGAGACCCCTGAATTCTAGTCCCTTTGGAAGCACCATCAGAAGCAACCCTCAGTCATAAAGCCAGGAGCAGTTTCCAAGCTAGTCACCTGTGAAACAGATACTCAGTGTCCTCATTTGATAGACAAAGGTTTGAGACTCGGATCCGTAATGTCCCTTGCTCACAGTTGTACAATCTTATAATTTCCTGGTTTGGTTTGTAGCCCACATCCTTACTCTGGCACATTTAGTTTCTTTGATTCAGGACTAAAGTGAGAAAGAATGAATTGCACTTAACTCTTCGGTGAATTTTTCTCCCTTCACAGTAGGGATAAAGGACAATATCACTGTTCTTTGCCCCCTCTGGAAGAATAAGGTATGCCCAAGGCAGGGTCCTGACACTGTCCTGTCCCATATGTGCGATTTCTTTCCAGGCCTCAGTGTGGAAGCATGCCTGTGTCAGGGCTCCATGTCATACACACAGCTCATCTATCTGATAATTTTGCTCCAGGAGGATTGTAGTATCAGTTCAAGCAGAGAAAATCAGTTCTATGTAATCACAATGAACAGTGAGCCAGTATCCCATTTCTGCTTTGTCTGTATGTGGCTAGATCTGACTGACCTGGATAAAGGATCACTTGCAGATATATTTTTCCTCTATCTCTTCCCTCTTTGCTCATGCAACTTAGCCCTATGGTTCTCCTTCAGAAGTTTGAGAAGGTTGAGATAATGTCATGGTTGCAAAAGATGGTGCAGCTCATTTTTTTGTTTGTTTTTGGGCCACACCCAGTAACACTCAGGGGTTACTCCTGGCTACGAGCTCAGAAGTCGCTCCTGGCTTGGGGGACCATATGGGAAGCCAAGGAATCGAACCGCGGTCAGTCCTAGGCTAGCGCTGGCAAGGCAGACACCTTACCTCTAGCGCCACCACGCCCAGCCCCAGCAGCTTATTCTTTTTACATATCCCTTAAACGTGAAGTTTCCATAAAGACAAATAAGTATGTACTTGAAATTAGCAAGATCACAAATACTTATCCCTGGAAAGATGCATAAGAGACTCTGGTCTGGACCATTCATGCTCCCAGTGAAGATTGGAGGCATTGGAAGGTAAACTGCTGTATCTCAAACCTCAGGAGGCAGTGGAAGGTTAAATGCCATAACCCATACCCTAGGTTCACCATACCTATAACTGATCTTGAAGGCTTCTTTGTCTTCATATTTTATGAAACACCAATCCTTATTCTTATTGGTTGTCAGGCACATTTGTCTTAAGAATTGGCAAAGAGGGGCCAGAGAGAGTACAGAAGGTAAGGCACTTGCTTTGCATGCAACTGATTCAATCCCTGATTTTTCTCTCTGGTCTTCTAAGCACCACCAGGAGTGATCCCAGAGTACAGAGCTAGCAGTAAGCACAATGGGGTGTGACTGCAAAACAGAAACAAACAGAAAAGAAAATGAAAAAGTCCTTTTTGTGTGTCTGTTCTATGTAAAATAATTATGCTAGAAAGCCAAAATCAGACAATATTTAAAATAGACTATTTGCCAATAGTCATGCAACTTTAGATTTTATTTAAATCAACACCAAAATAGCTATGCTGACTTTTAAATTAACCTTTTTTAAAAAAATAAGGCAGGAGAGATAGCACAGTAGTAGGGCATTTGCCTTGCACGCAGCCAATACAGGATGGGCAGTGGCTTAAATTCCAGCATCCCATATGGTCCCCTGAGCCTATCAGGGGCAAGTTCTGGGCACAGAGCCAAGAGTAACCCCTGAGCACTACCGCTGGGTGTGACAAAATAAACAAACAAACAAAAAACATCCCCTTGGAGGTAAAATTGCTCTTGACTCCTCTTCTTCTATGATCCCCATAAGGAACACAAACAGTAATTCCTCAACACTGGTGGTAAGGTCTAGAAAAACTTTGCTTAAGTAAACAACAGATAATAAAAGCAGATCATCAGGTGACATCATTGTGGTCTATTGGCTGGGGTGTTTTTTTTCTTGTCAGTTATTACAAAATGACTTGGAAGGAAAGACTTTGTTTGAGGACTCTGTTTTGAAAACTAGACATGAAGAAAACATGTTCTAGTTTCTACCACCTCCACCTTTCAGTAAGTGTATGTGTACCTGGTATTTAAGCCTAAAGCTGAACAGTTTGCTGGGACATTGAACATGGTAGCAGCAATAATAATAATAACAACAACAATAACACAGTATTCATCAACTAACATGCACTGTTCTACATGTTTTACATAGATTAACCCATTGAATCAAATGATGAACAGTTTTTCAGTACTAATATTAGTAATATACTTGTTTGCATCCAGGGAAACTGAGGCATAAAGAAGTTAAGTAATTTGCTTAAGTCACACAATTAGAAAATGATGAAGATTAGATTGTACTTCAAGAGTTTGATGACTATTGAACACTTTTAGATCTGCTAATTCTAACTAACTTTGGTCATCTTTTTTGTTTGTCTTTGGTTTTTGGACCACACCCTGTGACACTAAGGGGTTACTCCTGGCTCTGCACTTAGAAATCACTCCTGGCTTGGGGGACCTGATGCCTGGGATCAAACCAAGGTCTGTCCTGAGTCAGCCACATGCAAGGCAAACGTCCTACCACTGTGTTATCGCTCTGGCTCCGCTTTGGCCATTTTAATTTTTCTCTGATGCCTGGGATCAAACCAAGGTCTGTCCTGAGTCAGCCACATGCAAGGCAAACGTCCTACCATTGTGTTATTGCTCTGGCTCCACTTTGGCCATTTTAATTTTTCTCAGACAATTTAATATATAAACAGGAAGTATCCAGAAGATAAAGTATTCAGTGACACTGATATTCTTCTGCCTGCAACACACTCTAAGCACCAATCCTGAATATTTATCTCTCTGTGACAACACTGAGGAAATTAGTATTACTACTCTTAGACTTTTTATTTTCAGAGAAAAGGACCTAAGTTATTGGCAATAAATTATATAAAAGTATTAAAAACCCATTTGGCCACTCAGTACATAGATTGTGTTCAACATAGGTGACTCACATGTTTTTTGGGGGGGGTGGGGCCACACCCAGTGATGCACAGGGGTTACTCCTGGCTATGTACTCAGAAATTACTCCTGGCTTAAGGGACTATATGGGACACTGGGGATTGAACCATATCTGTCTTGGGTCAGCCACATACAAGGCAAACACCCTACCTTGGCACTATCGCTCTGATCCCACGTGTTTTTATTTTTAATTCATGTAACTAGGTCTATTGATTTTGAGGGATATACTAACCTAAATAAGAGACAGTAAATTTTTCTTCAAATACTTGTTTTAAGTAAATATTTTCTCTTATGAAGTATCATTTCTGAGGGTTGGAGTTACCATTACAGGAATCACAGCATTTTCATTGCAGCATGCAGCTGGTCCGGCTTGACCCTTCACTGCATATAATTTCCTGAACCCCACCAGAACTGATTTCTCATTTGGCCTAAAAATAAAAATAAATAAATAAATAAAGTGTCCTTTGAGGACATTGAAAGACTCAAGATTTCCTCTGGAGTTCTGTTTGTGTGGACCTGTTCTTCAGGTGAATTATTCTTCCCCAGTGCTCTATGCAAGAGAATCTTGGAAATGAACTCTGTGCTATAGCTAATTCACCGTTGTTCTGAACACACTCTCTGAAGATGGTTCTCCTTTTTTTTTTTTAGGTGTCAGTATCGAGGAATAGAATGTAGAGTCAATTGTGTCTAGATTGCATTTTAAATTGGGTGTGATTTTTTTAATTTCTTATCCCCTAATTACTGTTGAACACTATCAAAAAGAAGAAGAAACATCAACTTCCTTCTAGGTACAAGTAGTAAAAAGGAAAACCGTGTTCACATGCCTTTTGAATATTTCATAACTGTCTTAACTTGTTCTTGTTTTTGTCAAACACTGATTTTTTTTTCTACCTGGAAAAGCACTATATGGAGTTTGTCTCTTTCTCTATGTAGGTTAACCTCATTATCTTCTCTTCATTCCTTAGAGGGGTCCATTATTTCATTATAGGTTGTTGGCTTTTTTGTTTACCAGATCTCTCCTTAGATGCTCTCTCCACAGTATTATCAGATCAATCTGTCAAAGAAAATGTACTAAATGCCATCATGTTTCCAAACATCTGTCTCTGTCTTTCACAAGTATAGGTCTGAAGGTAACCGTAGTATGGGACTTTTATTCTAGTAACCCTTCATGTATTCATTCCTTCATCATTCACATAATGTCTGGCAGGGTAGTACTAAGATGATAAAATTGAGGAATTTCACAAAAGGTGCAGAAAGTTAATGTCCTGTTGTCATTATTTCTAGTCCAGTATAAAAAATCTAACCCAGTATAAAAAAAATCATACTCATCCTTGGATGACCCCAGGATAGCAGTCATCTTAACCTCTATATAAAATAATTGAAAAGCTTGAACATAGAGAGAGAGAAAAATAAATAATTCAGTACATTAGTAGAAAACTGTTTTGACTTGGGAAGAAATAGAGGTGGTGCATTGATGAGTGCTCTCTCAAATTTGAGTCTTGAGGAACTTGCTCACATTCTTTTCAGAGTGATGAGGAACCTTTCAGGCCAAAAATACTTAAACAGGGCCTGCTGGGAGGCTGGAGAAAGACTAGCTCCTGGGATCTACTTCTGTCATTCCACAACGTTCCACAGGAGGGAGACAGAGCGCACTACATGACTTCTGCTCTGAGCTGGTTGAGCACCAGCGAGGAGGATGAAGATGAGGAAGGTGACTGGAGTTCACCAATGTCTTTGAGGATGATATGATGTGCTGCCAACGGAGAACCCTGTAAGGTCATACTTTAGAGCCATGCACACTTTTCTATAGAGTCGTGACTTTCATATGTGTGATGCATTTGGTAAGAGTATGATGAGTATGCATGCCAAGTTCATGAATCATAGCTAAAAGTCCATCACTAGTTTCTACCATGTCTTGGACTTGCTGCCCTTATCATTGACTTGGTATCTCTCACAAACTCTCTCTGCCCCATGTGTTTTTTGCACAGGGTTTATCTTTGCTGACATGGTGCCTTTCTAGAGAGAGATAATGTTTTTCTTGGTATGAACTTAGTCCCTTAAACTTTCATTTCCAATCTGTTCTTAGGGAAGCAAAGTTCAAAGGTGATTATGAAATTTGCAGTTTAAAAGTATATGCTTCATTATGTATAACCTACTATTTAATAATCTTAATTTCTACAAGGCCTACCCCCCAAACCATCTCCACCTTGGGTTTGAATTATTTGAGCTGGCATTTTTTCTTCATTAAGACAATTTGCCTGGGCATCCACTGGCATAAATGTGCTCCCAGGTTTTTTAAATTTCTTTTCTATCTGTCTGAACTGTCCCTGAGTAGCTCAATTAGACCTTCCAGCAATAATGTCCATAGGCATTTTTCCCTTCTCTGATTCCACCTGCTTCCCTGGGTAATGTTGTGTATACGCTGTGCACAGATGTTCTCATGTGTGCAGTAACTGTGTTGTCTCAGTGGTGTTTGGGTGGTCAAGATGCCAGTGTGCTTCACTTTGCTTAATAAGTAGGGGACATATTTTGTGAATGGTTGGTCACTAGGTAGACTAATTTATTACATTTTTATTTCTAGTATTTCAGAAAGCAAAATGTTCCTTCCTATTGGAATCCCTTTTTATCTGTGGGTCTATCTCCTTTGTATGGCAGGTCAAAAAAATTCCAGTCATTTATTGAGAGCTGCTTAGTCAAGAATCATAGTCAGAGGCCAGCTACAGAACAGCTGATGAAGCACCCATTTATCCGAGACCAACCTAATGAGCGACAGGTCCGTATCCAGCTCAAGGATCACATTGACAGGACAAAGAAGAAGCGAGGAGAAAAAGGTGAGAAGCCTATTTGTATTCCAACTAGAGCAACAAAAGATATAATGAGTTGTGGGCTCTTAATGTATTCGGCATGATTGGGGCTTCCACATGGAGATGTAATTCTTTACTGTAAGAGGCTGACTGAGATTGCAGCCTGTCGAGTTCAATAAAGTGAGACTGCAAAATAGACTAGTGAAAATCAGTCTCTTTTGGGGGCCCTGTCCAAGACGGTAAGTGAATCTTGCTCTGAAGTGGATTAAGAGAGCAAGTAGCTCTCTTGATTTCTGTCAGTATTCATGTTCAGAGAAATAAAAACAAGCCCAAACCTTGCAAAATAGAATATAACATTTTTTCTGTATTAGCTGTCTTTAACATTTTAATTTTTGTGCTCTGATGCCCATTTCTCATTTATCTAAAAGTCGAAAAGATTTTTCTTGTAGTTGCTACAAGGCTTGCTGGCTAGAGTATAGCAAATTAAGATGAAAGACCATTTAAAAATGCACTTTCTCTTAGAGATGAAAAGACATAAGTCTCTTATGACTGCTAGTTATACTATTTTATCTTATTTCTTCTTCACTGGATAAAACATGAATTCAAACTTGGGACTCTGAACAGAGTCATACCAGTCTGAATAGGAATGAAAGATGGTGGGAGAACAGAGGAGGACTTGCCTGGGTAGCAACAGGGTAATCAGCTGGTAGGGAGATGTTGGCTGGGAGAAGTATGGGCTAGTAAGAACACATGGAGACAAGCATGAAGTTTACAGGCATATGAGGTGAGGGGTATAGAAGGAAGGGAAAAGTTCAGGACTGAGAAGGGAATTCTTTTCCTCTTCCTTTTCATCTCTTTTATTCTTTCCCTCTTCCCTTTTCCTCTGTTCTTCTTGGAACAGGAGGGAACAATGGAAGATGGTAGGTAGTACAGAGCAAGAGGTGCGCCCCATATTTGTTTTATTCTTTATTTTCATATTTCTGCCATTAATTTATGCAATGTGGCAAAGTATGGTCTAGGGTCTGGGGTGGTAGAGACAATGGGAGTCTGAACCAGTAAAGACAGTAGGGGATGAAAAGAAGGAAATTCTTTTGGGAGGTTCAAGGGCAGTGACTCTTCTACAGCTCACCAAGCTGACACTGAAAATAGTTTCATCAGATTACATTTAGGATATGGAAGTTGTGACACTTAGCCTAAAAGGGGGTCCATATCAAGGCTTAGTGAATCAAGAGAAAGGACATGACAGTCTGAACTCAAAGCAAAGGCAGCTCAATCTGGAGAAATTTAGAAGGAACAGGGAAGGCAAGATCCATAAGTCCAAGGACTGATATTTTTCCACTGTTGTTTTATTAGAATTAGTCTTGGGCCAAAATACATATACATGAATATATATGTGCACACACCCCGACTTAGTCCTGGCTCAGTGAATTCAGTGCTAAATCCTGATGCTATGCCTCTGAGGGAACAAATTGTGTTGACCACATGCAGTAATCTCTGTCCTATCACTTCAGCCCAAGGAAATCTATTAAGATGGTGTACCAGTCTTAACAACAATAAAAGACAACTTTTCTTGAAAGGGAAGATATTATACTGGGTAGCTAGAGTTGATTCAACTCTCACACTCTTGTTTTCATATTCAAATATTGAATTCAAATTCTAGCTGTATTCATTAGTAGTTGAATGAAGCTCACTCTAGTTTGTTCATCTTTAAAATAAAAGTGGGAACATCGTTATAATAAGTGCTGCCTGGCATCTGAGACCATTGCAGACAACCACACAGGCACGTTCACTAAATATTAATTATTTGTACTCAGACAATACTTGACTGACCTCTGATTTCTCTGTACTATTCAGGGTTGCTTTCTGAAAACTTGAGATTTTTAATCTAAGAATAAAAAAGAATCAAGTTTGTTCCTTGAGTTGCTTTCACATATTTGGGCCACAGACTGTTGATTGTGACTCAGATCTCACTTTCTCATAAAGATACTTTTTAATGTATTCATTATCTACAATATTAAGTAGTAGGTAGACTCAAGGGGTATATGGCAATTCAAGGAACCTAATTATATTTAGTTTTAGAGTACCAGAATCTTCTTATCTTCTTTAAAAAAAAGATTAAATGATATCTCATTTATTTGATATCTCATTTTAAACAACTGATTTAGTGTGTTCCCTCTTTTTTTATTTTATAATATTTTTTATTTTGACAAAAGTGGATTACAAATCTTTCACAGTAATATTTTAGGTACATAGTGACATTGAATCAGGGACATTCCCACCACCAATGTTGTCCTCCCTCCACCCCTGTTCCCAGTACGCATCCCATATCCCCCTTCATTGCACCCCGGGCTGGTAGTATAAGTGGTCCCCTCTGTGTCTAGCTTGTTGTAGATTGGTATCAATTGATTCTGTTGTCATTGGCTTTGGATTTGGTGTTTAAGTCTGATCATTTTTTTTATTTCTACTTAATATTCATATGACTGTTTGGTCTTGGTACCTTCCATTATTTCCTCCTCAATTTGTGAGTTAGAACAAATGGTTCAAGTTATGTAGTTCTGTTTGAAGGAAAGAAAAAATTAAAATGCGGCAAAAATCAAACAAGCAAAAAAAATGGGTGGAGTCCTTCTAGACTTAGAGGCTATAAATATCAATTTAAGAGAAGGGAAAAAGGAAGAAAAACATAACACATAATACAAAAAGCAATCAAACATAAAACCCAAAAAACACCACAGCAATAAAGACAACAACCAGACAATAACCACAGTCCTGAAATAAAAACAAAACAAAGCACACACACACACACACACACACACACACACACACACAACTAGGAAAATAATAGACAACAACAATAACAAAACCAAAAAAGAAATAATAATTTGTGCTTCTTTTTTTTTTTTGCATAGTCACAGTAAATATTGGGGAGATTAGAATGGGAATAACAATGGGCTCCGTACATGTTCTTTTACTCTACACTAGGTTCTTTTGTGTTGTCTGGAAACTTTCCACTCTGTTGTAGATGATAAAATCAGGCCTCTGTAGCTAGAGATCTTGGTGTTTGTACAGGTCAAAGGATTGAGCTTAGGATGAAGTCTTTCTTTACAGTTCTAGAAGTTCTGTTCCATCACTGTTGTTTTAATCAATCTTCTGTAGTTGGTGGTCTTGGTTTTTGCACCGATCCTAGGACAAAGCCTAGGATAGAGTCTTTCATTATGATTCCAGAAGATCTGCTCAGTTGCAGTTGTTTCAGTCAGACCTCTGGAATTAGAGATCTTGGTTGTTGTACAGATTGTAGGCCAAAGCCTAGACTAGGGTCTTTTTTATTGATCCCAGGATAAATTATGCCCAGTCATGGTTGTCATAGTCTTCTGTAGAGAGCAATCTGCTCCCTCTTATCCTATTTTAGTTTCTTTGTCACTTCAAAATCAGCTTTGACATTATCAGACAATTTTAATATGCATAGCTTTGTAAAAAATTTTTGCCTGCTATTTTTCTCCTTAAGATATGTTGACACATGCTAATTTAAGCCAGTCATATAAAAGCAATCAAACAAGACTCTGATAAAGTACTAAAATTGTGGAGCCTAACAAATGAAGGAAAGTTTTACACTGCACTGTAGAAGTAATTGTATTAATTGTGTACTGTTTTCCCTTGCTATACTTTTCTTTAATAGATAAAATTCCTGCCTTTTACTTTGAAGTGCTAGTTAAATTATTTCAGAAAACTTTGAAGTATTAAACTTTTAACTTGGAGTATTAAAATATATTGTAAAAATGCTCTCCTTTTTATTTTGGTGATATAATACTTAAAAATTAGTTACCTGAACTTTATACTGATCTAAATATAAAAACAAATAGGGTAAAAGCAATAGGACAATGGGTAGAATACTTGAATAAATAAGTCATTTTAAGAAATATACTTGAAGTCAACACTTTTGGTTTCCTTTTATTACCCTTTAATAACAACTAACTAGTACAGTAGTTAGGCATATCCATACTTAACAAATTCTTACTATGTGATTGCTGCCTCCTGGTGGCAACATCACCAAATTGCAATTTCAGTTTTTATTTTTTTGGCTCACAAATATGGCAAAAGTCATAAACACTAACCCACAGTTATGACTGGGTAATAGTGATGTGACATTCTTACTTGTTGAAAGCTATTCCCATGCCTCAATATCATCCACAGAAAATTTTTCAGTAGGTCTTTATAAGGATACACAGGCCATATCAGATTTGCCAACCTTTCTTCAATCATGTTTTCTACCCAGAGTATGATCCTCTCATGGCTCATTGTTTCCTGAGCATGTCATGTGCTGAAACCTCTATCCTGTGATTATGTTGCTTAATTTCCCTTCACTATTTTCATATGCCATTGCCTGGATAGGACCACTGACCTTCAGAACTGTGCTTTTTCTCTTTTCAAAGTTTTGCTGTTCTCTTTCCCTATTATGATCTGTAAATTAGCTGCTTCTTTGCCTAATAACTCATTGTTTTTTCATGCTCTTCTGTTTAGTACAGCAAACACTGGAAAGAACACCAATACCAAGCCAGAAAAGTTCTGAATTAATTCTGAGTCCAAATGTCAGATTGACCTTTGATTTAATGAGATGGCATTGATCATTCTTCTTCATCTCTTACCATCTTAAATCTTTGTTTGGAAAATGGGTATTATGTGAAAGGATTTTTTAGGAGAAATAAATGAGAGAGGACAGATAACTTTCAGCATGGTGACTGGCCAGGGAGACACCAAATAAAACTAAACTTCTTTTCCTAAGCTCTTATTATTTCCATCTCCACCATACCCATTAGATTTGTTCTTTCTCCATCTTGCCCATTTGATATTCTCTAAAGTAAAACTTCAATGTCATTATTGCATCCTAACTTGCATAACATATTATTGAATTACACTATGACAACCAGTCTTCATATGTCTAATATTTTACAAGATATCTAAAGTCAATTTGTAGATATGTAGAAATCATACTAAACTCTCTAGTTTAAAAGGGATCCTTTCATGGGAGTTCAAACACGTTAAAAAAGGTTTCGTTTTTTGTTTTTGTTTGTTTTGTTTATTGAGACCGTTGTGAATTACAAGTCTTTCACAGTTATATTTTAGGCATATAGTGACAGTGAATTAGGGCCATTTGCACCACCAGTGTTGACCTCCCTCCACCAGAGTTCCCAGAATTCATCCCATTTCTCCACCCTTAGCCCCCTGACCTACCAGTGTAACAGGTCCATTTTATGGTTAGATTGTTAAAGTTTGGGTCTCTTGATTCTATTGCCATTGACTTTGGCTTGGGTATTTAGTTCGACCATTTCAAAAGGTTTTATTTCAAATGTTTTTCATTTCTTTTATGTGAATCAGAGGTATTTGGGAGAGATACCTGGAGTCACTTGGGACAGTCACTAATGTTTCAAATGTTGTTAATATCATGTACCAAATGGAATCCCATTGGTGAGGATGAAGCATGGGTCATTTTAGGCCTCAGTTTACTCATATGTAAAATATGTGGTTTAATTGACTGAATATCATTTTTGCACACTAACTTCCTGAATCTTTGCAGATGAGACAGAATATGAGTACAGTGGCAGTGAGGAAGAAGAGGAAGAGAATGACTCTGGAGAGCCCAGGTAGGAGAGAAACCAGGCCCATTAATTTCCACATTCTGAATTGTGTGTGTGTGTGTGTGTGTGTGTTTGTAGTTCACTCCCTGTTTGATTTATATGTTCATTTCTAAGGCTCCAGCAGGTGGTCCAGCTTAATTTATTGCTTTGAACATACTCATTAATTTGGGGAAATTTCTTTTGGCACAGTCAAGAAAATACTGAAAAAGAAAGTCTATCTTGTCCCCAAGATTTATGGTCTGGATTGCAAGGGCCTGTTTCCTCACCTATGTAATGTATAGATTGGGCAGCAAGCAATTAACTGAATTATACATGACAGAAAAGAACCTAAAACTGAAACTTGCTGAAGATCTAAATGGTATTTCAAACTTAAATTATTCATTTTGTTACCTCATGCCTTGAAATGCATAGTTGGGCAGCCACTGTCTTGTCACAGATCCTTGCAGTTTTGCTACAGTCCAAGTTCCAAGAGGAACTGATTTTTAAGAAATCAAATTATACTCTAGTGATAAGCCCTTAAAAAGAAACTTTACATTCATTCTTTTTTGTCACATGTTTGACTATAGAAGCAAATGTTGATGTATTTGCTTCATCCCTGCATTTCACTTGACTTTCTTCTAGTCTATACTTATAAAGTTACTTAAAAATAATTAAATTGCACGTGCTTACAGGGCCTTGTACGTATTCAGAGTAAAGCACAGGTAAGTGAGCAAATAAATTTGTAAGGAAAATATCAAAGCAGAAGAGGGTCAGTGTGGTGCCTAAGTCCTCTTTCTCTAGTCTCACAAAGAGAGGAGCAAAGAAATCATAAGAATACTAAGAGCACTTCCCTGTACTGGTGAGTCGGAATTTTCTAATAAACAGCCATTTTCAGAAAGTGCTCATGGGTTCCTATTTTTGGTGAGCAGATCTTCCAATCTGAATTATTAATAAACAACCAGTAGAGGGAAGAATTGGGCCCATAAGGTCAACCACATGCTCCACACACTCTGCGGAATCAGGACTGAAAGAGATTCTTTTTATCTGATACTTGATGTGTTCAGCCACTCCTCTATTTCACATAAAGATAGTGACTACCAAGCAGTGATATGGAAATGAACCTGCATATAAAGCGAAGGGCCAGATACCCTGATTTGAAGGAATTTGAACTCTGTTTTTCCCAAATTCATTTAGATGGACATGCCAACCCTTCTGATCTTCTCCCTAGAACTGAGATAAACACTTCACAAACACTCGCATGCTAGGAGTAACTTAGTAAACTGTCCTAGACATGCCGCCTCAACCCTGTTCTGATTGTCATATGTCACTGTACCCCAGTGAGGATCCTGAGTCATATCCACCTTGTGCACATGTCTAATTAATCTTCATAAAATCTTAAAAAGTAAGACTGAGCTATAACACAGCAGGTAGGGCATTTGCCTTGCATGCAGCTGATCAGGGTTCGATTCCTGTCATCTAATGTGGTCCCCTGTGCCTGCCAGAACTAATTTCTAAGCTCAGAGCCAGGAGTAACTAACTCCTGAGTTCTGGATGTACCCTGTACCCAAGAAAATCCTAAAAATAAATAAAAGGGACCATAGTTATCTCATTTTAGAAATAAGGTGGTGACCCATGGGTGGCAAACTAGGATCACACACTCTTATTGAGTCATTGCACCGTTCAGGTTGCCTGAGCATTGGTGAATCTCATTAGGATGCCTTCTGTGACAGTGAAGCCAGAGGGCCCAAGCCTCACTGTCTTACTCACAGTATTTGGCCTCTGTGGACGTGGGCCACTTGGGGTGCTTATTTAGAGTTCTACCTAGCACTCTCAAGGAGGCTGGTTAATGAAACCATATATTATTTACCGACATCCAAACAAGGCCTTTCTGGGACATCCCACAGCTGTTATCTCCCAATACATACCAATCACCAATTCAATGGTCAGCAGCTCCCATGCTTCATTCATTGCACTCTCTTACCTTGTTCTCCACATGGAACTGCTCAAGAGCTAGAGTCTGAAAGTTATCTCTCATACCACACATCCATCAGGGAGAGGCTTTGAGCCTCTGTTTCCACTGCCTGTGCAAAGTACCCCACAGGTGGGCCACTTGTCCTCATGGCTATTGCAGATTGTCTCCAATTCATCCATTTCTTCCATTTTTAGGTGGCCTGCATGTCCCTCTGCATCTGCTCTGTCTCCACCTTCCTGTAGTGCTTTTTTCCTCAGGCACTCTATACTGGGAAGATGGCCCAGTTTCTCCAGGAAGCCATACCCAAAACCCGTGCCCTCTACAGGCGCTAGAATACCTGAAAGCTTTTCTTCTGCCTTACCACTGCTGCTCCACCTCTCAGTGCACTTATCATCTGACACCTAGCTCAGCAAGCCATTAAGTGCAGCTCCTGAGCCTCCTCTAGGCTTATCTGCTACAATGTCTGACTTTGACAGAGACTAGCCATGCTTGAAATCATGGTTGTAATTATTTTTCTACTTGTCTACTGTCTTCCCTACAGAGAGAATTTATTTAATTACTGATATAGTCACTACAGTCAAATACAGAACTGGCTACATAGAACTACATAATGTAGTAATACTATAAAGTGTTTCTCAACTGTTTCTGCACCTTGTTTCACACCTTGTCCTACCACTTGCTCTCCTAGTTTTGTGTTATATCCCCCTAATTACTTGAGGTTCACCTATTTACATAATGTTCCCCCCTTGGAATATTCATTCTTGGAGCTCAAGTTAGGAAGTGTGGACTTAAAGAGTTTCTTGCAAGTGAACATTGGTGGAAAAGCCGAAACACTGGTGCAAATGTGAAAAGTTGTCTTTGTGTGGACAGATAGGAGCCTGTTTTTACCACCACCCACCATTTGGCTTCTTGGTATAAACAAGGAGCTTATAACTGTGTTCACATGTTAGATGCAAATGGGACAGCCCTGGGTCACCAGACTCATCAGTGGAATTTCAATCTGATGTTCTCTGTCCTTTTGATTCCTCTGTTGTCTAGATACATGCATAAATATGCACACACACACACACACACACACACTTGTACTATTGTTCTATAATAGAGAAACTGAGGCCTGCAGGTTTAAAGGCTGGACTTAATCTCCTAAATTAAGTCCCACATGTACCTTGTGTACTTTCTTTCTCTTAATGGGCAGTGTAGCCAGACAAGCTCTGAGCTCAGGCTGGTGGCAAAGAGGTCACAGTGCTGCTTCTTTGTTGGGCAGGTGTATGGATTTTTCCTTCTATGAGCCGCCTGTTTATATATGACATCCGCCTATCTATGGCATCTTTAACTCGATGCCAGGAGTTAAGGTGTTACTCTGTGACAGCAATGCCCTGCTCTCAGTAGCAGAGACTCCTGACTGTTACCAAATGTTCATGGATCTGTTCCTGCTTTCCTGAGCCAGGAATGGAAACTGTCTGGTGCAGGCATGTCCACTGAAGCTTTAGAAACAGATACTTGTGAGGCCAGAGAGATAGCATGGAGGTAGAGCGTTTGCCTTGCATGCGAAAGGACAGCGGTTCAAATCCCGGCATCTCATATGGTCCCCCAAGCCTGTCAAAAAAGATTTCTGAGCGTAGAGCCAGGAGTAACCCCTGTGCACTGCTGGGTGTGACCCAAAAACCAAAAATTAAAAAAAATAAATAAATAAACAGATACTTTTATTGTACATGGTGTGATCAGAGGGTGATGTGACATCGGGAACTTGCCATCCCCCATCAGAATGAAGACTGCAGCTTTGCTGTATCTCCCTGAAGACAGAGAATGGCCACTCATCTCTGACTTTAAATATTTTGGGGGGTGAGGAGAAGCAGGTAAGGGAAGCTCCAGGAGCTTATTCTGAAGACTGTGACTTCATTCTTAAATGTGGGTGTTATTTTTCCAAATGGGTGTCCTAAAGACTCAGGAAGCAATGACCAAGATCCTGGGCAGGACCTAATCTCTCTCTCTCTCTCTCTCTCTCTCTCTCTCTAAATATATAGTACATATATTTAAAATATATTAATTAATTATAATTATTTAATATAATAAAATTATATCAGAATATAATATAAATATAAGATTTATACGAAATCTGTGCCCACAGCTCCATCCTAAACCTGCCTGGGGAGTCAACACTGCGCCGGGACTTCCTGAGGCTCCAGCTGGCCAACAAGGAGCGCTCAGAGGCCCTGCGAAGGCAGCAGTTGGAGCAGCAGCAGCGGGAGAATGAAGAGCACAAAAGGCAGCTGCTGGCTGAGCGGCAAAAACGCATAGAGGAGCAAAAAGAACAGCGCCGGAGGCTAGAGGAGGTGAGGGTGCCTGAAGCTAGCCATCTTCACCCTCGGCCCACATGCTCAAATGTGAGGGCTCAAATGCCCTCACATGCAAAGGCCAGCCCCACCTGGGGTGGGTGATAGGAAATGTAGTGACAGCCTCAGCCCTTTATAGCCCTGCTCAGTGGTCACCAGTGCCAGTCCAGAAATCCACACCTCTTTGCCAGCATACCCTACCCTGAAACTTCCTCAGTTTTCTAAGGCATACTGAATGATATTGCCTGTGTCTGTTTGACCTATCTCTAAGTTCCCTGCCGGGGAGGTGGGTTGTCATTGGAAGGAAGGAGTTGTCAAGCAGTGGGCAGAGGGGTAGAAGCCATGGACATGGATATTTGGCCACCTGGGCCAGATAGCTCAGTGCTAGCCCAAGGTTGTTCTGGGCATTCTGTGTTTCAGAGGACCACCAAGGTCACAACCAGAAGTGCTTAGGGCACTTCTTTAGCACCATACATAGCTGGCCATGCTCAGGACACCATGGTGTGTCAGTCTGGGCCTTATGCATGTAGCCCTAACCCATATGCTGTTCCCCAGGCCCTGGGAAGTGGGTAGGGTTGCCTTTAAACCTGGTGTAGCCAGACATAAATAGGCAGGAATGAAAAATAAACTAAAGAGCATCAATGATAGAGAGGTGGCAAATGGGTTAATATCCTGAGTAACAAGGCTAAGAAGTAAAATACCAAAGCATAGATAATATGACATTGGTCCTTCTTGTCAGTCCTTGCACACTGGAAAAACCATTAACCAAGTCCTGCCTCAGCCTGTGTATGTGTGTAGAGAGGGAATGTGAGATGGCTGGTGGAGGATTGAGAGTTGAAGTTTGTGTTGGAGTATATATATGCAATGTGTCTGTGTGTGCCTGTATTTCTGTGTGTTTCAATTCTCCCTCTCCTGCTAATGTTTCTATGCTCTGTGTGAAGCTGTATCCCTAGACCTGCATAGCACATGCCAAGGAGATTCATACCCAGGTGGGCTTTAGAGGCTCAGGACAGCCTCCTTTCCTGAATGCACTTCGAAGCCCCCTTCCTCTGCCAGATAGGCCAAAGCCTCAGACAAGCAACTAAGAGAGCTGAGTCCATGGAGAAGCTGGATAGCAGATAAAAATGCCACTAATGGTCCTGCAAGGGGAAGGTAATTGGATGGTTCTATCTGGCTCCTTAGTGACCATTTACAGGCATTCATTGCTTGACCAGGTGGCCTCTAAGGGTGAGGATGTGAAACAGATTGCTTTTAAATTGGAACATCTGAATTTAGACTCCTTGGTTCCAGTCAATAAGGGTCTCCTATTCAGGCTGCAGAAAATCCTGTAATGCCTGAAATACCAAACCAACAATATATAATTTTCAAATATGTATGCCAGAGACCAGGTAAGTGACTTTGTTGGCATCCAGATTACCATCATTATCTTTTCGTGTATATCCATAATTTTTTCTGCAATGTACATGAAACACCCATCTAATAGGTGAAATTGAGGTTCAGAAAGGGGGAAAAGTAACCATTTCCCAGTCATAGTTCCAAGAATGCAAAGACTTCAGAAGGTTTCTCTGAACCCAATATTCAGGCAAAGCATGCAGTGATAAGTACAGATCTAACCAGCTTTGAATGATGAATCTAAGAGTCCTTGTGAGCTCTGCAAGCAGCAGTATGAGAGGGAAACATTTTCTAACCCCAGAAGCCTGGCTTTGTGCTCAGACAAGGCCTGGGGGGACAATATGGGGTTCTGGGATCAAACTGGTCTGGCCATGTGCAAAGCCAGTGCCCAATCCACTGCACTATTGCTCTGCCCCCCATATGATTTTTTTGAATTCAATCACTAGAATAGCAGATATGAAGATAACATAAAGTCTGTTCAACATGCTATGTAAATTATCTTGTAGAACTTGAGATACAGTGGTCGCCATGCTAAAGATCACACATTTGAGAGACATGAGGAATAGCACAATGGGTCGGGTACTTGCGTTGTATATAACTGATGTAGATTTGATCCCTATCTCTTCATAAAGTCCTCTGAGACCTTCAAGAATGATTCCTGGGCATAGAATGAGGAGGATTTATGAGTCCTGCTGATTGTAGACCAAAAGAGAAGCCCAAATTTGAAAAATTTAAGATATGTGCATGTCATTTGCATTTGTCATTCTGCATTTGAGTGCCAAAGAGGTTAATGACTTGGTACAGGTCACACAGTTCAAGTAGAGACTAGATGTCAGACTTAAAGAATCCAATTCAAGAGCTCTATCTGTCTCCTCCCTGTAGCTGAAGTGGAGTCTATACTTTTACATATTCCCTAGCTATTCTCTCTTTCTGTGGTCTTTTATCCCGAATCTTGGCAGATTTCTGAGTAAGGGCAAAGAAGTTGCACACCGTAGGAAGTCAACTTTGAGTGGGTCTCAGGGTCTCATACTCGCAGTCAGCATGCCTTCTGGTTTCCTTTCTTATGGGATTTATGTTAAGAAGCCTCTTTCTTGGATATAAGTGCTACTTGAGGATCAGTGGGCCACATCCTTCCATGGAGACACACACATTATCTCAGCATTTGCTCAGATGGTGAATAAAGGAATGCAATGAACACAGGAACCTGCCCTTTGCGCCAGTGTGCTTGATTCTTGCATTTCACCAGGAGTGAGAATGCCTGGCACCACAGGGCATCTAGAGATTACACCAGATTTATCTTTAGAGCCTTAATTTTATCCTTTATGCTCAATATTGAAAAGAAAAAAAATATGAAGTATACAGAGCTCTGTAAATCCTGAATCTCTGAGTAATAGCATTCTCTGCTTTATGGACACTTCCCTCTCCTGCCAGCCTCCTGGAGGATAATAGCTTTGTGCAGGAACTTGAGTAGCATTGCAAGGCAAGCACCTTACCTTCTGTATTATCATTCCAGCCCCAAATTTGTTAAATTCCTACCTACCTCACCTCTATAAGCCTGAAGCATCCTAGTATAGTATGAGAGTCTGTTAAAAAAAAAAAAAACTGTATGATTGTTAGCTCTTGATTAACAGTGCCAGAAGAGTCACATGACAGGGACAAACACAAGAGAGTATATTTGTTTCTCTAAGCCAAATTGGAACCATTCAGTAAGGGAACCCATACCACAAATAACAACATTCCAAGATGCTGGTGTGTGGAGGTTCTGCCATGGATTTTGTAGCTCTGATTCCAGGAAAAATGTAGGAGATAATGTGGATCTTTGTTTGGTGCCTTAAGAGAGACTGCTCATTGAGTTCTCATCCTGTGGGGATGAGGAAAGTATTTAGAATTTAAAATTCTTTGTGAACTTTTCCGCCCTGCAGTCCTCACACGATCTACATAATGAAGTATCTGATTTCCTGGCAAACGTCAATATCTAACTATTAAAAAAATAATTTTGCACTCTCTCACTAGATAACAAGGGAGATTAAAATAATAGTTTTTCTAATACAAGTATAGGCTTCCCTATGTATGAAAAACACAGCCATTCAGCAAGTATTTATTCAAATGGTATTCATAACCTTTGCCAGATGGTCATGTGGGAAGGAATGGTGTACTGAAGAGAGAGATTAGAAAGGCTTGAGGTCAAGAGTGGATGCTGGGCAGCAGAGCCAGAATATGACTTTATGAAATTTCATAGGCTAAGTGAAAGAATTTAAATTTCATTTTGAGAATAGGAGGAGACCTGTTAAGGAAGTTGTCCACACCTATATCTTAAACATGAAACAATGGAAGTTACAAGGAATGTGATTGGAAAAAAAACCTCAAGTGAGGATGGGAGAGACATGTTCATCCTTAATCAGAAAGGGTGGCGCTTTGGGGTGCAGGAAGTGGAGAAGGAACTGGAAGTGGAGATAACTGGACATATTTGAGGGTGCTGTCTATAGAACTTGAGGAATGAGGAAATGACATGACTCAACAACATAGATAAAGAAGTTCAGACAGTCACAGAAGGTTGATTGTGCTGGACTGGAATGTCTGGGTGACAAACCAGGCTTGGAAGAAAAAGGGTAAAGTCAGAATGGGAACACAGTGAGTTTAAGATGCTTGTGAGGCAGCCTTTGGTAAAGCCAAGGAGCCAGTTGGATTTTGTAGGTTTGGCCACAGAAGATAGGTTGATGGAAAAAATGGGAATGATTAGTCTTTATTAACAGATAAATATACTGAGAAGAGAACAGACCTTGAACTTAAGTTGAGAACTCAGAGAAGGTGGAGAGCAACCTGACACAAAGGCAGTGTGAGATAAGGAGGTGTTGATAGTTACAGGGAAACCAGGTGTCCAAGCACAGCTTAAAGATAGTAGGGCCAACTGTGTAGAATTGTCCAAAGCTTAGTAAGAGAGCACCTTCTTTGAATATCCAACATAGAAAAAAATTAAAAGTATTTTTTGCTTAGTAAACACATGTTTATATTATTTTTTTGGAGGAAAGAAAACCACCTCTCATGAAGTCTGATCTAGATTTGGAGTAAAAGGTGTCAGTTACTTTGAACATAAGGGCTCCTTACCACAGTAGTATGTATATTCTGGTGCCTTTGCTAAAAAAACCTGCTAACTCCCACCCTCACTTCCTGAGTGCTGGAAGTAGGTGAGAGACAGAATTAGTCCTTACCACTGAAGCTGTTGTCCTGAGGATTAAACCAAAAAAAATGTACATGAAAGTACTTTGCTCACTGCCAGAGAGAATGTACTTGTGAAATTCAGTTCTAATATTATAAAGGATACCTATATTATGCTGCATCAGAGAGAACATTTCATAATTCCTTGCTCATCCATTTGAGCTTTTGTTCCCATTTTCAACATCCACATTTATTTGTCTGACAAGCCAAGTTCCAAAGAAACAAGGTCAAACAGAACTCGATCTCAACCCCTTTGTTGCTCTGCATAATTAGTTTTTGGAGTCTGACTGATTTCCCCTAGAGGATCATAAGTGTGAAGCATGGTGAGATGGGGAGAGAAGCAGGGTGCCCTCATATGGGAATCCTGAAAAACCCTGTGGGCAGAGAATTTGGGAAAAATCTGTAAAGAGGGATATTTGGGCTCATAGTTATCTTCCTTTTTCAGTTGTTTCAATTTTTTTGTGCCTCAGGTTTCTCATTTGCAAAATTTGAAAATATAGTAGTATTTATGTCCCAGAGTGGTGGTGAGGATTAAGTAAATTAATTCATAGAAAGCCTTAGACTAGTAACCGCAATCAGAATAAACTAATATATTATATATATATGTATATATATATAATATATGGTGGGGTTTTATTTTGGTTTGTTGTTTTTGCTTTGGGGCCACACCTGGCAATGCTCAGGGGTTACTCCTGGCTCTGCTCTCAGAAATCACTCCTGGTAGGCTTGGGGGACCATATGGGATGCCAGGGATCAAAGCTGGTCTGTCCTAGGTCGGCCACATGCTAGGCAAATGCCCTACTTCTATGCTATCACCCCGGTCCTATAAGGTATTATTTTATTGGAGTCAATAACTTTTTTTGAAGTTCAGAGGTACATTTTCCCAAAGTCAACACTCATTAATGTACAATAGCAAATTCTTTGAACGTATTAAAATAAATCTCAGGGAAAAATTCATTCAGGCTTTGGTAAGAATGTTAGACATATATCATAAAGATGATCAGAAAGACTGGTTAGCCAGCAGATATACCATTATCCTCATCTGTAGAGGAATCAAGTCCTGTTAAGAATTTGTTTAGGGGGAAAAAAAAGAATTTGTTTAGGATTCAAGCCCTAAAACTATGGGTAATTCCAAGTCTTCATGTACTATGTTTTTCATAATACATACATACCTTAATAAACTTTCAAATTAGGCATAGTAAAAGATAAACAGCAAAAACTATAATAAAACAAAACAATTACCATGTTTTAATAAAAAGTAATGTGAATGTGGTTTCTTGTACATCTTAATCTTTGAATTGTGATTGACCAAAGGTAACTAAAACCAAAACAAGAGAAACTGCAGATAAGAGAGGCTGCACTGAGAAGGCAAAGTCCACCAGCTTTGAAAAAGTGGATACCAAGTTCAGTTTTAATTTTGTAGCCTGGTACCTATGATTTGATCCTCCTTACACACCCTGACCCCCTATAGACACAGTAAAGAATTTTGTTTGAAGGCTGTTGTGAGATGTTAATGGCATCACCTGCACATTAAAGCTGGTATAATGCCTGACTAAATCGACAGTATTACTAGAAAATATTTTATTGTCACTTTAAGATTGGTGTTTGTAAAGTTATTGACTTTGTTGCTTGTGTCAAAGATTTTCTGTACACTATAAACCAAGCTTGGGGGGGGGTGTGGGAGGCTGAGGTGATAGTTCAGAAATTAGAAGGTATGCCTTATCTGACCTGTGCTTAATTCTTGGCACTACTTGGCTCCCCAAGCATCATCAGGAATAGATCTGGAGACCCACAAGCACCATCTGGTATGGCCTTAATGGTCCTCAGCACCAAGGGTCAGAGCAGTACCACATTCTCAGGCCCATGCATCAACCAAAAGTAACTGATAGCCAAGAATCACTGGAAGAAGCTCCCAAACTAGGCTCCCTGAGGCTTCCATTGCTTGGAAGTTTCCCCTTCTGCTCCCACCAAATTAAGTTTTCCATTCTCTCTAAAAGGCTTTCTTTGTTGTTGTTTTTGTTGGGAGCTTTTTTGCAGGGAGCACCACACCCGCAGAACTCAAGGGTTATTCATGGCTCTGTACTCAGGAATGATGCATGGCATGAGATGCTGGGATCAAACCTGGGCCGGGTGAATGAAAGGCAGGCTTCTATCTGCTCTAATATTGCTCAGTCTTCCTCTTAAGGGCCCTTTTCAAAACACACCCCTCTCAGGGCTGGAGAGATAACATGGAGGTAGGGCATTTGACTTGCATGCAGGACAGTGGTTCGAATTCTACATCCCACAAGGTCCCCTGAGCCTGCCAGGAGCGATTTCTGAGCGTAGAGCCAGAAGTAACACCACAGCGCTGCTGGGTGTGACCCAAAAACCAAACACAAAAACGAACAAACAAACAAAAAAAACAGAAAACAAAAAAAAGCCACCCCTGTCTGTATGTCTTGTTACAATATTTTTCTGGTGTTTCCATCATAAGATCAGCTGCCACCCTAGAATTTCTCCCAGCAGAGCTTTTCAGTCCACTCTCTAATCAATATTTCTTGGGTCATTTTCAACATGTGTCATCATGGCACCATGCTCCAAGGAGCATGTTCTAGCACCTTAACAAAACCTTCAAAAGAGGGAGATGTTGAGTTGTCCAAGTGTACACACCACAGACCCTTATTTGAAACCCTTTTACTGAAAAAGAAGAAAGTCAAGGACAAATAGGCAAGAGGCTGCCAAGGGTTGGCGTCTGTCTTTGCCACTTAATGCCTTTGTGGTCTGGGGTAGACATGACTCCTCTCTGCCTCAGTTTGCCAATTTATGAAATAGATTATTGTCTAAGCCATTAAGGGGCTTGATGGAAAGTACTTCAAACCGTACCTGACAACAAGTAAGAATCTGAGTCAGTGAGTTCATGAGCAGAGTTGTACAGAACAGGCGGCATCTGTTTTCCGTGATCTGCCTTGTTGCTACCCTGAGTCATCTCTTTTCTGGCAAAGGACTTACAGTGCAGGCAGCCTGTGCCAGCTCAGTGGTGGCCTCAGGAGACAGGAAAACCAGCAGGGTCTGTCATCAGCAATACATTCCCACCCACCAAATCACTCTCCCAGACCCTCGGCCCAAAGAAAGTTTCATGAGCAAGCTGACCACCCCCATTTTGAGGCCTGGTGTGTTAATTCATTGGCACTGCTGAGAAATGTCCTTTAATTTACTTAATCATTAACTGTAGGCATCATAATGTGTCCTGTGCACAGCAGCCACTGGTGGGGGGTAGAGCAATGCTTTATTCCTGGATGTCGTTAACAGAGCTAAGACTAGGAGCTCTCAAGCCCAGCACTTGCTCTATTATTTCAAGAACTGAACATAAATTATGAAGCAGCCAGGAGCCTGCCAGGCAATCTGGATGCTTATTGTCTGGGGCAGCACCTGCCCACAGGCCTCTGACCGTGACTTGCAGGCATTTGGGCATATAAACTGGGCTTATGTTCCAGGAGGCCCTGGGTTTGCATGAGTTATACCAGGTGTGCCATGGCAATGGATCCCAGCAGGTCTTCTTGTTGTAACTTAAATGCTATGTTTCTGGAGGTCTGTTACTGTCCACCAGGTCACCTGGATCCTGTGATAAGAGCGGTTTCTGCCCACATGAAGAAGTTGAAATTTACTGTAGCTTAAAATTCTACAGAGAGGACCTGGGGAGAAAGTACAGTATTCGTATAAGTGCTTTGAATGCACCTGACCTGGATTCTATCCTCACCAACACATAGTCACTCAAGCAAGCAGCACTGTATGTGGCCCTGGAGGTCCCCAACTAAGCACTGTCAGGTTGGCCCTGGTAACCCCTTATGACCAAGGACCCAAGCAACTTTACATCCTCCAGTCCTTGCTATGAATTGCTGGCCTGCTTGGATAAGCAGCACCAGAAACAGAGGTCAAATATTGGAATGATATTGGGATTCTTCCCTTCACCTAAATGTGCTCCTGCAACGCCAATGAATGGGAAATATACACCTTGTATTTTACACTTCCTGCACTTCATACCAGGAAAAGAAAAGGCCAGCTGTGGCACTGGTGACCTGGTCGCTGTTAGAGCCATGGCAGATAGATAGTCAGAGGGATCATCGGTGAGAAGACAGTGGGGACATAATCTGTCTGCCATTGTTTCTAACAAAATGGTTTCACTTGGAAGTATTAGTTCATATGACATTTAAATCACATTGTTTTTATTAATTTTTGTTTCTTTCAGTGAGCTTTATGAAATAGAGCGCAGGGAACATAAGAGACCTCAGAAGTGATCTAAGCCAGTTCTACTCTTATAAAGAATTCCCTTGATGCTATACATCAGAGTGATTTAACTTATTAATATATAATCTCTGCTTATATATTTAGAGACAAAAATAGATCTGTTCTATTTTTGAACAATTCCTCATGCTAAAATAAAGTGTCCTGTTATTAACACAGGTCTTTTTTTTACATTATTACAATATTTAAGATAAGAAAGTTAAAATGCCTTCCACATTAGTTACAGAAACATTTGAGCATTCTCCCAAAATGCCCTCTGTAGCATCATTCTTATCCAGAAGTGCTGGACATACTTTTAACAGACAGTGAGTTAATAGTGTTAACTAATCATGTTTTCTTAGGATTCAGTCTGCAAGTCTCATAGTAAGAGTTCAGAGTGGATTTAGTAGTTATCTGTGCACTTACTTTGAAACTAACCTACAGAGAACCATGGGAACTCAGGATATCCTTTGCTCCTTTCTGTTTTCTGTTTGTTTGTTTGTTTTAGTGTTTCCCAAAATAGATACTTCCTGAGGCGTGTTGCTATAATGAGTGGTATTAGTGGCACCAAGTACAACGGGAAGTACTTTCTATTTGTTCATTTAAATAATTAGATTTTCAGGGTACATTGAGTGATTTTTTTTTCTGGAAAGAGACTATAAACTAAATCAGTAGAGGAATGTTTTATAGATACCCAAGAAAACCTGAAGAGATAGTCAACCTGGCAAAACTATTGCTCAGAAATAATAAAGAACACATATTCTTGCTTTGGGAGAAGAAGGAAGACCAGAACTCAGTCAATTCAGAATTTTCTTTTTTCTTCTATATGTTTAAATATAAGTTTGGTACATATGTATTCAGACTGTGCTTAGCCATAGAGCTGCCAGTTCATCAAAAGTTGGCCTAAAAGTTCAAGGATGAATTTCATGTTAGCAGTTCACTTTATAGAAAATAATTCTGTATAGGGAAACTTTAGTTTATAAAGTAGGTGTAAGTGGAAAACAATGAGGTACGGCTAGCCTACTACTTTCTACAGTGGTTCTCTGGTTACTAGTATCAGATAGTACCAAAGGAAAGATAGAAAGAGGGGAAATGGTCACCTGATGCTATATAGTTTACTTTATCTAAAAATAAATATCACCTTACTTCTTTTAAATCCACATAACCAAGATTGAAATACAGAAAAAGAGTATAATGCTGGCTTCCTTCCCATTTAGAGCTGAATGACCTTTTCCTAGGTATTGGCTGAAACTGAGTGTGTCTCAGTTTCATTGTCTATCAAATTGGGATATTGATCGTAGCTTTTGCCTCAAAGAATTATGAGATTTGAGTACATTTATTTGAATTGAATGTTTATATAGTCCAGAGCTAGGTTCTACCAAATATGTATGTTTGTTCTTGCTATTAATAATCACTATTCTTTTTATTCTGATTACTTTGTCATGTTGTAGGTTTAGAAGGGGCCAGATAGTACACCCAACCTTGCTTGCTCTTGCCTCTTTCCTATAAAACAAGATTTTGAATCGCAGTGTTAGTTATGAGAAAATGTTCTTGCCCTGCAGTAGTCTGTCCAAAATAGAAATTCTAGCAAATTTATAATGGGCAGATAGAATGCTCAGAAGCTTGAAAGCTCTGGTTACAAGTTTAGCTCTCATAAAGCTGATACAGAGCAGCCCTATTTAAGTGAAGACCAAGTGTGGTGTGTGGTGGATTCAAAAGACCACACTGAGTGCTTTCATTCTCAGAGCCTTTGAACAGAAAGCACCTGTGTCAAGGGGATGGTTTGAGATACTTCCCAAGAAACCTGACCTAATCCTGTGCCAGCTACTGGCTTGTCCTCTGAAGGCCAACTCGGGTTTTCCTGCCAGTGGGATCCCCTCTCCCCACTTTGAGGAGGTCACCCAGGATGAAACACTAGAGAAGCTCTCCAAGAGCAAATCAAAATTCTACTTCATTTCACTGCTCTTTCTGAATTGTTAGTTCTTTTCAATAGAGCATACTCCTGCCAGAGACTCTTAGAATGAGCAGAATGTGAAATTCCTACACATGTGTCCTCACTGATGATTCAGATGAAGTTGTCAATAATCAAATATGTTCTGAGCATGTGGGCAGATGTTCTTGTATGAGTGGTCACAGGACTGCTGTCAGGTCTGAGATTGGACATTTTCCAAGGGTGTGCTTTCCTTTAAGCCCTGTGTGCCTCTTATCTGCAGCCATCACACAGCTGTATGTACTGCCAGGCAGGTAGCAGTTACTAAAAAACAAATTTATTTTTGCAAATTTAGAGATAAAATTGACTTTAATAAAGTGATTTACTTATAAATCAGGCAGCAACCCTTCCAAATAAGTAGAAGGGCTCTGCATGACTGAAGATATAGGATAGCAGGTATGGTACTTGCCTTGCACATATCCTTGCCTTGCTCACATAAAATCGAGCTTTGACCCCTGGAACCCCATAAGGACCCCTGAATACCACTACGAGTGATCCCAGAGCACAGAGCCAAAATTAAGAACATAGCACTGCTTGTTGACCTAAGAAAGAAAGAAAGAAAGAAAGAAAGAAAGAAAGAAAGAAAGAAAGAAAGAAAGAAAGAAAGGAAGGAAGGAAGGAAGGAAGGAAGGAAGGAAGGAAGGAAGGAAGGAAGGAAGGAGGGAGGGAGGGAGGGAGGGAGGGAGGGAGGGAGGGAGGGAGGGAGGGAGGGAGGGAGAGAGAGAGAGAGAGAGAGAGAAAGAAAGAAAGAAAGAAAGATAGAAGAAAGTAAGGAAAGAAGTAAAGAAAGAAAGAAAAAAAAGAGACAGAGAGAGAAAAAGAAAGAAAGAAAGAAAGAAGAAAGAAAGAAAGAGAGAAAGAAAGAAAGAAAGAAAGAAGAAAGAAAGAAAGAAAGAAAGAAAGAAAGAAAGAAAGAAAGAAGAAAGAAAGAAAGAAAAGAAAGAAAGAAAGAAAGAAAGAAAGAAAGAAAGAAAGAAAGAAAGAAAGAAAGAAAGAAAGAAAGAAAGAAAGAAAGAAAGAAAGAGGAAGGAAGGAAGGAAGGAAGGAAGGAGAAAGAATGAAAGATAGAAAGATAGAAAGAAGAAAGAAAGAAAGAAAGAAAGAAAGAAAGAAAGAAAGAAAGAAAGAAAGAAAGAAAGAAAGAAAGAAAGAAAGAAAGAAAGAGAGAGAGAGAAAGACAGAAAGAAAGAAAGAAAGAAAGAAAGAAAGAAAGAAAGAAAGAAAGAAAGAAAGAAAGAAAGAAAGAAAGAAAGGAAGGAAGGAAGGAAGGAAGGAAGGAAGGAAGGAAGGGAGGGAGGAAGAAATGAACAAAGGAATGAAGGAAAGAAGGAAAGAAGGGTGGAAGGAATATCTGGAAGCTGGAAGTATATACTGATATAAACTAAAAGGAACTCTTATCCACTGCTGGTGGGAATGCCGTCTAGTCTAACCTCTATGGAAAGCGATATGGAGATTCCTCCAAAATCTGGAAATCGAGCTCCCATTCAACCCATCTATTCCACTCCTAGGGAGATATCCTAAGAACACAAGAATACAATACAAAAACCCCTTCCTCACACCTATATTTATTGCAGCATTATTCACAATAGCCAGGTTCTGGAAACAGCCAAGATGCCCTTCAACAGACGAATGGCTAAAGAAACTTGGTACATATACACAATGGAATATTATGCAGCCATCAGGAGAGATGAAGTCATGAAATTTTCCTATACATGGATGTACATGGAATCTATCATGCTGAGTGAAATAAATCAGGGGGAGAGAGAGAGAGACGCAGAATAGTCTCATTCATCTATGGGTTTTAAGAAAAATAAAAGTCATCTTTGCAACAATCTTCAGAGACAATTGAGAGGAGGGCTGGAACTTCCAGCTCACTTCATGAAGCTCACCACAAAGAGTGGTGAGTGCAGCTATAGAAATAACTACACAGAGAACTACCAGAATCATGTGAATGAATGAGGGAACTGGAAAGCCTGCCTGGAGTACAGGTGGAGTGGGGTGGGATGGAGGGAGATTTGGGACATTGGTGGTGGGAATGTTGCACTGGTGAAGGGGGTGTTCTTTACATGACTGAAACCTAATCACAATCATATATGTAATCAAGATGTATAAATAAAGGGAAAAAAAAGAAAGGCTAATAAAAAAAAGTATTAATGAGGGAGAATGCCCTGAAGCAATTCAGGGGAAACTATTGTGCTCTTTTGCCCCAAATTTCTTGTTGGGGTCATTTTCATAAAATCTGTGTACCTGCCAGGTTTAGGCTCTGAAGGAAGTTAAGCTTTCATGGGAACCAAATACAGGCTTTTTCCTCAAGAGCTGTTCTGTTATTTTAAAAAAGTTTGTCAAGTGACTTATTTACTTGCTTGATAAGGGGGTAACTTCCATTTCCACACATTGCAATGTGTTTCCTCAAGCTGCCTGACACACAGGAGGAAAGAGCTAACATTTTTCTGTAGAGGCATTAACATTGAGATACAGCAGCTGGAAATTGGCAAGGTGCCTTCAGAAGCCTGGGGACGTGATTTATTTTTCCAACCTCGCCACAGGAACCCACAGCCCTGGCAGATGCCTGCCTGTGTTAGCTGCAGATGATCCGAATGAGATCATTATTAATTATTATTCACTTTTGAGTGTCTTTCTCAGAAACTACAGAGTATTTGGGAAACCCCGGCCCTCTTCAGTTGCAATCAATACTGCATATACCTTTTACAGGGACCTGAGTGGCACGTAATTATAAAACAGTATTGATTCCTGGCAAAGGAGTTGAAAATGTACAAATCTGTCACATATAAATCAGTTAAAGCTTCAGAAACCTTGATTACTTTTTCCCCTCAGGAAAGAGACCAATAGTGAGAGCAAAAACTTGAAATGTAGAAATATGTGATAAAACAAAGTAATCCATATTCTATGATTTTATGAACAAGGTGGGAGCCCCTATTTAAAATATAAGAATTTTTTTTCACAAAAAAAGATACAAAAGGGGGCCGGGCGGTGGCGCTGGAGGTAAGGTGCCTGCCTTACCTGCGCTAGCCTAGGAGACGGACCGCGGTTCGATCCCCCGGCGTCCCATATGGTCCCCCAAGCCAGGAGCGACTTCTGAGCGCATAGCCAGGAGTAACCCCTGAGCGTTACCGGGTGTGGCCCAAAAACCAAAAAAAAAAAAAAAAAAGATACAAAAGAAAGAAAGGGGGTGTGTGTGGCAGGTAGTTTTTTTGTTTGTTTGTTTGTTTTTTGTGTTTGTTTGGTTTTTGCATCGGTGCAGCAAAAGTTGGGAAAACAGAAAGGAAAAATCTTTGGCCTAAGAACAGGAGACCCTATCCATGAAGTATCCTGCCATAGACCAACTAGAGGCTCTGAGCATACTGTTGTCTCACCCCAAAAGTTTTTCTTTGTGGTCCCACTAAAAGTTCTTCTCATAGTTCTTATAGTCAGGTTTCTGTAGTTAGAGATCCTGTTTTTTTGTCCAATTCTATGTTGAAGTCACGGTGTCATGGAGCATCTTCTGGTTTCATCTCACCATTAGATGACAATGCAGGGTACCCTGCCCTAAAATCAAGTTGTTGCTGTTTCCAAGTCATCCAGATGTCATATGAACCCACTCTGGAGCAAGTCGGTGCCAGAGCAACATTAGAGTCTGCACCAGTATGAGTTCAATTCCTGGTACTGCTGCAGAAAACCTTGCCAGTTCCATACATGGAATTCAAGGTTCAGAGGTGAATGGCCACTGTCCAATTGTCTGAAGCCTGCATCAAATTACTTTGTTTTACCACATATTTCTTCATTTTTTCTATAAAATTAAGGATAAATGAAAAAAAGAAAGGCTGGGGGCCAAGGACCAAGTAGTCTCAGATACATTGGTGGAGAAAAAATAAGGACAGAACTAAATATCCAAGCCAAAGACAACAATAGAGCAAGAGACCTAAACTTTAACAATCTAAATTTAAGTGGACCTGTTATACTGGCAGGCCAGGGGCAACATGTGGTGATACAGGATGCACTCTGGGTTCTTTGGTGGAGAGATCAACACTGGTGGTGGGAATGGAATGGCCCTGACTCACTGTATTTCTGAAATTCGACTATGAAGGACTTTGTAAATCACATTGGTTTCAATAAAATAAATTAAAAAAATAAAAACTTGAAATGTTAGCTAAATCAGGGCTATTTCCTGCCAGGAACTAGATCTGTACATATAATTATTTGATTCTCTATGCTGGCATTAGAGTGTTGGAAATATCTGTGTTGAGTCTCTATGCCAAATTATTCAGCCAGCTTCTATAATAATGTTTTCCACTACTTGTGTCTTCCTGTATTATTCTGTAAAAAGAATAATCATATATCTGGAAATTCACTCATTTCTCATTTTAGACCTACAACCTATCCTTTGCTCCCTTTAGTAACCTTTCTCCCCTCCTCTCAATCACACCATGTGCTATTCTCTTTGGCCAGGAACTTCATTCATCTTCAAAAACCTCATAGTCACACAATCCTAATTCTGCCTATTTTATTTGAGCCGAATTCTAATTTTTGTTCCTCAGTCAGCATCTAGTGTCATTAAAATGAATAGAAATCTGGGTAGCATGTAGTTAGTTTATTTCTGCCCTCAGCAGCAATGTTCAACATGAACTGTCCAACTACCTTTATCCTCATAAATTATTATCATAAATACCCTACAGTTTTCTGCCTGGATCCAAAACCTTATACCTTCTTCCCAGTGTATAGTCTTGTTTCTTCTGTAGCTAAGAGAACAACTCTTGAATACACAAGTATAATCATGACATTTGTCTGCAAAAAGTCCTGCAGTAGCTCCCTTACTCCTTACACTAGTCTAAGATGAACAATAAAACACTAATCTAGAGGTGACAGACATTGCAAAAGGATACAACTCATCTCACCAGTCTCAGATGTTAAAAAAACAGCCTGTTCAGAGGATTGCAGGCAGGAACCATATCAGGGAGGTTTTCTTTTTGGCTCCCTTTGGGTAGTTGAAGATCTGTGGTTGATTTAGTTGGAGGTTGGGTCAGAGACTGTTTGTTTATACTAGAAAAGTCTCCCTACTTATATAGAGCTATTTGAAATTTATATTTTATGTATAGAATATTATTCTAAATAAATTAGAATGTACATCCATCCTATTTTGTATTTCTCTGCTAGGTAATGGAGTGTTATTACAAAAAGTTAGAAGAGGCTGGAATGTGCTGATATTGTCCTTCCAAAATTCATGTATGAGGAAGAAGAAATACTAATTCCAAGTCAGAGCTCTTACACAAGTGGCTGCAATATTCTCAAAAGAGCTACTTCCACTTTTATGTTCAGGAGATCAAACCTAGATTGCCTACATGCAAGAGAAGCACGCTCCCTGTTGTATTGTTTCTCCAATCCTTACCTCAGTAATATGTGATGACCCTGTGTATTATGGAATTATTCTTGACCCCTTCAAGTTAAATATCAGTCATATCTCCCAGTCACTGGGACAATCTGAAAAACTCCCAGTGTCTCCAATGCATATTCCAAATGCTCAAGAGATTGAGAAGCAATGGCTTCAAAGATGTTCTCCTTTGTTGAGAGTATGATAGACAGTTGAAATAATTGGACTGCAGAAGTAACACGGGCAAATTTAGGCATTTGTTTTGCACAGGACGCTCCCAGGTTCAATTCCCAGCATGGCATGCCCTCTCGTAATGACCACTAGGGTCAATCCCTAAAAATAGGTACAGGAATAAGCCCAACAAGGTTTGCCTCTCCACCCCCAAAGTAGAGGTGGAATAATCTGTGACATTTTAATCATTATTCCTGCCTCTTCATGGTGTATTAAGATTAGTTTTGACTCTAGAGTCACATGACCTGGCTTTGAAATTTCCGTGTTCCTCTTTTCAAGATAATGGTACTGTCTACTTCAGAAGACTTTTGGGGAGAGGGGTATCACAGTGGTACCAGGGTTCATTATGACTCTGTACTCAGGGATAACTCTTGGTGGTTCTTGGTGGACTATATGTGGTCAGGGTATTAAACCCAGGAAGCACTTTCCCTGCTGTACTGTTTCTCTAGTCCTTTCCTCAGATGACTTTTTCAGATTAAATAAGGTGGAAGTGTGAGAGGTTCTTACCACATCATCTATGGTCAGGGGCACAATAATTATAGTTGACCCTTGGGCCAAATAAGATAAGATTCTGTGGTCCCACTGAAACATAAATATTTTTCTGTTACAGATTCTGCATGTCATAGGATGGTTAAATCCCTGTATGCAGAGTGCTAATGAGAGAATCTATGTGGATTTTGTTATTGGGAGCTAGTGAATGCCCCTAAGCCTCCATTATATAGGGTCAATAATGATGGTGGTTCCTGAGTTTAATGAATGATCTTAATTTAAAGATAGATAAGTTGAAATTGATACTTAAAAATGAATACTTACGATAAGTCATGAAATCTAAATGGCATATCTAAAAAAAGAGTGCACTGGGCACCAGTTGGATAATTATGTTAACCCTGAACCATGAATTATTTTGGAGCTTGAATATGTTGATTCATTTCTGATTTTTTTTTCTTTCTTTGCCTATAAAATCTTTTGTCTATTGGGATGTGGAGAATATTGAATGGTAGGAACATTGTGAATGAATTTTCAAACCTATAAAATCTCAAGACAGTTTGATGATATGCAATGAGTACTATATTATATAGTCACATTTCTTACCACAGATTTGAATACCCCCTTAATAAATTGAGAGAAGAGAATGGGAACTTCCTGGGAGATGTTTAAACTATGAGAGAGAATTTGCATGGAGAAGGTATCTGTTAGACACAGAATTGTCAATTGCTCCATCCTTGCAACTGTACCTCGATCTGGCCTTTACCTGGAAGTAAAGATGCTTAGCAAAAAACAATCAGTGCAGCAATACTCACTCAGTTGGCTTCCTGACATTCCTATCATCAGTGCTCAGTTCTTTATAGTGCTCTGCTTCTTGCTTTACAGCAACAAAGGCGAGAGAAGGAGCTGCGGAAGCAACAAGAGCGGGAGCAACGCAGGCACTATGAGGAACAGATGCGACGGGAAGAGGAGAGGAGACGAGCGGAGCATGAACAGGTACACTGAATGTACCTTACACAGGGAACATAGAGCCTCACAGATACCCCAAAGTGTACTCCAGTGCCAACTATGTGGGTCCTAGCTATGTGGGTCACCTCTTTAGGACTGCTAAGTTTAAGCAGATGTTACTCTTCCTCAGGCAACTCTTCTCACTTATTCATTCAAAAAGTCAAATGCACAACCTTGGCAAAGGTTCTAATTCATAGTTGCTTTCCACTAGGCCCAAGTCCTTTGATATGCCTTCATCTTCCAATTTTTCCCAACCCTTGTTCTCTGCTTGGAAAAGAGAACGATACATTCAAAAAGCATGATACATGAGCTAAGTCCTACTCTGTCATTGCTTCCAAGTAGCTTTTCTGCTCACGCATCTCTCTCTGGTGCCATAACATTGACCCAAGGATGCAGACACTATTTTTGTACAAATCATAGTTGAACAATACAACGAAACACCGGGATGTTTCCCTGACAAAAGACATGTTCCATGAGGGCATTCAACAAGTTTATCCCTATGACTTGCATAATTGATTTCAGACTTTCTAATATTGCTAACTCCAGCTAGTTCCTAATGAGGGAACCTATCATGAAAAGCTTAAAAATATAGCTGGGTTTGTTAAAGAGAGTAACAGCCAAGTACTGAGCCATCTCAGTCAACTGTGGCAGAGAAAGGGCTTGTGCTTTGACTGCTTTGAAAAGCTTTGGCTTTGGTGTGGCATACTTTCCCTGTGTGGTGAGGAGGTGTTTGGGTATTTTTTCATCCTTCCTTCTCTACTTTACTTGACAACTCTGTCACTTTTGGAATTACTGGTTCTTTTTCTCTTTCTCTCTCTGTGTTCTTCTGAATTCTCTGCTGCCTACCTCTCCAGGAGTACATCAGGCGCCAGTTAGAGGAAGAGCAAAGACAGTTAGAGATCTTGCAACAGCAGCTACTGCATGAACAAGCTCTACTTCTGGTAATGGGAAAGTTAAGATCCTTTTCACCTGCTCTGTGTTGTATTGTGTGTGTGTTTATGCTTATCTGCTTGTGCCAAAAAATAGAAAAAAAAACCATAACAAATAAAGCTAGTCCAGAAGTGGGAGTTCTTTGAGCTTCATGAATCTTGAAAATTATCCTAGAAAATGAGTACATTTCCTAACACAGTTGCAAGCCTATATATTTAATATGTTCTTAATGTATCTTTTATTAACATGTTTGTGATTCATTAACATGATTTCAGCCTTATCATAAGTTTTAAATTGTTTTTTTTATTTATAGTAAAGTAATGTTTAAGATCTTTTGCAATACACTGCAGTACAATGATAGTAACATTACACTTCTTCTATAAAACCCATTCAACACCACGGTGATATTTCTTTTATAGACTATTTGTTTGACCCTAATTTTATGTGTCTTGTGTGTTTCCTGCACAGATGACTTGCACTTGAATTACTTTTTATTGTTTCATAGTTTTCTGAATAAACTTCATTTAGTAGCATTCTGATGATGTAGCCTATTTTATAAACTTGGTAATGAGTTCTGCCAATGCGAGTTTTGCTAAATAAAAGAGCTAGATGCTCTCTTTAACCACTTGTTTAGCTTTATATGTATTTGTACCTATTCAACTGTTTGGATAGTTGTATTACTAAATCAAAAAGTCATGAATTTTTATAAATAGTGACTGCTGACCAATCAAAAGGCCTTCTTGTTCCCACATTCTTGGTTGTAATTATCAGGAACATATCACTTTATAGTGTGTGGTAAAGGGATTTCCATTTAAAGCAATGAGGTTTCACTTTTAAAAAAAGCATTCTATGTAAACACTAATCTAAGACATTATGTTTTCTCGATAGCATATTCTAATATCCTCCTGTGGTTCTGTTAGCGGTCAGTTTCTCTATTGTCATCACTGTTTGTTTCATTACACACTTCACTGGGAATGACTAATGGTTTCTTTGTAAAGATTTGGCCTTTTTTTAAAAATTCCTCTTCTCTGACCTGTTTAGGAATATAAGCGCAAACAGTTGGAAGAACAAAGACAAGCAGAAAGACTGCAGAGACAGCTAAAGCAAGAGCGAGACTATTTGGTTTCCCTTCAGCATCAGCGACAAGAGCAGAGGCCTGTGGAGAAGAAACCACTGTACCATTACAAAGAAGGGATGAGCCCTAGTGAGAAACCAGCATGGGCTAAGGAGGTGAGTCAGAGAACTAGGAAAACTATCCCCATGTTTTGTGCAGCATCGACTTTAATGAATTAATTCAGTAAAGGAGGAGAGTTAAATCAGTGACCCGAGACTGGAAAACATTTCACCATAAAACATATATACTTTGCACTTATAGAAAGAACCTTATAGAAGAACCTTAAAAATTATTTCTATAGAGAATTTTGTGTCTTTCTCTAGATACAGTAGACTTTTTTAAGCAACAACCAGAAGTAAAAAGGCAGTTTGTGGAATGGGGATTTTTAGTGAAGACTGTGATTTTTAAAGGACTTAAGGAGTTCTAGTCTGAATTCTTTTTGGATTACACCTGGTTCCTATAATTACTTATTGGACTGGTCTTTGGCACTCCCTTCTTCTTTGATGATACCAAGAAACAAAAGGTAGGCCTCCTTAGACTTGTGGTTCTGGTACTCACCAAAGAAAATCATCAGTTATTTGTTTCTTCTGCAAACATTTCTAGAGAAATTACTTATCCAGTTACTAATTTGAGAGAGGATTTCTAAAAGGTTGATTCTGTTATAAGCTATATTTTGGAAATATAAAAAATTTTAGATTGTCAGTAAAAAACATTGGTTGACAAAATGAATACTAATGAAATAGGTAATGCAGACAAATAAAATAATGACTCCAGCAATAATCAGCAACTCTTCCAGAAGTTATTGTGGCAGTTCAAGGGAAGAAAGAAATCCTAATTTTTAATTGTCATTATTTGTAGCAATAAGTAATTTCCTTTATTTTCTTGTGAGCATAGCTGTTATTTAAAGATTTCTACATTTTGGACTTGTTCTAATATCTTCAGATATTTTTATAGGTAGAGTTTTGTTCATGTTATTTAGGCATAATATTACCCTAGACATGTTTCTTATGTAATGTGCTATTTTTATAAAAATAATTCTTTTCGTTTTTCTATTGTTTGAAATATTTATAGAAAATACCCAAAATAGTGTTGCTCCAATTTTAGGGACAATTGTTTACAGGAGGTAGAAACTCTAGGGTTTTTCTCTTTAAACTTTTTATTGGAGGTAGGACGGAACTCAGCCCTGATTAGGGCTCTGTGTTCAAGTGTCACTCCAGGCAGGACTCAGGGACTATATATGGTGCTGGGGATTAAACCCAATTCAGGGGTAAGTAAGGCTAGTGCCATACTTATTGTTTTTATCACTCCAGCTCTTGACTATCTGCTACTTTTATAAAATATAAATTTAGTATTTTTATACACTCTTTTTTTTAAATATAATTTTTATTTTGATCACAGTGGCTTACATATTGTTGACAATAATATTTTAGGTACATATTTACATAAAATCAGGGGGGATTCCCATCACCAAATTGTCCTCCCTATTCCTCCATTTTTGTTTTCCCTCCCATTTCTTTTTCCCTCACCCCCAGGGCGACTAGAGTGTGTGGTCCCCTCTGTATCTAACCTACTACTTAGTAGTCTTGTATTTTTAAATCTAGAACTTAATCTGTAAAGAAAGCCCTTCATCTCAATGTAAAGAACATTTTTAGCACATATGATTTGTATTACGAACCCAATGTCCATAATAGGATCAATATTCAATGGTGTGGTCCTATACTCAAATACAACACTGATCCCTTAATAACCTACCTGTTCTTCAGATAAGCAGAATCACTGTGCCATTCAATAGCAGCTGACTTACATCTTGGCTGGAAGAGATGGAACAGCAGCTGACCTATATATTGATAAAGAGATGTATTATCTCTTTCTTCTACTACTAACCCATTTTCTATTACTGTCAAGTTGAAACCCTCAGTTAAGCCAGACTCAAAGCTGCTGATCATAGTAGGTGTTCAGAAAGCTGAAAAACTATCCTCTACTAAGCAAAAACCAGTGGTACCTACAGAAGTTAATGATTCCAGATTAGGACTAATGTTTGAACATCACTTATAGAGAAAAATGAATTTGCTTGTTTTATTACACATAACACTAAAGAACAATTAGAGTGTCAGGAAGTCTTAAGTGCCACAGAGAAATACCTAAAGTGATCTGACTCCCAAGGATGTAGCTCAATCCAAGACTTGGGCTCTAATGTCATTTGTATATCTTCTCCCAACACCTCCAAAGTGCAAATCCCAGTTTTTCACTACTAGAAAGACCTTAAAGTTTCATGAGGACCTTAAGGCAGGAAAGGCAGACATAAGATATACATCCTTATAAACCTTGACTCCTTGAAGAAGTGGCACCTTATTCTATGACCTCTCACTTATGCTTGGTCACCTAGCTTTTACTGTTCTAGCCCCAAACCTTGGATAGGAGAGGAATATTTTCACATACTATTGAAGAAAACTGATTTCTTGGGAAGCATTACAGAATTCCTTCTTTCCTCTGGAGAACCCTATTGCATAAGTTACCCAAGAAAGGAGGATAGGCATTCAATTTCTCTTCCTCTGATCAACCTTTGCACAGCACATTCTGATTTGAACATTAACCATGTTAAAATTTTTTTCTAGTAATTTATCATCATCACATTTCCTGGCTTATCCTCTCTCTTTAGAGCTTGTTCATGGTATTTGAGTTTTCAGAAGCCATGATGTACCTACTAGAAATTTTTTTTCACGTCATTAAAACATTCTAATTCTAATTCCCATGCGCTTCCTGGCCAGACTCCTTGTAATAAAAAGAAATGTAGAGTTGAACATATCAACTTATAGGAGCTTGTGGTACTCTTTTTTATGTTTACACACTTCCAGACATACTGAAACATTCTTTGGGAAATTCATATATATTTAGTCCTTTTGTTTTGGATGTGGCTAGCATAATCCAGCTTCCAACTAACCATGAATTCATGAGTTCATGAATTTATGAAACATTTTCTAATTCTTAATGTGGGTGTTATAGTTTAGAAGAAAGATGAAACATTTACATGAGAAAAATGAGTGACGGTGCTAAATTTAGGATAAGAACAACCAGAGTACAAATATGAACACTTAATTGTCTGCCATCATTGGATTCATCTTTTTAATACCCATTTTTTAAAAAGGGAATGAAATATGAATTTGAAGTCTGATCTTCTTGATTGTTAATACTTCTCATCAGCAATGTATGAATTTTTCTTCTAGATAAATCTTTATGGATCTATTTTCTCAGATTAGGGAGATACTTGGCGCTCAAATTATTTAAGTATTAATAGGTATTTCCAGACATTACATATGAACAAAATTTTTATTTCAACAGTATATCTTTATTGTCAACTGATAAAAAAAAAAGAGTCTCTTTGAACTCTCTTTTGTAAATAGGTAAAAGTTACCATTTTTTTAAAATGTGCTATTTGCCAAACATAAATTGAAATTGAAACTCCCAAAAGAGAAGGCACATATGACATTTTTTGGTCTTCAGTGACATATATCTGGGCTTTATAATCCTATGTGGTATTCAGTCTTTTCTACTATATGCTCCACTATTTTCTCATTCAACTTTATACCTTCTCATTAGAAGAATGTTTATTTTCTCCTTTAATTGCTTTCCCATCAACTTTTCCTCCTTATTCCAAATCAGCATTTTTTCATTAGCAGTGTAGCTGTTATGCTTCATGTGCTTTTGTTGCTTCATTTTATAAAAACATAAGTCATCATTGCACTTCTCATTGCCTTTCTCATTAATGTATTGGCAGTTGTAAAGACAAATGAAAATGCTCAATGTTTTGCAAATCTTGTTGAACTCTTCCCTTTCTTTTTGGACTAATGTATTATATTTCTTCAATATCACACTGACATTGATGTTATGATTTTGTCCTTTCAACAGCAATAATGTCTTTATAGTCACAGAAGAAGTGGAAGCATTCTCATTCCTTTCCACATCTCTACTATTTTTTGAATTAGGATAAAAATTAGATTCATGGCACAGCATTAGTATAAAATTTTGTCAAACACCAGCAAAATTTAAAGTTCTTTCTCTCATTGTAATTTTTTGTTTGTTTTGGGGTCACACCCAGCAGTGCTCAGGGTTTATTCCTGGATCTCTGCACTCAGAGATTACTCCTGATAGCTCATCATATAGATCATATAGCCTGCCGGATACAAGTTAGTTGCCCCACATTCTAATCACTCCAATCCTCTCATTGCAATTTTTTAGAGGTGATTCCTTTTGTTTTCATTCCTTTTTCTTCTAATGAAACAAGATTCCTGTTCCTTGTAAAAGCTTGTAATCTAGGCCTACTTTTATCTTCCAGGTGTTACCTGCTACCTCTATTCCCTCAATACACACCACTCCTCCACAACACTGCCTTTTTTTTTCTTTGCACCACTGAAAATCAGTTACAGAATGTTCTGTTTCCATGTATTTTACATGAGACATTATTATGAAATTTTATCTCCCTATCATTTTCTCTCTCAAATGCATGTTAATTAGATGGCTATGATTTTATTCAGCAAAAAAACAGGCTTAAGAGGCTTAATTTTATCTGTCTGATCTGTATGAAAGTTTCTTCACTTTTTTCCTCTATTCATCAGTGAGTTGTTTTTAAAATCTTTATATGAATTATTTTATATGAGGTTTACAGATTATCACTTAGAGTTTATATAAATCTTTTTCCCTTTCTCCAGTGTCTGCTTATTAAGACTAAGCTTCAGAGAAACCTAGGTGGAAATAAAAACATTTCAGTTAAAGTTCCTGCATTCCCTGATTATATAACTTTGGAATAAATCTGAAGCCTTCCTGAGGCACATACCCCCACCCTCCCTGACACCTTTCCTCTCCAGAGGGAGGCTCCTGAGCAATCTTATATGTGAATGTGCTCTTAAAATATTGGATACTATTAAAAAAACACAAATTAAATATAGTAACCAGGATATTCCTATGTAGTTCACAAGGCCTTTGTCATCACAGATCCTATTGGTATTTCACCTCTGTAGTCTCTAAGCTGTCACATGAACAGTTCTTGTGCCTTTCCCATCTCCTTCACCTACCTCTTTAGTGAGAGGATACTTCTTCATTTTGTATCTAAGTTTGGGAAAAGTTCACCTCAAAAATTTATGTGTACCACTCACAAGGACTCTATATTTTTCTTTGATTGGGAGTGAGTCCTGGAAAAGTAGTTAAGGTACTTATCTTCAGACAAGTCTACATTGGAAGCATTCCTTATTAATGAGCTTCTCTCATCTGTTGTCAAAGATGTCCTCCAGAACTTGACATCATCCACCTTGGAGATCAACCTTCTCCTCCAGTAGCTTTACCTATGGAAAAACTACTAATCATGTGTGTTCAATGAACACAGGCTCAGAGTATCTAATATAATAAACATGTAAAAGTTACTGATATATTACTCTAGCACTGCCAACAAATACAAAACAATTAAACCATCCAGTTAAGAAAAAAAAAAAAAAGAATTTCTTCATGACTATGTTCATTTCACCTTGTATTAGCTCCTAAGACTATTTCAGACTTTCATAGACTCCACAGAACAAATAATAAAATATTATTAAATATACCCCTGAAAGATTGCAATTCATCTGTAGTTGGTCACTTGGGTTGTTTCTGTATCTTGACTATTCTACTAAATGTAACAATGAACAAAGGTGTGTATATCTTGTCTTAAATTAACTTTTTATTGAATCACCATGAATTATAAAGTTAAAAGCTATTTGTGATTGAGTTTCAGGCATACATTATACCAATACCAATTCCTTCAGGAGTATCTAGTACTCTCCACCAATGTCTCCAGTTTCCCTCCTGCCCCACAAGGGTGCCTCTGTGGCAGGCACTTTTTCTCTCTCCCAGTGTCCTAGCATTACCTTCCTATCTTATTCTATCACTATCTTTGTCTCAGTGACACACTTCCTAGTGAAGACCAGTTTTCCTGCTCTTTATTTCTATTGTCACTGTGTATTTGATATTCTTTTACAAAGATTTTTATTTTATATTGTTAATGATTTTTTTTAAAAAACATATAGCCCTCATTCTTCTTCTGACTCACATGATACTCTTCAAATCCATTCACTTTATTTTTTATTTTTGGGCCATATCTGGAGGTGCTCAGGGGTTACTCCTGACTCTACACTGAGAAATTGCTCCTAGAAGGCTCAGAGGACCATGTGAAATGCAGGGATTGAACCCAGGTTCCCAGATTGGCAGCATGCAAGACAAATGCCTTGCCACTATGCTATTGCTCTTGCCCCTCAAATCTATTCACATTGCAGCAAATTGCATGACTTTCTTCTTTCCTGTGGTAGAGTAGTATCCCACTGTGTATATATTCCATTGTATATTATAATAATTTGTTTATCTAGTCATATATTTATGGGCATTTGGGTTATTTCCATATTTTAACTATTGTATACATAGCTAAAATGAACATAGAAGTACAAATGTCTTTTATGTATTTTTCTTTTATTGGCCCCAGGGGTATATTCCCAGAAGTGGAATTGCTGGGAAAACATAGTGACTTGAATATAAGCAGAGATGGAAAATGCAGCAGCCACTGGTAAATTTCAAAAATAAAAATATATACCCAAAACAATTATAACAATTGAGGAATCAATAGGTTAAATGTTTTTCAATATTTATTGCTAAAGAAAAACTGTAAACTAGCAACAATAACTTTAAGACTTTAAATAAAGTGCAGAAAAGTGTAGTTTAACAGGTAAACAAGCTAAATCACAAAGGATAAAATTTTTCAAAACTGGATTCCTCATCATCATCATCTGTATGTCCAAACAGAGCGTCAGCTGTATCTGATGTGAGGGTGTCAGCATAAACATTGTCATCATCAATGAATTCGCAGATACTATCATCACCACTCAAACAAAGCACAGAATATTGTAGGTTAAATAGTTCAGTGGCATACAGTTCAATTCAGCCGCCAACCTCTTCAGCTCAGCCCCAACTTGTGGACTGAGATGAAGCACATCCCCTCCAGCAGATGGCAGAATACAGCTGGAGACTATGTACATTTAAGCCAAGTTCAGGTTTTTCCAGCACAAATTTTGTGCCAAAAACTAGGCTTATACTCAAGTATATAGGTACCTTATTGCTTCCCTTCTCTCATAGATTTTTTTTTATATTTTGAACCTCCAATTAAGGAAATTCTACATTGAGTCAAAAAAAATTGTAGAAAGTAACAATCAATTATTTATATAATATTTTAGACTGATATTGTCTGAAGTATAATAATGATAGTATGGAAACTAATTGATAAAAAGAATAAGTGCCTAGAAATACTTAATAATATCTATATACATGTAAGCAAGCCCATGAGCTGCTATTGCAACTAAACAAACTTATTCATGAAAGTGATTTCTCTGATTTGTTCAATTTTGTCCTGCCTTCCTTTTCTGTCCTGTTCATTTCTAATGATAGCTTTAGGGCCTTGGTGGTATGTGGTTCCATTACAGGCAAGGATGCATCCTTTATAGGATCCTTGCTGCTGGCAGATGCCAAAAGAATTCTTAGTTCAAAAATGTTTTCTTTGTTCAAGGTGAAGTCTTTTAGAGCAGGATTTTTTACTGCTATTTTTAATGTATTGTATATATGTTTAAAACTATCTAGGGACATTTTTCAGTAATAATGACAAGCATTCTTTCTTCTCAGAATATGTATGGCTCCTGAGTGTAACAAAAGACTATGTAGTTTGTGTAGCCGAGGTGTTTATCAGAAAATTCGTCCTAATTTCTTGAATTCCTGAACTCAGGCAACAATGATTTGAATGGTGCCAGGTGGAATAGAGTGAAAATTGCTTGCACATATTTTATTCTACTAATGATCTTCCATGGAAAAGAGAAAATAAAAGTGGGGGGCCTCATTTTATGGCCGGAAGATAGTTACCTTCTTTACAGAGTCTAATAATGCATTGTACATCCCAGTAATGGTTGATCTACTGCTGCCTTTTCTGGGCTGCCTCTTATTTTAGATCTTATCCCTATGCTGGCTTTGTTCTTTTCTTTTGTTCAATGCAATAACCAAATCACTTTTGCTTGTGTAATACTTTGCAAATAAATTCTGCATACTTTGGTTTATATATGTTTTTGCAACTAATCCTAATCTGTATGTGGCAAGCTTCTGGGATGTGAAATTTTAAAACCAAGGTTAATTGTTGTCAATTGAACATATCCTGCACAGCCATGGTGGAAGCATCAATGATCACATTACCTCTGTCAGGAATCATACAATGTCCAGCATCCATTTTGTCACAACTATACATGTCCCACCACCAATGTCCCCAGTTTCCTTTTCACCCTCCTCTCTTGTCTTCTCTGTCCATCTCCATGGCCCCTGTAATCCCCCCACTTTTTTTTTACATTCAGACAATATGCTTTGCTATATTGTTACTGAAGGGGTATCATGCATGTCATGTTACCTCCTTTCAGCACTTAATTCTCATCCAGAATAATCAGTTCCAACTATCATTGTGGTTGTTTATTCTCTACCTTTGTGGCAATCTTCCTATAATGGGCCAATCCTCCTGGCCCTCATTTCTATTTTCTTTTGATATTTTTACCATACAATATTTTTATCATACTAATGAGTATGATCATTTATGTCTTTCCCTATTCCTCTGACTCATTTCACTCGACATACTCTTCATTCATGATATTCTCTTTATTCATAAGCAAATTTCTTGACTTCATTTTCCTAACAGTTGTGTAGTATCCCATTAAATAGATGCACTACAGTTCCTTTATCCACATCCATTCTTCTGTTTTCAGACATTTAGGTTGTTTCCAGATTCTGGCTATTGTGAATAATGTAAATAGCACTGTGATGAACATAGGAATGAACATGTCTTTTCTGTAATGTGTTCTTGGGTCTTTAGGGTATAATCCCAGAAGCAGTATTGCTAGTTCATGCAGAGGCTCAACTTCTAGTTTTTTTTAAGTATTTAATATTATTTTTCGAAAGAAAACTGGACCAGTCAACATTCTTACCAGCAGTGAATGAGAGTCCATTTTTCTCTGCATCTGCATTAGCACTGGTTGTTCTTATTCTTTTCAGTGTGTGCCAGTCTCTATGGTGTGAGATGATATCACATTGTTATTTTGACATATCCTGATATCTCTTGATGATTAATGATGTAGAGCCTTTTGGTAATCTTTATTTCTTTGAAAAATTTCTATTCTTCTCCTCTTTATACATGGGGTTAGATATTTTTTCTAATATAGATTATCTTAGACATTAATCCCTTATCAGATGGATATTGAGTAAATAGTTTCTCCCAGAACTTATTGATTCACGTTTCAGGGTCTTGTGGAGTGGGGTGAAAGTACATGACTCTAGAAGGTTTCTAAAGCTTTCTTTCTTTCTAAAGAACTAGCTGTCAAATTGACCTTAAAATAATAAGACAATGTACAATAAATCTTGAAAAAGAGTCAAAGACTTGAACTTGTTAAATACCTTAAGTTATGTCTAGCAGTGTCTAATTTATCTAATTTTTTTTAATTTATCTAATTTTTAAACTAAAAATTGTGATTATTGAAAACTTGTTTTAAGATGACTTTCACTGGTAACTTTCACCAGTGAAATGGGTATTTCCTAGTACTTCTATAGGAACACTTCTCATTGGTTATTTTTGGGGGTGCTGAAAAAAGACTCTGCTTAGAAATAAAATAACCAAGAGTCAATGAAGAGAGAAATCTAGAATGATACAAAGGTAAAGTGAAATCAAATATGAAGACATAGGAAAAGAAGTAAGAGAGGACATAGGAAAAGAAGTAAGAGAGCAGGAGACAGTGAAGTCCCAACTAGAACTGGAAAGAATGAGGAAGAGAAATATATTTAGACAGTAGAGAGAACTGAAAATCAAGATTGTTCAAGAGTGAAGAAGAAAATAATACAGGAAGTTTATTTATGATGACCAGGCTCATTGAGTGAGCCATCCCAAACGCCCACTTGCCTATCAAGGGAAGCTTTGAAGAAATGGAGGGTTAGTACACTCAGACTCCTTCTCTTGTCAACCCTTCCTGCTTTCCACCTACCCCCCCACACCTCCATTATTTCATGAGTCAACTCGAAGCAATTTTCTGTTTGCCCTATGCAATTTTAATGTCTACCATAGTTACCTTTCTCCTCCTCATTGGTTCCATTTGTTGTGTCAATAAGAGGATATTCCAATAGCTGCAAGATTATCTCTTAAGCAGTCTCCATGCCCCGCTGATTAAAATAGCAATAGAAAATGAATCATGAAAGAGTGATAATGTAGTGTTCTGTGTGGGAATTATTTTAGTGTTTATGTAGACAAAAGAGAACATCATTTTTTTCAAAAGACTTCTGTATGCAGAATGGATATGGAGAGTTTGGGCTCTATAAAATGATTTGAACAGAGGACAGAAAAATGACTGTGCAGGTGACTACAGAAAATCCTTACTAAGAAATAAATTGGCTTCAATTCATTAAATGCCTTTATATTTTTGGTTTTCAGGTAGAAGAACGGTCAAGACTCAACCGACAGAGTTCACCTGCCATGCCTCACAAAGTTGCCAACAGGATATCTGATCCTAACCTGCCCCCAAGGTCAGAGTCCTTCAGTATCAGTGGGGTTCAGCCTGCTCGGACACCCCCTATGCTCAGACCAGTTGATCCCCAGGTACAGTGTCTCTTTGTTCTATTGAGCATTTCAAGAGGGTATACAACTAAAATCTCAGGAAATTATATCACAGATACAGGCATAGGATCAAGCAATTTAAAACACAGTAGGAAACATAGCAACATAGAGGATCTATAAAATTTGAAAGCTAGAGGGAAGAGCTTCTGAGATGAGAATAAATATCCTTGTGTATCACAATAAAATATTATACATACTTTGATATGTATAAATTATAATAGTAACTTTTGGTCCTTGGTATTTCCTGAAACCAAGAATAATTCCATAGATTTGGTTCAATAAAATTGTGTTCACTAATCACTGTTTCTCAAAGTCTGGTCACTGAACCAGCAATAGCAGTAGCAGCCAGGATTTGCTAGAAATGCAGATGTAGATTCATTTTAGATCTACAAGTCTATTTTAAGCTGGAAATGAGAATAGGAGATGATAGTCTGTGATTGAACAAGTTCTCCAGGCAGGTCTGTTATGTAAAATTTGTAAGAACACTATTTTTAACTTTTTTGGAAAAGAAAAGTAAATACCACTCCACTTTCACATAATAAACAGCAACTCAAAACAATAAACAGCAAGCAATAAACTCACACAATAAACACCAACTCGTTGTGACAGCTAATTATTTCATTCTTTAGTAGATTTAGTTTTTGTTTTTATTTGGGGGTAGGGGGGCTTTTTAAAGTAGTTTTGTGTTTTATGCTTTATTCCATATATTTTGGTTATTGCTGGTAATGTATATAGATATATGCTTCAGATGTATGAGGTACTGGGTTCAATTCCTGATATATATACATATTTTTATATATATACACACATATACACTTAATATCATTAAATATTTTGATGTTAGAAGTGATGCTGAATAGATCATAATGTTGACTAAAATTTATTAGTAGTAGTATCATCATATTATCTCTTGACTTGTTAGCTATCCACAACCAGCATTTGATTCTTAGGCAAGAACCTTTTGTGTTCAACTTGACACAAAAGGAAAATTTTGAAAAACTGTAAAAGCCTACTGTGGACAGTTGTGAAGGGCCTGCTTCTCTAAGTCTTGTTCCCTAAAATGGCATTATCATGACTGCTGGATAAACTAATGGAACTGCTTCTCCTTCTCTTAATTCTGCTCTACTGTTGATTTGATGTCTAGATTCCACATCTGGTGGCTGTCAAATCCCAGGGACCTGCCTTGACCGCCTCACAGTCAGTGCATGAGCAGCCCACCAAGGGCCTTTCAGGCTTTCAGGAGGCTCTGAACGTGACCTCTCATCGTGTTGAGATGCCACGGCAGAACTCGGATCCCACCTCTGAAAACCCTCCTCTTCCTACTCGTATTGAAAAGTTTGACCGAAGTTCTTGGTTACGACAGGAAGAAGACATTCCACCAAAGGTAGTATTTCTGAGGTAGTCTTATCTTCATATGATCATTGCTGATTGGTACTCCTATTCCAGACATTTTATGGTTATTAAAAAATATGACATTCTATTTCAGATTTATTTTGGTCCTTTGTCATTTCCCTATTCAGTCTTGAATTATTATTCTCATTTCTGACCTGTTTCACCCCCAAAGAAATGGAGGCTCATGAAGATGAAATGACTTGGTAGCATATATCTTATAGTAATATTTGGAACTCTTAACCCCAAATATTCCAAACAGTTATGTGCTAAATATATTAAAAATGGAATAATAAGTGTTTTCATGGATGACTGGTTCCATCTTTAGATAAATTACAGACTCCAACTAATAAGTAATGATTTATTATTTTGACACCACAAGTGAAACCAGATTGTAGGTGTTTAGAAAATATTGTTCTGAGAATATTTCAGTGGAAACATTTTTGTTTGTTTTGTTTTGTATTGTTTTTGGTTTTTGGGATACACCTGGCAGTGTTCAGAATACTCCTTGCTCTGCACTCAGAAATCACTCCTGGCAGACTCTCGGTACCATATAGAATGATGGGGATCAAACCCTGATCTACCTCATGCCAGACAAATGCCCTCCCTGCTGTTCTATCACTCAGTGGAACCATTTTTATAAAATTCCTTAAGCCAAAAAAAAAAATTACTTAGGCCAAGTTGTAATTTAATTCCAATTAATTAATTGCTAAGGAAAAAAAGTGTAGGATAAAATAACCAGTTAATCTCACTGGGCAAATCAATCCTGGATTTGGATTCTTTTTTTATTGTTAACAATAATGTTATCTTTATTCTTATTATGATTTTGTTATCTTATTCTAAGCTATTATTCATCCCATTAAGTGTTCTGGAATGTGGGCATGCATTTCACTATAAATAACTTGCAAATTCTTCAAAATACTGAGAAACTTGCATCAGATTCATTCTAGCTCAGGATTTCCTTTTCTCCTGTGCTCAGAATAGAACCAATGACAAATAGATTGTCACACAGTTTCCAGACATCCATGCCATTGTTGCTTCCATCCAACAGATAATCCTTTTTACACATTGTGTTGCAAGTATTCTCCTTATCTTCTTTTTAAAGGATATCATTGTAGAATTGATATTATTTGAGAAATAAAAAGATAATGTTATCTTTTTTGTTAATCATTTTTTCTGCTAAATGAGATTATTTAGGGAGCATAGAATAGTCTTGAAACATAGTTTTGAAAATAGAATATGCAGAGGAGCAGATACAAAGCTGGAGAAGCAACAAATAGAAGTTATTGGTCCATCTGTAAAAAATGAAAGCAGAAAAGAACCTGAGAGGTTTTTTTTTTTTAGGTAAATAGAAAGATTTTGAGTCTTAATTCATTAACTTCTTAAAATTAAAAAAAGGGAAAATAGCTATAAAAACACTAAATTGGTGATTCTACTTTACTACTTTAACTCGTCTTTCTAGTCTGTATCTTAAAACGTACATAATGGTACATTTTATATTAATGTTAAACCAATATATTTGCCAAAAGCACTAATATAAATGTGTTCAATGGTAAAAAATAATAAATTCAATTTTAAACAAATGCCAAAAAGTAAGTAAAATTGAAGCACCAGTTGACCTAATTAACTGTTATGAGATATATATTTTCATTTCTTAATTAATTTTATAAAGTACACTTTTCTCTGCTTTCCCTATTCCCATTCATTTTGTTTAAAATGTTTCTTGAGACAGCATTCTGAAATTTTACATAATGACAGATTTTCCTAGTGATACCTCTCAGTTATATTATATTCATATAGTGTTTCTGAAGACCCTTTGACTATTTTTCTATTACTACTGACTTACATTTTATTTATAAATTTACCTTCTAAAGCACAGTGATTTTTAATTTTTAATTAATAATTTCAACATTGATGAAGATCACTATTATTTTTCTAAGTTCACTCACATGACTTATGCCTGAGATTCTAGTATGATAGCCTAGCTTGTGACCAAATCCCATTATATCTTTATCTCTTTATCAATCATTATGTGAGTCTAAATTATAACAACATAGCTGACTGACTCTCATTAGATGCATTTTCCAATGATCAAATGAGTTAGTGGTACCCTAAAGAAATTTCTGAAGCAGAGGGAATGTAGAAGATTTGTATGCATTATGAGGCAGACCCCAGTTTGATTCCAACATCTCATATGGTTCCCCAAGCACTTCCAAGAGTGATCACTTAGCACAGAGATAGAAATAAGCCCTGAATACATACTGACAGGTACAAACTCCCAACTCCCAAATTGAAACAAAAGAAAAAAATAGAAGATATAAATTAAATTTCTGATATCTACCACTCGCACACAAAAATGTCAACTCTTTAAGTTCAGTGAATCACATTATTAGAAAATAATGTGGAAAAACTAAAGGCATTTCTTTCTGTACAGTTTCTGAGAGTTACTAAAACTTCTGGCAACTATTTGGAAAGAATAGACTGTTTTCCTTGCAGGAACCAAAGGATACTATTTTATTAAAATATTTATGAATAATGGTTTTCTTTCAGGTGCCTCAAAGAACAACTTCTATTTCCCCAGCATTAGCCAGAAAGAATTCTCCTGGAAATGGTAATGCTCTAGGACCCAGACTAGGATCTCAACCCATCAGAGCAAGGTAAGGGAAGGATAATGAGTCAGATAAAGAAAAGGAAAGCCCTCCCCTTCCTTTGTCATTATTTTCTGCCAATGCTTTCCTAAAAATTAACTGTTCGTTTTTAACTTCTAAAATATGCTGACTTGCCATTCAGAGTGTCAACTTTCACAGACCAGACTATAGACCTTTCATTCTTCAGTACCATTTTACAAAATGAGTGTACAGTGGGAACTCATGAAGAAATAATTGTACGAATAAGATATCCAGAATCCAATCAGGTATATCTTATGTGACAGTTTTAAAAACTGCAGTGTAAAACTACAAATAAAAGTCTGGCTATAGAATTTTACAGTTATAGTTGATCATCCATACCTATAGATTCAGGAATTCAACTGGAGAATAAAAAATAAAAGGTTTGGTTTAAATAGTTGCATATGTAACTACCAATAGTACAGGCTTTCATTGCTTAGCATTATTCCCTATGCATTTTAACAACTATTTGCATAGCTTTCATATTGTATTAACGAATTAGATCATTTAGAAAAAAATACGCATATAGACATACATATTATATGCCAGTCTGCACCATTTTGTAAAAAACGACGAGCATCCTTAGATTTTTGTACCCACAGAATAGCTGATACTATCACCCCCTATTGATACCACAGGTCTGTAGCCCCAAACCATCAGAGCAGAGACCAGACCAAATGGAATGATTGAACTAAATATTATTAGTAACAAATCAAGAAATGCACTGAGTACCACAGAATGTTGCTAATTAATTGTTCAAGAAATGTAACAATGATCAGTTACAAAGCTTCTATAGTCTGACAAGTTATCAAAAGACTTGTTATTCTAAAAAAAAATTCCACTTTAGTTTTTAAGGATCACTGAAACAGTTTTATTTCCATGGTTGCTCTGTACAATATATTCCTGCAGTCAGGAAGTTGCACCCAACAAATAGTGGGGTAAAAGTCTCAGGAGAGGCAGAAAAGTATTCACTATCAGTATCTGAGCAGATTTTATATGGTAAAAGATGCTGTTTTCTGCTGTAGTTCATCAAGCTTCCCTCGGATTTTTCGTGATTAATACACCCTGTTTTAGAATTAACTGAAATAGAAAATGGCCTCTGTTGAGACTATAAAAAGGATGAGCTTGGGCAGACTGTCTTATTTTTTCATTGTGTTCACAGTGAGAAAAAAAACTTGCCCTACCTAGTAAGAAAGAGACTGGAAATGAAGGTCATATTTATTTGTACATATCCTTAAAAATGTAGAGTGCTTCTGAGCATAAAGCATTAATTTTCCTCTTCCCATGAAAAGCCATAGGAAGAGGTCAGCCCATAAATAAGTTGGAACTGTAGTAAGAACATAAATCCTGCAAGGCAGAGAAGCAAGGCCATTCTGAGCGGAATTATCAATTGCACGAAGCTCTGAAGGAGCCATTTAACTCCAGCCACTTATCAGATTCATGAGCTGGTGATACTAAGAGGCCCTGAGAAAGTGAGGTGTAATGGGCCCAGGAAACCAGAAGAGTGTTCACCGTTGATTGCCAGTTTGAAAGCTTTAGTCCTCTTTTAAGTAGCTCTAAGGCTTCAATTATCAGTCTTTCTTTCTCCTTTGAACCCTGCCCTCTGGTTCTGGTCATTTATTCCATTGCTTAGAACTGTAGATCCCATGGATCAAACACCATTTCAACTGTATTTTTATTTCTATCAACCAAAGAGAAAAAAAGAGAATGATCATTATGAGTCAAATACAAAGCATCTTTTATTCCCTGGGAAGCATTAGTTTAATGATATGAGGATGCAAAATAGTTAGCACTTTATAGTCAGTCAGTGACTTGTGAAACATGAGCTTTTCCATCGAAATCACTTGAATATTGTACTTTGTTCAAAGAATGCAGACTTTGTAGCATAGCTAACATTTTCTGCTTACAAAGGAGTTAGGGAGGAAGTGAGCCAAGTGATAATAATAATTTACCTTGGAATCAGAGGGGCAAAGGGGAGAGGAAGAAGGAGAATTCCCATCCCTGCCAAGAGGAACTGCCCTACCAAATGTCCCTGCTGCTTCTTGTTCTTCCGAGTAACACTGAAAATGGGAAGCTCCAAGCTCGATTTCATTTTTAAAAACTTCAGGATTTTATTTACTTACTGTGATAAGTAAATAGATAGAGGTAACTTTAGACCACTTTTCCTTAAAACAAACCACCCTAAACCTTAATGGCCTGAAACACTAGCAATTATTATTTCTAATCATTTGAAAGCTTAGTTTTTTAGCACGTCTGCTGTCACATTTACATGCACTCATGCAGCTGCATCGGACTATTGGGTCAGTGAACATCTGGATGGCCTTTTATCCCAGGATCCTTACTTGGTGATCTCATAATAGAAACCTAATCAAAAAAATCCTGAACCATAAGCATTTTTCAAACCATTTTTTAACATCTTGACCATCTCAGTTTAATAGTGAATTTCTGTAAAAAGGAAAAGGGTAAGAAGATCTACACAAAGACATGTGGTTTTGGTCTATAACTATAACACCACCAACAACAACAAAACCACTCTACTATGTTCTTTTGGTCCCAATGAAGCCCTTATTGTTCTTTGTACCATTTATACTTTATTGAACCATTTGTCAGAAAAATACTCATCTGTAAAATCATTAAGAAAAACTGTTTGCCATTCCTGATTGCTCAACATGGAAAGCATGCATGTTGACTGACTTTGAACTTGGGCACCACATTTACTCCTACATACCTCCAGCAATACCCGTAGACAGCTGAGGTGTACTTGATAGTCCCTGGCACTGGAGAGTCCTAGCAAATTCACATCCTCAGGACATCACATTGAAACACTGTGGCCTGTTGACTGAATTTATCTGGGATTATCCCTCAGACACCATGAGCATTACTTGGGAGCCCCCCAATTCAAAGTAAAAATTTCCTTTTAGGTAATTTATCCTTTAGAAGGATATTATTATATATTACTTAAACTATATATTACTTGAACCAGATAATATAAAATATGTTACTTATACTATATTAAAAATAGTAATATTTTACTATTTCTTATAAACTCCTAAACAATATTCCTTATTTTATTTGGTCATCCCTTCAGTTCTCTGAGATGTTTTTCAAGGGAGAAAACAAATTAGCAAAACTAGAATAGAACTGAAGGGAAAAACCACGTATGTGAACATGAACAGATTTTAGGAAATTTTGTTTTGTTTTTTATTTCTTTGGTTTATCAAATATGTACTGAAGATATGCTTTACGATTTAAAGGCTGCATATGGCCTTTAAAATTTATCCAGGATTTCTAATTCAAAGATTATGCTATATATGCTGCTTTAGGAGGAAACATGTATTACTTAGGAATAATCTATAAACTATTTATGGCCTTGCTTTCTTGTTTCCCTTGTGGTGAATGTAAATGAACATACTTCAAGAAGTAGAGCTTCTCTCTCCTCTGTCTTTTGCATACTTAGGAGCCACACTATTTGTTTGGGGCAATACCTAGCTATACTCAGGGCTGACTCCTGGCTCTGTGCTCAGAGACCACTCCTGGCAGGTTGAGGGGACAATATGGAATGCTAGAGATTGAGCCTCAGTCAGCATACATAATAAAACATGTGGCCTACCTGGTGTATTATCTCTTCAGTCCTAAGAACCACACACTATCAACAAGTATCTCAGACATAGAAATTAAATACATAAAAAAAGTGTCTCAATATTTCTGAAACCTAACTTCCCAGAACACCACTGGCAGAAAAGCTGCTAAGAAAACTTAAGAATAAACCAGTGTTGTGCTAACACAATGAGAAAAAAAAAAGCACAGCTTAATTATTGTTTAAGAAGTTCAGGCTTTGGGGGCAGAGTAATAGTGCAGCAGTAGGGTGTTTGCCTTGCACTTGGTTGACCCAGGATGGACCTCCTTTGATTCCCAGCATCCCATGTGGTCTCCCAAGCCAGGTGCAATTTCTGAGCACATAGCCAGGAGTAACCCCTGAGCATCACCAGGTGTGGCCCCAAAACAAAAACAAACAAAAAAAGAAGTCCAGGCTTTGCTTTCTGTAGTCAAACAATTTCTGTGCACAAGATGTCATATAGGATGTATTGTACTTTTTGAGAAGTGAGGTATTTAATAAACTTATTGATAGTCTGAATGGAAAATGAGTTAAAGTATGTGTACATGTATGTCTATAACAAGAAGCAAAAGCAAAGCATTCTTATTTTCAACTACATTTCAAAGGTAGTTGGTCTAAGGATCCTATTTATATCCCGAACACTTTTCCTCTTCCAGGAATAGTACACATGCCTTCAGCAGTGCCCTGCTTAGGTGGCAAACATCTGTTGCTAACACAGTGACCATGACCTCTAATTGATGTTCAGCTTTCCATTTTCACATCTGTGCAGCTGAGCAGAGCTCTGGTGGCAAGTTCACTAGGCACTTATTACTTGCTCCTGGACTCCCAAATGTTCTCAAAGTGATTGTTGGATTTTAAATCCAAATTTGATTTATTGTGATTTGATATTTCTTTAAAAAAAATCCTATATACTATTGCTGCAAATCAGCCCCTGATGAGGTTGACTGATGGAGGAATGGAGGATGAGGCCTTTCTCCTCCAGCTTGGACCACACGTCTGTTACCCTGTTTAGCCGGTGGTTCTGAGGTGAATGCGGCGGGAAGAAGGCCAACAGGCAGTCAGGCTTCCGAAGAAAACAGCTATTTATTCCGTGAAGAGGCCAAAGCCAAAAGGCGTAAGGATAGGCCGCAGGACAAAAGCCCCTCACCTTCCACAGACTCTTGCTTTTATGCCCCAGAATCAGGCACCACCCAATGGTGGGATCAGATACCAGTCAATGGTGGGAGCAGAATCAGGTATTACCCTAGGGTGGGAGCAGAATGTCAGGTCACACCCTAGGGTAGGGCACAATCACCTATCAGGGTAGGGTCAGTAACATAATAATCCCATAAAAATGTTTACATACACAACATACTATTTAAATTTATGTTTAAGAACAAACATACAGAAAACTTTAATTATAAACTTGGTTTAATTATTTGAGTCAACAAATAATTTTGTAACCTGAATATTCTGATTTGAAAAATTATGATTCAACCAAGTGAAATTATTGCCACATTTTCACTTTATTGAGTGTTTTATAAGCCAAGAGTATCATTTGCAGGTTGGCAAATGTCTAAACTAAAAGTCATTATTTAAGAAAATGCATACGATTTTTTACACATTTGGAAATGAAAGTCAGTTAATAGGTTCATCTGAAAATCAGTTCATTCTATAAAGAAGCATGAAACCTTTTTTTTCCTGAAATTTTTCTTTAAATTGATATCCTATAAGAGCATTTGTCTTAGACTCTAGCCCACAAAGCAAATCATATTGCTACATAATAAGGAAGAGAAAACCAGACAATGTGATAATTATAAAAATGCACATATTTTACCCACAAAAAAAAAAGCAAGAGGCATTTTAAAGTCTCTAGCAGTAAAAATAGCAACCTATTAAGATCAGCACCCTCACTGGTTAGCTTCAGTGGGGAGGGCTTGTGCTAATGAGATCCAGGTCAGGAATTTAGTGCTCAAGGGATCCAATTAGTTTTCTCACAGTAAGGTTCTGAGTTGCTTCAGAGAAGCATGATCATCCCAAATGGTTGTATTAAACCATATACCACATGCCCACCAAGACAGCCCTGGCCCAGGACTTATCAGCCAGGATGACAGCTGCCTGCTTTTGTGCCTTCCTTGGAAGTCCATTTTTGGTGCCAGGCTTCACTGACCATTGCTATTGGGTGATCTTCTCTCCCAGGACCTCCTACAGATGTGATACTCTATTGGGGGGGGGTCTTGTCTGCACCAGCCAGCTCTAAGAATACCCCTTTGTCTTTGCAAGGTTTTCCCTAGTCAGACCTCCAAGGCCCAGTCAAGCTCTTCTCCCTCTTCTTTTTTTTTTTTTTTTTTTTTTTGGTTTTTTTTTTGGGTCACACCCGGCAGTGCTCAGGGGTTATTGCTGGCTCCAGGCTCAGAAATTGCTCCTGGCAGGCACAGGGGACCATATGGGACGCCGGGATTCGAACCGATTACCTCCTGCATGAAAGGCAAATGCCCTACCTCCATGCTATCTCTCTGGCCCCTCTTCTCCCTCTTCTTATCTCTCTAGGCTCTATTCCCCAAACTTCAGCAATATTTGAAACTCACATGTAGATTCTTTCTTCATCACCTAGTGTATTCATTTTGTGTATCTTTTTTTTAGGAATTTTTTATTTTGGGATTTTGGGTCACACCCAGTGACACTCAGGGGTTACTCCTGGCTATACATTCAAAACTCCCTCCTGGCTTGGGGGACCATATGGGACACCGAAGGATCGAACCACGGTCCGTCCTAGGCTAGTGTGGGCAAGGCAGACACCTTACAGATTATGCCACCGCTCTGACCCCAATTTCTAGGATATTTTATAATTTAACTATCAGTTCTGGGTGTTGTGCTCTTCTCTAGCCCTAATACTACTCCAGCCAGACTTGCATAGTAGGTGCTTGATAGAAAGGTTTGGTTAAAAGAAGTGCTCCATTTATACAATTAGCTAAATCCAATAATCACATCACACCATCAGGGGAGAAAGTCAGAGTTAACAGACATCCTTCTCTTGATAGAATTTTTTAATACTACAAATATTACAATAATAACAGTACACACACTGAGAATAATTGCAATTCTTAGTTTGTCATCAACTTTAATCTGCAATACAGTTGCTTATAATACAATTTTCAGAAATTGATGTCTAAATTTTTGAACTCTATTAATAGATAAAATAATTCAAGCACTGTTTAAAAAGAAGGCAAAGGTGAAAAGGTCATTATTGGAAATTAAGGGTTGGGATTGTTTCTTTATGAAATATTAAAAATTTTTGGATATTTAAATGTATATATATCATCTTAGTTGTTCTCTAAATTAAAATTAGTTCCTGTTTAATCAGCTAATATTTTGGGAAATACTACACATATGACTGTCATAAAATTATGAAGAAATTTTAAAATTATTTTAAATTTTAACCATTTAACTATTATTTCTTAGTCACTTTTACTGTTTGGTTGGATTAGCAACCTTTTACCTTGGAAATTGTAATGACGTAAATACATTCAATAAAAATTAATAAATTATGTGGCATGTTAACTTTTTTTACATATAAGATTTCCAAGGCAACCAGCCAAGCTTTCTAAAATGCAGTATTTGAAAATTTTTCTAACTCAACCAATACCACAAAATAGGTTCTTGTATTTCCAAAGAAAAATTATTTGGTTTAGTTGCTGCTATAGTGGTACTAATTTGAAATCTGCCTGATAGCCTATAGTATAAGTTTCTAACGGGAAGGGCCCTTATTATTTCTTATTTACTGATAAAGCATCTCACACTCAGTTCAGTACAGTATGCCAGGTATACAGTTGATACTCTTAAAACCACCACAGAAATGAAAGCATTAGAGGACATTTTATTATGATGTTTCTTGGTTCAATCTGGGGAGGTTATGAGTTCAATAATTTATCCATTTCTCCCAGGTTCTCTTGTCTTGTGGCATAGAGTTTCTCAAAGTAGTCTGATTAACCTTTGAATTTCTTTAATATCTGTAGTAATCTTCCCCTTTCATTCTAATTTGTTTTATTAAGTTTCTCTCTATTTTTGTTAAGTTTTCCTAGTGGTTTATCAATCCTGTTTATTTTTTATTGATCTTTCAGATTAATTTTTGGATTTCCAATTCATTAATTTCTGCTCTTATTTATTATTATTTTTATTATTTTTGTTTATTTATTTTATTATTTATTATATTTATTATTTATTTTATTATTATGTTTTTATCTGCCTATTTTTTTCATTTATTTTGTTGATCACTGTCCAGTATTATAAGCTGTGACATTAATTATTTATGTAGGCCACTTTTTCCTTCCTGATGAGTGCTTGCAAAGTTATACAGTTTCCTCTTAGTAGCACTTTTGCTGTGTCCCACAAATTCTGATAATTTGTCTTAGTCTTGTTTGTTTCCAGGAATTTTTTTATTTCCTCTTTGATTTGCTCTCTGATGCACTGGTTATACAGCAGTGAGCTGTTTAATTTCCAGGTGTTAAAGTTTTTCCTCTGTGTCTTCTTGTAATTCACTTCTAATTTCAGTGCATTATGATCTGAGAAGGTAGTTCATACTATTAATATCCTCTTCGTTAGTGCAATTAGAGAAATAACTACACTAACAACTATCATGACAATGATTGTGAGTGAGAGAAATAGAATGCCTGTCTCAAATACAGGCAGTGGGTAGGGGAGGAGGGAGATGGGGAGCATTGGTGATGTGAAGGTTGCACTGTTGAATGGGTGTTTTCTTTATTATGACAAAACCTAACTATAAACATCTTTGTAGTTTTGGTGCTTAAAGATATTATTTAAAAAAAAAATCTCTGCTATATTTACAGCAACCCTGACCTGCGGAGAACTGAGCCCATCTTGGAGAGCCCCCTACAACGGACAAGCAGTGGCAGTTCCTCCAGCTCCAGCACCCCTAGCTCCCAGCCTAGCTCCCAAGGAGGCTCTCAACCAGGATCACAAGCAGGGTCCAGTGAACGGACCAGAGTTCGAGGTAAAGTGTTTTCCTGCCTTGATAGAATGGCACAAGGTAGGGGAGGAAATCAGAATATTTATTGACCTCTATGACTTTTGCTTCTATTATGCCTATCACTGTGTGATTCTAATAATCTACCCCAACCATTTAGACTTCTTAAGGGATAGGTTCAACATGAGTAACATCAAAGCAAGGTTGGTCTCTGTTCACAGATACCAGATACCATGAGTAACATCAAAGCAAGGTTGTTCTCTGTTCACAAACACCAAATACCAGAGTGTTTTAGAAAGATCATAGATTGACCTGATTTGAAAATATATTAGCTTAGTAGTCGTCTGAATTTGCATTTATGTTTTATTACTTCCCTAGTCTGTCATGTACTTCTTAGTATTCCCTTTGGGGCATTTAATCTCTCTTCCTACCATGAATATAGTTCATAAGTATTTAATAAAAGTTGAAATTCATCAAGGATTAATATAGTACACAAATGTATTCAAGAAAAAAATAAATCTCTGACTTAATCATAGTACCTAAAATGTAGTCAAATTAAAAACAAAGTTTTTACTCAAAAATTATATTTGATTCTTCTGGTTATTCAAATTAAAGGAGTGAATTTTAATGAGTAATCACTTAATTCAAATCACTCTTCATTGTTTAGTTTTTTCTAGTGAGATTTGTGCAAAGCATTTTATGTCCAGCTTACACATGATGAAAACATTGTTTCCAGCTCATCAAAATCTGAATAGCAGTCCTTAAAAAACAGTTCTGATCTATAATAAAGAGAAGATTTTTAAGTGCAACTGATAAATATTAATACACTTGTAAGTTACATTATCCATTACAAAAGCTATCAATCTTTCTAGGACTCCTTGTTTGACATACCACAGTTTATCTCTGTATTTAGGTTTTGATTAAATAAGATGAGAGCACATTGATTTTGTAAAAGTTCACATTTAGTATTCAAAGTTCTTGGGTTAAGATATAGACTGGCCTTTGTCTGTCCCATAAAACTCTCTGTCACAGTGATCAAGTCTATTAGTAAGAACACTAGAGTTGCTTTGATGAAAATGTAAATGTATTTAATTTAGACACTGCCATTGCTTTACCTTTTCCACTCACAAGCAACTTAATAAATAGCCTTAGTTAGAGCACATGCTAAAAGGAAACTGAACTCTCCATATCATGTTAATTCTGTCATCTGGTTCTGGTTTAACATCAGCTCCTTGTTTTCTGGATAAGAAGTAATCTTGTATCCCTAGAATGTTTCTTCAAGACCTCTTTAAAGCAAAACTGAAATATCCCTTCCACTTTTGATTGCTTTTGTTTTGATTGCTTTTGTTATAAGCTCATACAAGAGAAGATGAATATAACTACTCAATCCATATACATATATGAATGTATGTACATAAGAAGATACATATATAACTTTTAGAGTCCTCTCTGTTTTTTTTCTTCTAGGGTTCTTTCTTTTATCAACAGTCTCATTCTTACCCCTATTTAATTCTTTTTTTCCTTTTTAAGGATTTAGATAACATTCACTACCACTCCCAATTAAGAAACCATTCCACCAATAAAAGAGGCGTTTTCTTTTCCAACAAGATTCCAGTCAAATAACCATCTTGGTAGAAAAGGAAACCAAAGCCAGAGATAGCCCAGCAGGCTAAGCACATACATAGGCCCACTTTGAACCCCAGCACCATATGGTACCTAGAACATAATCAAGAATGACTCCATACACTGAGTTAGGAGTAGTCCCAGATCACAGTTGGGTGTAAACAAAATTTAAAAGTGAGGAGGAAAATAAACATTGAATCTAACATAAGAATTGGTATGGTGGGGTGTAGAATTGGTATGGCATAAAAACTGAGAATAAGACAGCAATCAACTAAATCCAACTCTGCCCATAATTTTAGCATGACCATAGAACTTTTGGTCTCTCAAAATCTGTATTCTACTTAAAATTAGGAAAACAGTGCTATATTTTGGTTTCAATGAAGTCATCAGCATCAAAAGCATTTATCTAAACTCCTTCCCTTGCCTCAGTTGAAGTAACAATTTAAATCAAGGGCAAAGAAGGTGTCTAAATAAACAAAACAATTCATTTCCTTTAATACTTTGTAAAATTTTAAGTGAAATCCAGAAAATATTTCGTTATAATTTGTGTTTTTATTTGGTTGTGATGTGATGCAGTAACTGTACCAATAACATAAGGTTTAACACTACTGTAATGTTACTTAAGGTATAGTTTTTTAATAAAATGAATCTTTATTTTATTTTTATTTTATTTTATTTTATTTTGTTTTGTTTTGGGGTCACACTCGACAATGCTCAGGCATTGCTCCTGGCTCTACGCTCAGAAATCACTCCTGGCAGGCGCAGGGGACCATATGGGATGCCAGGATTCAAACCACTGTCCTTCTTCATGGAAGGCAAATGCCTTACCTTCATGCCATCTTTCCAGCCCCAATAAAATGAATCTTATTAAAAATTTACTGGTGGAAAAGTTATACTAGTGAAGGTGATGTACATTGAATCACTGAAACCCAACTATAAACATTTTTGTAACCACAGTGCTTAAATTAAGAAATGACTTTTAAAAATTAAAAAAAAGCATTTAGCATGATTATTTTTCAAATATATGACAGTGGTGGTAGTACTTGCTAATTTCCCTTTATTTTTAGTGACTTCTGGCATACAAACCTACATTTGCTGAATTTTGCTTGGCTGAACATTTACTATCTTTTCACAAACATGACTAAGGATTTGCCTAAGTGAATAACTGTCCTCTGAGTCATCCTCCAAGAGATGATTCACCAGAACTCCAGAAATTGAACCAGCACTTTTGACAATGATCATCTTTCTTGCCCCTCTGTTTTTTTCCTCCAGCAAACAGTAAGTCAGAAGGATCACCTGTACTTCCACATGAGCCTTCCAAGGTGAAACCAGAAGAAACCAGGGACATAACCAGACCGAGTCGACCAGCTGTGAGTGTTTTTCTCTCAGAGTTTTGTGCTCTTGACTTAGCAGAAAACCCACAGAATTAAGTAGTTGAAAATGTACTGACAAATGTGAAACAAAGATTATTGTGATTATCAAGAAAAGTTGGTTAGAAACATCTACAAGCAAAAAATTGAATAGGTCTTGGATTGCTCACCTATCTTCCCCCTAGATGTTGGCTAATCCTTAGCACTATTTGAGAGAATATAATAGAAAGAGGGGACCGGGGAAATAGCAAAGTGGTAGGGCGTTTGCCTTGTATGTGGCTGCCCAGGACAGACGGTGTTTCGATCTAAGATGTCCCATATGGTCCTCTGAGCGCATAGTCAGAAGTAACCCCTGAGCATAACCGGGTGTAGCCCAAACACAAGCAAAACAAAAAATAGAAAGAAACATAACACAGAAAAGAAAAGAGAGAGAGAGAGAGTGAGAGAGAGAGAGAGTGAGAGAGAGAGAGAGAGAGAAAGAGAGAGAGAGAGAAGTAAATGCCTGCCCAGAGGCAGGCTGGAGAGTGTGTGTGAGAGGGAAGAGGGCATCAGGGAGGGTGAGAGGGAAACTGTTGACATTAGAGACAGAAAATATGCCCTGGTGAAGGTTGTTGTACTTTGTATGACTGTAATTCAGTCATGAAAAATCTTATCTGTGGGGAATAAACTGTAGTATGAACAACCTTGTAACCATGATGTTCAAATTTAAAAAAAAAAAAGAAAAGAAAAAGATAGGGCTGGAGCAGTGGAGCAAGCAATAGGGCATCTGCCTTGCATGTGCTAACCTAGGACACACCGCAGTTCGATCCCCCTATGTCCCATATGTTCCCCCAAGCCAGGAGCAATTTCTGAGCACGTAGCCAGGAGTAACCCCTGAGTGTAACCGGGTGTGGCCCAAGAACCAAAAAAAAAAAAAAGAAAATGATAGACATTAGCATGCCTTTTCTTAGCTTCTATAGCAGATTTGGCAAAATACAGGTTTCTCTTGCTTTCTGCCCTTTCCCCATACTATTTTTATGTGATTTAATATAATATTAAATATGTGGTTTAAGTTTTCGCTATTAATTTTTTGCTACAACTGTTTTCTGGAATAGAATTTGATAAGAATGGCTTAAAAATCAACCTGACAAATTGAAACTAAAGCATAACATCAGTAAGACCTACAGACATCCAAATAACAGAAAGAAATAAAAACTTAGAAACTAAAATTTGAACTTTGAAAATTAATGCATAAATAGTTACTGCTTGCTTGTTTTATTTCCATTTTCTTTGAAGATTCATCTTTTCTATGAAATGTACATAAAGTTTTTAAAGTAAGGAAATGAGAGGTGATAAATAATGACTAGAATTTGTAACACTCCACATTGAAGCTCTCCTCACCCTTTCGTGTTTATCAAATGTGACTAACGATTCCCATTTTGTGTCTTACCTGCTGCTTCACCTTTGACTCTCCCCTCCTTCTGTGGATTCTTCTGGATTGGGTTCCTCTAATCTCAGAGCTATAAAAAAGCTATAGATGAGGTTAGTATTACTTTTTCTTGATCATGCTTTCATAAGATGTAAATCTTATTTCCCAATGTTGACAGTTAAAATGGTGACCCACTGATTTTAAGTTCGCTCATTTGGAGTAAACTGGCAAGAGAGCCCCTTCAACAATAGTCCATCTGAGCATCTCAGACATGATGGAAAGCTTCAGAGACCCTTAAGTCAAAATGTCACCATTACAGTGTTCCTATCTAGATCAAAAGAAGTGCTCATTTCTTATTCCGGTATCTTCCCATCGCAAACACAGCTTTTAACCTGTGCTTGCCAGCCTTATAACAGGAGGGTTTTCAGCAATTTTACTAACAAAGAGACGTCACTGTAAGGCACTCCAAATTTATAGTGTGTGATTTGTGAACAAGGCCTTACTAGGTATTGTTAGATTGATTTTGTGGGACATTAACTACAGCATCAGCAGCAACATCAACTTTAGTTAATGAATCCTGGCAAGATAAGTGACTTTATTTCCTTATCTATGAAGACATTTTTCCATTACAAAAATATATGGCTTTGCCAGTCTTAGCTACCTTGCTAAGAAGTATGACTACCTTACTGCTGTTTGTCAGAACTGCATGAATACAGCCAAGTGAAGTTTTATTTAAGATCCAGTCATTGCAGAAAGTCCTAAGTGCATGGAAATTGAATAGTAACATATGGCTGTAAGGCTGTAGCATGGCTGAGCACCATTTTTGTGAAATGATATGGAAAAAACACTGGCTTTGGAATTAAAAAGCTATATTTATAATCTGGCACACACATACACACATCCCTCCAGTAAATAACTAATTGGGACTAGTCTCCAGCATTTCTAGCATCTCTAGAATTTCTTCATCTCTAAAATGAAGATAAAAATGTTTATCCTGGAAAGATAGTACAGAAGGTAGGGCGTTTGTCTTGCATATGATCCAACTAGGTTTGATCCCCATATGGTCCACTGAGCACCAGGAATGACTCTTTAGCTCAGAGCCAGGAGTAAGCCCTGAGCATGGCAGGGTGTGGCCCCAAAACAAAGCAAAAATGTTAGTCCTATTTAACTTATAAAATTGCTTAGGGTCATGAGCTCGGATAGCTCAGTTGGTAGAGAAAAATTGTTTAGGGTCATCATCACAAAGCATTATATGAATTATGTTATGAAATATATGACCTATGAAAGTGCTGCATAAACCAAGAGGTGAACATCATTGCCAAGGTTTGGCTTAAAGAACTGGAGCTGGGTAAGCAGGCAGAGAAGCATGTTTCTATATAACTGATCTTTTCCAAAAAGGCTTCTTCCTTTTTCAAAATTATGATCTCACATCCAGGTTGATTTAAAACTTATTGTTATAGTCAATGAATCATAAAACAATAAGACTCTACATGTCTGCAGTATGTGGATAGCATTTATAAAAAGTAAAAATGGATAGTGTTTTTCATTCTTTTTTGCTCTAACCTTGCCCCTTTCCTTTATAGAAATGAAAATAGGAATTATATATCAGAGTTTTTTTAACATTGTTCCCTGAACTATTGAAGAAAATGACATTCTGGCTGCCAGTAAAAATGCTTGTGTGTGTTGTAGAGGGGCCATACCTGGGGAGGAGAGGAAACAACTCACCAGAAATCTCTTAAGTACAGAATTTGACTATCATGAAGGAGAGGGTGAAAACTGAGTTTCCTTCTGAGTTTCCCTGAGTTTCTTCCTGCTAACCCTGATTTATCATGCTTTTTAAATTGAAGTTACTTTGCTATACTCTGAAACACAAGATTAATGAGAAGGAGCAAGAGAAATATAAATGTCTGCAAGTAATTGAAGGGGTATGAACTGTTCATGAAAACTATAAAGCATATGTAACTGAAAAAAAAAATCCCAGTAACTCTGTTAAACCCATTCCTTGATTATCAGTAATCCAAACTACTAAAAAGTACAAAATTATTTGGTACTTCATTTTCAGTAATTCTTGACCAGGGTCCATCTCTTATCTCTTGACCCCCTTGGAAGATAGTAGGCAAGGGAGAGGCAATTTCAGTTTTCACCATTGGAGTAAGAAAATAGTACTACCATCATCTGGTGTTAGAGCTGAGGTATGTTGCTCAGCATTCCTAAGTCAGAGGTTCCTACAGATTTTTTATGCACAATAAAGCATTTTCCAGCCCCAAATATCAATTGTGTTACAGTTTAATTAAACCCTAATTAAGCTCTCAACTTAGTGATCCTCCGATCTCCATTTCTAGCTTCCTTAATGACTTCCTCTCCACTGACTAATTTTCTAATTGATGGTGTTATGTTGAAAAGTTTTTAATCTCTTGAAAATATGGCCAATATATAACTATTATCAAGAAAATATATGGTTCCCTCTTCTCTCTACATACTGTTAGGTTGATAAAAAAAATTAAAATTAGGATTTTAATTTGACAGATTGACAAGTTAGAACCAAAGAGATAGTGTAGAGATAAGGCATTCTCCTTGAATGTGGCCTACCCCCATTCAATTCCTGGCACCACACGTATTCCACCAAACTCTGCCATGACAAAGCCCTGAGCACAGAGCAAGAAATGGGATCCCACTAGCATACCCAGGTGTGGACCCCAAAATCCCCCCAATAAATAAATCTACTCCCAAATTAATAGCATCTGTTGAATAAACTATATAAAACCTCCAAACAGGATAAGATAAAATAGGGTGCATATACGCAACACTGAATTAAGGAAAAGGGGACCAATGATTGGAACTTCAAAGAAAAAAAGAAATCAATGGAAGATGAAGAAATATCACATATTGGGAAAAACCAAGATTTGCTAAGCCATGTAGATACAACAGGATAGGGAGGAATTTTTAGCAATAGATTCAACTAGATTATAGCTAGCTTCTACTATGTGATAACTATTACAGTGGTCCGCAATCTGCAGCTTGCGAGCCACATGTGGCTCTTTATACTTTTAATTTGGTTCTTCTGTGTGCCGGGCGGCCGCTCCAGGAGTCAGGACTCTGCTCCTAGCCTCTGTCAGTGCGCGCCCTGTATGGCTCTCAAAATAAATTTCAATCATGGTTTTGGCGAGATTTGTCTCAGTTGAAAAAAAAAGGTTGCCGACCACTGACTAGGATGATGGTTGCTGAGATAGAATAATCATCTATCTAAATTCTTTAGGAAACAGAGGCTAAGGTCATGATTTCATCCTTGGTTTCGAGGGTCTTGACTAACTTCATTTCTAAAGATTGTGGTAGCTGGTCTTATACACCATCACTATCTTTATGGTTTGATTCTTTATAAAAGTCAAAATAGAAATGTCCATTAATTTGGCATTACTTTTTCATTAAATATGAGGTTGTGCAGTATAGTCAATGATTATTACTTTCTTTAAGAAGAAAACTATTTAAATTAGTACAGTTAAGTGCATGACATGAATATTAGCTGTATAAACAATGACTTTAGAATTAATTTTTGACTCACATACAGAAATCTGGAAAATTCCAGAGTGGATGGATAGATAGATAGATAGATAGATAGATAGATAGATAGATAGATAGATAGATAGATAGGTAGGTAGGTAGATAGGTAGATAGATTGGATAGAATTTGAGTATTATTAGTGATCCAATTCATTTTTGTCTGAACTGAGGAGTGCCACTATGTCTTTTCTATAGAATTTCTATAAAGGAAATAAATTATGGTAATTGGTTAAAAAACAGCTGAAAGGTTTAACTATTATTTTTAAAATCAACTAAAAGTCAAATAAACTAAATTGTTTCTAAAAAAAGATTTGAAGTGTTTTTTAAGTGAGATATTCCTAGCCCTCAATTTAAATAAGCTTTTCTGAAAGAAAAATCACATTAAGTTGGTTCTAAGTAGTGTTATATCAAAGAAACCTTTGGGGAAGAACCATCTTACATTTACTCAGTAATCAAAACATTTTACCATTTACTTTATTTCATTTTTTTGTTACCCATTTTCAATTATTTCCATGCTAAATAGAACTTTCCTCCTCTATTTAAAAAATACTTTTTAGCTTTAGGCTTGAGACAGCCAAGCAATAAATTACCACAAAAACTCATTATATTGAGAAAATTGCTAATGTCAGAAAATAAAATGCATGAAAACGGATCTGAACTCAATGGTGTCTTTTTAAGATCATGTCTATTTCCATAACTTTACTATTGTAAATTTTTCAGAGTGGATGAATAAGGAGCAACACTTCAGCTAAGTGCTACTGGCAATGAAAGATTACTTTTTCTTTACTTTTCAAAAGAAACAACTTTGAGTTGTTATTATTAATACCATCAGTTTTTTTAAAATCTCATCCTCCAAGCAATTATTAATTAAACATAAAGTAAATTTGCAATTATTGCTATTTCAGGAAAAAAGACTTTTTAAATAATGCCCAAACAAAAAAATCTAATTAAAATTGAAATTACAAAGCTGATTAGAAACTAAATGTTTCTAAATATAGGCAGGCTTTTGTTGGTTATTTTAACAAATTAGACTTGCCAAATATTTGAATAGTTTTTGTTTTATTAGTTTTATTTGTCTTATTTTAAAATGTCCAAGAAAAGGAAAGACAATCTATTTGTAAATGCATTATTAATTTAAATAACATATATGTAATATATTTTACTCAGAACTTTTGACATTATAAATTTTAAACCATATTTTCTCTTTAAATTATAATAAATATATTTTAAGATTTAACATGTTTAAATGCTAGATGAGGCCTAATTAGATATAATGTGTATAAAGAAAAATGCAAGCTAAATTTACCTAATTTATTATTTTACTAATTTGGAAGATTATACTGTTCTTTTCCATTTATAGCCTTATCAAATTATATACTGTATTTGCAAACATATTCAAGTGTAAAATACACTTTTTTCTTCTCCTTAATTTGAGATATAAGTAGTGACAAAATAGTCACAGGATATTAAAGTAAAAGCTTAAATCCAGATATTGAATTCACTTGTTTGGCCAATCAAGAAAGCAGAAATAAATTTATATTAAATGTTATCTCTGTGGTAATTTTCTTCTTTAATTGTATCTTTTACATGTAAAAATCATTGAGTCTTTTTACTGCAGTTCTATTTTTCTTTTTATAATATGGGGCAAATATAGGCATTGACATTGAGGTCCTGCCTGTGGACATATGAGCACATGTAAAAACCCTGAGTTTGTTGACATGAAAAAGGCACAATTTGAACTTTTATAAATATACTTTTCATAGAGACCCAACTCAAAAATTTAGGACACATTTAAAAGTTAGGGCCAGAGCTATAATAGTATAGTGAGGAGAGCCAATTTCCTTCCATTTTCTCAACCTCGGTTCAGTCCCTGGCACCACATTCTCCACTTCATGCTCCACCGGGAGTTATGCCTGAGCACAGACTCAGGAATAAGGCCTGAGAACCACTGGGTGTAACTCAAAACCAAAATCAGACTAAAAACATTTTTGCTATTTTGATTTCAAATTAAACATGGCTATTCAACTTACTTTCTAGACCAAATAATAACCTGAAGGGTTTCTCCTCTTAGCCTTTACAATCTAGAAAAATAACAAGATTTGTTGTCTTCACAAAATACAATTATGATTGTAATTTAGTTGCACACAGTTATCACTGTTTCTCATTTGACAAATTAGAATTTAATATTAAAATTTATTAAAATCACCTAGAATGCTCTACTTCTACATCATCTGAATTGAAATAATTCATTTCTGGATTGAAATAAAGAGAGAATATGACCATAAGGAAACTGGGATTTAGTATCTCTCAATGAGTTTTTTTCTCCCTAATTCCCTGTCTTTCACTGAATGCTCTGAATCCCACATGGGTCACTAATATAGGGAGAAATGGTAAGACTAATGTCAAATTGCTTTTTTCCTCATTTGCATGCTGTGTGTCATGGGCAGTTTAACCCATGCAAATTAGAGCGGCCATGCTTTTGCAGAACTGCTTCTCTCTGCATTGCTCTGAAAGCATGTCAAATAAAAGATAGTCAGATATTCAGCACACTGCCTGCAATATGCCTGGTGATTTAGTACCACATCATCACATCCATAAGACTAAAGGTTTCATCATATTCATGAAAAATGAGAAAATTATCTCTTCCTCTGGTGTTTGCATAGTCATTTCGTATTCTTCACCAGGGTTTCTGCTAGGTAACTGCATTTAAAACAAAATGAAACACCTATCATTCTGGAAGAGTACTACTTTTATCCTTTTTCCCCCCTCTTTCCTTTGTCTCTCCCTTCTTCCTGCCCTCCTTCTTCCTATCCTCCCTTTCTCTTGTTTTGATTTGTTCCTCTTGATTCATTGAGCTCTATGGCTGTCTATCTATTTTAGTGACACTAGGCTTTGGGTGGGCCATTATTTGATGTGGTGCCTCTGCTCTCTAGGGAATGATGACATACCAACCAAGTCATTGTAGTAACTGGAACCTTGGGAATTGCTCTGTTCGTTAACTGATGCTAGATTTTGGTACAGTAGCAATCATAAGAGGGAAAAGGCCATGAGTATGGCTTGGGCAGGAATACCAAAATCCTGGGGAACAATTTCTAATCCCATGTAATTTCCCATTCATGCTGAGGGTGATCACTTCACCTTCTCAAATAAAATGAAAACCCAATGTTTGTACATATGTGTAAACACACATGTGTGTACACATTTATATATACATTCTGAATTGAACAGTCTCAGTCTAGCAATTGGTTTTGAACAAAGTTTTGATTTATTTCATCTTTCTTTTCTAGTTTCTACATGCTCCAAGCATCGTTTTCTTAATCTCATGCAGTATTGTTTGTACCAGTTTTATATAGAGCTTTTTTTTATTGTTGCTTAAGCTAGAGCACTGACTTGCTAAGATAGAGCTTTGGTTGGATTTTATAGTTTCGCCATACTTAACAAATTCTTCTTTCGTAGGACCTGACGGCATTAGCCAAAGAATTAAGAGAACTCCGAATTGAAGAAACAAATCGTCCATTGAAGAAGGTGACGGATTACTCCTCCTCCAGTGAGGAGTCAGAAAGTAGTGATGAAGAGGAGGAAGATGGAGAAAGCGAGACCCATGATGGGACAGTGGCTGTCAGTGACATACCCAGACTCATGTAAGTGAACTGAATTTTAAATATAAGATGCAGCAGCTAGGTCTCCAAATAAGAAGTATAAAATCACTTGTGCGTCTCTGTTACAATCGGCCGACTTGCTATATAAAAATTCCTTGAAGCATAGTTCATTAATCATTTCTCCATAACTCAGCATTTAGAACCCAGAGCATTTCTTAGGACTACATCTCTAAAATGAACCCTTAATGGATTAAGAGTCTGTTTGGTGACGTTTTTTTGAATTCTCTCCATGCCAGGACAAATTATTTTGATAGCCAAACTGTTGACATGTGCTTTTCCCATAGGAATGAGTAAATGTATGGGCAAAGGGAGTTTAGAGATTAAAATAGGCAGCAGGAAACATAAGCTTGACCATCACTGCCTTTAGATAGGGAGAAATAGACTTGGCAGGATGGGGTAACATTCCATAAAAATATCAGGTATCAATAATCCTTCAGAGAAGTTTCTGAGATTAATATTTTAATATGTTCCTTTTATGATTCTTTTTTTCATCTTCTGCGTCTCTTCATCTCTTATGACACTGCCACATAGGTTCTGCCATCATTTTGCAGTTTTCTTCTTGGATCTTTATCCCAGTATTTTTGTCAGATATGATGGTCTTGTCCAGCAGAGGTTGAAGAGACAGGGTTGACCAATTTGCAGGAATAGCATCCATTAATAAGTATCATATGCAAGAAATTCCAAGAGCCAAACCCAGTTACTAAAGCTGAAAAATCCACTTTTTTTTTTACTCTTGATTACCAGCTGTTGAAAACCATAAATAGACTAAAATATGACATTCTAAAACATCCTATATCACCACCCTTTACCCCTAGCATGCCAATACAGCAGGCCCATTTAAAGTTTAGGTCCCCTGATTCTATTGTCATTGACGTTGGCTTGGATATTCAGTTCTGGCGTCCTATCTTTTTTGCATGTCGTGCACCCTTCTCCATAAAGACAAGTCTGTGAGCACCTCCCACTACAGAACTACCACCTTTTAAGTTTTCCCTAAATAGACCAGGTTGTGTCTTCTCTCTATGGCTTAGCACCCTTCTTCCCCTTTAGAAATCACCTCCTCTTCATCTGTCTGCAGAGCCAATCCTGATAGAGTTCAATAGTTCAACCATCTTCTTTAGAACTACCGTATCTCCTATTTTTTCCTGCAGTTCTATATAATTCTTTGAACTGGCATATCTCCTAAATGTTATCTCCTAGCTTGGCTGTGACACCTCTGAGATACAAATGTGTTTAATCTAAATAGATAAATTTATGCATTTTTGTTATAAAATATACAGCCTGGGGCCAGAGCAATAAAACCACAGATAGGGCTTTTGCCTTGTTTACCACCAACCTTGGTTCAATTCTTAGCATCCCATATGCTCCCCTAAGCACTGCCACGAGTAATTTCTGGGTGTAAAGCTTGGAGTAACTCCTGAGCATTGGCGGGGTAGCCAAAATAATAGATAGATAGATAGATAGATAGATAGATAGATAGATAGATAGATAGATAGATAGATAGATAGATAGATGATAGATAGATAGATAGATAGATAGATAGATAGATAGATAGATGATAGATAGATAGATAGATAGATAGATAGATAGATAGATAGATAGATAGATAGATGATTCATAGATAGAAAGGTGATTGATAGAGAGATAGATGATACTCTGGTAATTATATCAGACTATTATTATATGCACCTATCTAAGAAACATCACACCATTAAAAATTTTTATAAAATAATTAATAATAAAATGTTTTAAAGTTAGGGTCCTTCTCAAGTACCATTTTATGACTTTAAATAATAATAAATTACAACCTTTACTTTTTGTCCAAAAATATTAAATACATATTATACAGTTTACTAGTATTTTAAAAAAGAGCTTTTCAGAAGAGCCTAGGAGTTCCAGCAAACAACTATAGTATATATCATGCAAAACAATACCTTTTCCTATATAGAGAGCTGGTTTCATATTATCATAATTTCATATTATCACTATAATCTCTTAGTGCACAGAACTAAGAGAGTACTCCCTAATGAACCAATGGCATCATTTTCAATGAAGGGGGAAGTAAGCCAAAGTTATCAAAAATTATTCTTTTTTACATAATTATGCAATACTTCAATTTTATGTTTATCACCGATTTTATGATAGTTATGTATGATTTTATACATTAAATTTTAGACATAAGGAGAAAATAAAAGCTTTACAGAGTAGGGAAAGGACACCTAAGTTCATTGGCATCATGTGGCAAAGGCTAAGAGTCCTTTTTTGGCATCAGTTTATTTTCTCAAATTCCAGCACAAGCTTCAGAACAGATCACTTTTCGGGCACTCACAGGATCTCTCTAAATGAAATTTGGACAATGAAAGCTAGATAATTTTGTGTCCCTTCCTTTCCATTCTCTTTAGATCGCTTTTGAACCCATTGTCTCCCACGCTATTGTAGTTTCTCTACCAACACTTCAGTCTTTTCTGCCTTTGTCCATATTCAGACTTTGGCTTGGTTGGTGTTGAACCATATGATTCTGGTTATGCTCTAACTCCAATATCCTATAATCCTTCATCGTTGGAGCTATAATAGCTGGACCTATATTCCAATTAAATTAACCTCACCCTTTCTTACAAGTGCCTTGTATTTTCCAGTGCAGTGCCTTTTCTTAGATTGATTTCCTTATCTATATCAATTTTTTCACTTTTATTTTGACTAGTATATGAATATTTGTATTATGCTTTTAGACTCTTCTGTATTCTAACCTCTTTTATTTTATTTGTGCCTTCTGTTCTTATATCTACTACCCTGTGCTGAACTAAAAATCCTTATGGAGCAGATGTTCAATAAATGTGTATTGAATTGAATTAAATCAATACCACCAGGTACACTTTGACAAATTAAATTAGAGAAAATTACTGTTCTAAATTTGACCTAATTACAGTAAATTTTCTATTTTCTCTGTTTAATTTGTTGAGATGTTTTAGATATTTTTGTCTCATAGAAATTTGAATTAAAAAATCCAGATTGTATTTGGAAAACTTACTCTTTTTCTTAGATAGGATGCCTTTAACTAAACAATGTTATACAGCTGGTGTTTTATTACTAGCACTTTTAAAAATTATTGACTTTCCCCCTTATTAATAATAACCTTTTAAAGTTTTAGATTTATTATATCAATTGACATAAAACAAATTGAATTTTCATTTTATTATCCTTACACCTGCACAGTTTTTCCTATTATTATCTTATATGCTGAATATTATAATTAGTGAGACAACATTGAAGTATTTTTATTATAGTTTATTCAGATGTGTTCACTTTTAACCAGATATCCACAGAATGCTGCATTAAATTCTGTGATTTTGTTACCATATCTCATATATTCATCATAGCTGTGATCATTTCTCCCTCCCCCCTTGTTTTGGATGAACTTCGCAGTTTTGAATAGTAATGATTTGTATATTATAGAATGCCCTTGTACTAGAATTTCTTTTTATTCACATGATTAGACTAGGACCATGGACCAGAAAGAGAAAGATCACAGAAATAATAACCTTTCTTACATTGTAACAAAGAAACATTCTAGAGGTAAGGTGACCAGCAAAAAGATTATTTTTAAGCCAATTGTAGAGGATGAATCTGAGGCATAGGTAAGAGAAATGAGTCCAGTGGATCATGGAGTTTCTAGCACAAATAATCATATGGTTTATAATGCCATCTGTGCCATAGCACATGAGGGAAGTCTAAGCCATAGTCAAAAGACTAGTGTGCATGATATTTTGTATGCTTAACCTAGCATGCAAGGTATCATGTTACTACATGGTTCCATAATTCCTGAACACCATCCCAAGAGTTCCCACTGAATACTTCCAGGGATGGCCACAAGCCTCAAATATAAGTAAGTTATATAAATAAATAAACAGGAGGAAGAAACCATTTACATTGGAAAATGATGGTTTCAGCTCATAGCTTATGAATTTGGGGAGATCTGTGTGCTTTAGTTGGAAATATGTTGATGAAAATTGAATGAATAAATTTCTGGGCCTTCGTATTTTTGATGTTTAAAAAGAATTATGTAGAAAGGTGCTTAGGAATATATTCAAATATATGGGTTTTTGTGATCAAAAGCAATTATCTTTCACAAAGAAGGTAATAGAATAATTAATATTGTGGTAAATAATACAACATACAAAAAGAATAAACCATTGTATATTAAAAACTCATAAGATAGCAACAGCAATCTGCCACCAGAGCAAACTATCTAAGAGGAATTGTTTGTTATTTCTGAGGAAAATTATCTATGGAGGAAATAATCTTGTGGTCTTGTTGCTAATAGAAATGGTGTGGGCCGGGCGGTGGCGCTGGAGGTAAGGTGCCTGCCTTACCTGCGCTAGCCTAGGAGATGGACCGCGGTTCGATCCCCCGGCGTCCCATATGGTCCCCCAAGCCAGGAGCGACTTCTGAGCACATAGCCAGGAGTAACCCCTGAGCGTTACCGGGTGTGGCCCAAAAACCAAAAAAAAAAAAAAAAGAAATGGTGTAAAATAAGTTCAAGACATCCCAGCAGTTCATCATAAACATTTATTAAAGGTGCTGAGAAGATAGTTATTTCAAGTGGTAAAGCATATACCTTCATGTCCAAGCTCTGATTGTGATTTCTTGTACTGCCTGATATTCTACACCGCAAACCCACGAAGCACCACCAGGTGTAGCACTAATGGCCTCCTAGTACCTTAAGTCTAAATACAAACATATTTATCACAGATAAAATAGTTCTGTCTCATAAAACTATAAGTATAAAAGTTGACCCAGGAAAAGATGGGAGTGATAATCCAGTGGGTATGGCAGGTATAGTGGCTAAAACTATATAGTAACTCTTCCTAAAACAGATATTAATAAACTTTAAATTTTAAAATTGATGCAGGGAAATTGAACATAGTAAAAATAAGGACTGAATAGGCCTTTCAAAAATTATATGGATCAAGAATTGATATATTAAGTTTGCTATAATATACATAAAGAAGTATTGGAACCAGTAACTATCATTCTAAAATAATAATAATAAGAGGTCAGAGTGGTAGAACTGGGTAGGGTGTGTTCCATGAACACAAACAATCTGTTTTTGATCCCAGGTACACCAGATGGTCCCCTGAAACCACCAGGAGTGATCTGTGAGTACAGAAGCAGCAGTAAGCCCTGAGTACTACCAGTTATTACTTAAGAAAATTAAATAAATATAAAATGATGTATATTTAATGTAAGAATTACATACAATATAAAATGAAAAGATTGAATCAGTTTAGAGACATGCTTTCATTTGCTGATCGAATCATTTGCCATAAATTCCTTACAGAAATTTCATTCTTCATATTTTAGAATACCATTAAGAGCTCCTTTATAGGAAAGAAAATTTAAAAATACTTTTTGAATATTCTTCTCAAACATGTGAATTCTAATTCATATTTATATTGACTTAATTCAATTTGATTACTCAACTGCTCCAGTTGATAAATTTCAAAGTAAACATCTGCTTACTTTCTTTTTTCTTGTTCATATACTCTTAGTTTTGTCTTTATTTTGGATAAAAACCCTTGACCCATATCCCAGGAATATCCTACATTTGGTATTTCTTCTTGGATTTAAATATCTCATCAGGTGATTGGTTAGTAAGAGTGCCCAAGAAAACAGAGCTGTTCTTTAATATGGAAAATCAATTAAAAAAACAAAATAGTAAAAAATAAAGAAACAAACCACACACAATTAATAAACTTATTAGAGAAAATAGGAATATATGTCTCAATGGTAGTACACAGGCCATACACACACATGTATTTTGAAAGAGACTTGTTAAGTGCAACATGAAAGTCTTTGCTTGCCTGGTCCTATTTTCCATGCTCTGTACCACAAGAACACATGGGAAACCTCTGTCTCTGCTCTCAGATTTTTGTCAAGATACTCTTATCGTCCACATTAGCTATATCCTAAAAACAACAGCAGAATAAACTGGAAATATAACACAGCTGGGGTAACTATAAAAGTTAAAAAGAACACCAACAGGCCAGAGAGATAGTACAACAGGTAAGGCACTTGTCTTGCAAATAGCCTACCCAATTTTGATCCCTGGAACCCTATGGGATCCCTCAAGCATCACCAGGAGTGAATCAAGCACAAGAGCTGAGCACAGCTGAATATTGCCTCTCAATTTTTTTGAAAGGTACTGAATCTTATTTTATATAAGTCATCAGAATACTTTAACTTGATAATTCTTCATAATCATCCCCCATTCATGACATGATTGTTTTATGCACTGCTATACTGTGCCTACTGTATACAGGATCTTGGCTGCACAATAAACTGTGTATTTTATTGAAAGAGGAGGCAATTTTGGGGCCACACCCGGTGATGCTCAGGGATCACTCCTGGCTATGCGTTCAGAAATTGCTCCTGGCTTGAGGACCTTATAAGACTCTGGGGGATGGAACCTCGGTCCGTCCTAGGTCAGCGCATGTAAGGCAAACACCCTACTGCTGTGCTACCACTCTGGCCCCAAAAGAGTGAATCCTTTTAAAGAAAATAAGTGTAATAAATCTTAGAGAGGAAGTCTAAGAGGTGTCTCAGGGAAAGTACCCTTTCAGATGAACTCAGATAAATTAGGGCACCAACCAAAAGTCAGACTGAGAGAGAGCATCAAGACAGCAGGAGCAGCATGTACAAAAGCCTTATCCAGTGTTAGCTGTTCAATGACTCAGCAGTACCAGGAGAGCCTGCCAGGGCTTGTTGGCTCTGCTGAGAACTTCTCCAATGCTTTCCTCAAAGATCAGAAAGCCACCCTTGCTGGGTGAAGTAGGAGAACTGCATGAACATCATTATTAAGAATAAAAATATTAATAAAGAGCTGCAATATTAAAAAATCAAGAATCGGGCATCAGACTGCAGTAGAGTCTAATGTATGTGAGGTTCAATGCATTAGGTTTGATGCTGGGTTTAATCCGAGACACACACACACACATACACACACACACACACACACACACACACACACACACACACACAAGACCTCTAAACTGCATGACCAAAAACATGGTTAAAAATGGAGATCCTGAAGATAGGTCAGTGGACTGGAATGCATACTTCACACGCAAGAGTTCATTTCAATGTTTCTACCCCAAGCACTGATGGGTCTGGACCCAAAAAGTAAACCCTAAAAGTGGTTACAATGTTAAATATCATGTATATTTATTTTGCCAAAATAAAGGAAAAAGCTGTATAGGACATATGTTCTCTAAACATACTTTGTGCCATGAATGCTGTTCCTTCTCTTCAGACCAACAGGAACTCCGGGGAGCACAGAGCAGTACAATGTGGGTGTGGTGGGCACCCATGGGCTGGAGACCTCCCATGCTGACACTTTCAGCAGCAGTATTTCAAGAGAAGGAACCCTGATGATACGAGAGGTGAGCTGGTAGAAAAAATGTTGGGCATATGTATTCTGAAATTTTTACATGAGCACTTTCACAGAGTGCTTATATGTGTGTTTTAAGCATATAAAATTTGGGGGAGGGTGAAATAGTGCTTCTGAATAATTGGGGGATACTCATTTTCTTATTTCCTAAAGCCTTTTTAAGCCTTTGCAGCGTGACAATGACAATAGTCCAAATTCTTTAGTAGAATTCTTCAAATTCTTCAACTCCTCCCATAAAGAAAGGTGCTATTATATTTATACACACATACACATATATGTATATATATGTACATATATGCATATAAATCTGTGAGGATTTTATGTAGAAAATGTTTAGTAGTTCCAAGAAATGGTGATATCATCAGACCTAGTTAGAGTACAGCAAACAGTGAAGATTTTTTTGAAGAGTAGAGAACTGGGCAGATCTTATGCTTTTTAGCACTCTGGATGATTTTATTTTATAAACTCTAGGAACATTATTTGTTGGAAGTGAGAGTTACCCTCTCATCTGACTGTTCTAACCAGAAGCCTTTAACAAATCAGAAGATGACATCTCCACCATCAGTAATTGTCCTGCAGATTTGACAACAGGTCTGTTTGGACAAAATCATAATGACTGTTGACTTAGGGCCAAAGTTACAAGATGTCTTTCTCTATCACTTTTAATCATTTGTTACCCTTCATAAACAATAGTATCTGAATTATGGGATAATAGGGAGAATAAAATGAATTATTATTATATTAGAGTAGTCAATGGATGCTAACTATGTTATTTGATATTCTTCTTTTATGGTATCTTTGTCACTACTCTCCTCTAAAGCTGAAGCATACCACACTTGTTCTCCCTTCTCAACCAGGATAACATTGGGAAACCACAAAAGCAGGCTTTGTGCTCCAATTTCTTGCCTTTGTAAGAAAGGAACTATAGTTTTAAGATGAATGAGGTCTTTGAAGTAATCATCAGTAATGGAGTAATGCTAAAGTTATTCACAAAAAACTTGCTAGAATTTTATTTTAGGGCCTTACTGTATCTTTCAAGTGGTCGTTAAAGAGTCTGTTCACTTAAATCTAAGATGAAAAATTACTGAAGCTATAGAATGCTAACATATTAAAACTCCTAAGGTAGTGAATGGACAGTTTCAGCTTAACTTTAGATGACTTCTATCACAAGACCTTGTCACATGTGGAAGCAGTAGGGGAAAATGTCCCAAATGGAGTGACTCTAGGTCCAAATGAAAGTAAAATTTGCTTGAATCTTTTCAACAAAATCAGTAGCTGGGAGTGGGTATTTGGAGACATATTTCCCCTTCAAAAATTCCCCCCCAAGAACCATCAAGAATGACTCCTGAGCCAAGCCAAGGATAAGCCCTGACTACCTGATGGAAACATCAGGCAGCTTTCCAGATACATGTTTCTAACTCTCCATTGCCTAGTTTTTCATATGCTCACTTCTACTTTCCTCCATAGTTCTCCTTTGTTCTCTTCTCTCTACAGACCAGCTTCCAGAAGCATAGCATGTTCTCTCCCCTTCCCTAACCCTATAGTGCAAGATACTAAGTACATCACAATTCTACAGTCCAACTGAGTCTAACCTATATTTCTCAGACATAACATTAAATTTCAGAGGGAATCTGATTTTGCTTAGCTCAGGTGGCCCCTGGTGATCCTATCAGTACTCGAGATAGCTGAGCCACTTATTACTGTTGCTATCCAAAGCATTGAGTTCTGCCTTCAGCATATCTCAATTTAAACCCTGATTTCACAACTCACAACCTCAAGCAAGTTATTGAATTCCTGGCACCTTAGGTTTTCCATTTTTAAATGGGAATAAGGTAGGCTAGCTTTGTTATTAGAAGTCAATAAAATGCCATACATAATGGGTTTGGGATGGTCTCTAGTTTATGTTGGCACTGGGAGGATTCTAGGACTGGCTGACTCCCAATGGTGAAAGAATAAAGATTATCGAGATTTTTGAGGTGTTGAGGACAGGACTGTTGTTCATTTTTGTGTTTCTAGCAGACTGTGTGGAACACAAAACATACATCATTCTAAGAATGTGATGGTTGAACAGACAGAAAAGGAATGACTCAGAAGTGGGAAGATTCAGGGGTCACTGCCAGAGTCCTTCAAGCTTCTCCTTGTCTGGTCCATTTCCTCTTAGCTCCAGTAGGTCTTTCATAACTAATGTGTCTGCATCTGTTTTTAGCCTGGGGAAAAAATAGTGCTGAAATAAGAGAGATCCCAGCCCTCTATAGAGATACTGCATGATTTATGCTATTGGGTAGTTGTGAAGGAATATATTGAAAAGTTTTTCAGCACTTGAGCAGGAGACAATATAAAAATAAGAAACAATAATATAATTCATGATCAAACACTTGAAATGTTTTTTAGAAGATAAAATATTCAGCTCTGAGAATAATCTAGTACAGACTACATACAAGCTCTGTGAGCAAAGACACCAAAGACACGCCTCCTCTGGGAAGATTTTAGACAGACTCCATTGAGGGCATTGAATCTTTTTGGTTATTTCTTAAGCTTCCTAGTAACATTGATCACATGTACCTCTTCAGACACTTGGGAATATGTTTCATCTTGCATAAAAGGAAAAAAAAGAAAATTTCCTCCTTTGTTTGCAGCAGAGCTGTCCATATAAGATCTGCTCGGGCTCCCTAAGGAAAAGAGCCACTCTCAGCCCAATACTGTGATCAAAGAAACAGCCTCAACTTAGGACCAGTCCCTACTGTGAATATCAGCAAAATATAGTTCCTTTCACTTAATTATGCCAGAAATTTGAACATTGGCCATTTTATAGCTCAGTGGGCCCATTTGAAGATGAAGGACAGCATCATCACATTATTCTGTGATGTCCCCCTGATTGCTCCCAATATGTGTTGTATCCTCTCAGACTTCCGGAGAGAAGAAGCGATCTGGCCACAGTGACAGCAATGGCTTTGCTGGCCACATCAACCTCCCAGACCTGGTGCAACAAAGCCATTCGCCAGCTGGGACCCCCACTGAGGGCCTGGGACGTGTCTCCACCCATTCCCAGGAGATGGACTCTGGAACTGAAGTAGGTACTAGGTTCAGAAATCTACTCTCTTGGCAATACGGCTTTGCCAACCTCCTGAAACATGCTTAGTTGGTGTCTATTGTATAACAGCTTATGTATGTACTCAAATGAAGAAAACAAAGCAGCAGAGCAGTGAAAATTTTTCAGACATCAACTGGACCCATTTATAGATGAGATTACTAGGGCCTGTTGTAATCAAGTGATTTTTCTGAAGCCAGTGAGAGAATTTTTCTTAACCAAGAGAGATCCCAAGTCCAACAGCTGAGGTTAATTTACATGAATTTAGTCAAACTAAGTTTAACTTCAATTCAATGAAGTTGAGGGGCCAAGGATATGGCTCAGTGGTAAAGTGCTTGCATTGTATGTATGAGACCCTGAGTTCTATCTATAACCCCAGAGAACTACCAGGAGTGAGTGACTCCCAAGCACCAATTTGGGATAGACTTAAGAACAACCTGGTATGCCCCACTTTAACTAAAAAATGTGTTTGAAAAAATAAGTTTGGAGTAATTTTATGAAAATAAAAATTAGTAAGTGGATGTATTCTGAGTGTTCATTTTTCTAAATTTCTAAATTTGCATGAAAAAGAGAAAAATTGGTTCTTATCACTCTTGAAATAATCTAGGAAATACTGAATTGACACAGTGAAATAAATAGTATTCATTGATGTTATTGACTGAGCTTGATCAGTTTATTGAACTGAAGTTTCTTAGCCATGTTTCAGGATTAGTACTGAATCACACATAGACCCATTGTTAAGTAAATACATGTACAATTGTTTTTGATGTTATACACACCAACTTTTCCTAAATCCCAATTGGATTCTAAAGCTAAAGAGGAGATGAGCTTTGCTTGTACTGCAGAAAAGAACTTACATGGAGGCACATTAGAAATATAGCATCCTAGATTAGTTTTGTGAGACTTCTTCTGCCTGCACTAATGTTTCAGGATCAAAGAGGACCCTGTGAGTTTGGGCCTGCTTCACATTCTGCTGCTGCCCCAGCAAAGTAGCACTTTTGGTATCAGTCCCTACTTCCTCACTGACTTTAAAGATTAGAGGATGGGGCCAGAGAAATAGTACAATGGATATCGTAATTGTCTTACATGCAGCCAACCCAAGTTTAATCACTAGCACTTAATATGGTCCCTGGAGCATTGCCAAAAGCGATTCCTGAACACAGAACCAGGAGTAAATCTGAGCACAACTAGTTTGGCCCTCAAACTAAAAAAAAAATGAAATTTAAAGGAAACCATGTGTTTAAAGAACTATTTTGGAAGAAGGGCCATACTTTGTAAAGTATAAAATGGTTTCAGCTTCATAATCTAAAGAGAAAATCTTGAATCAAGTTAGATGGATTTTTGTGTTTTTCTTTTTATGTGGTTAAAAGGAGTTTGTTGAGTTTGTTTTAAAATAAAAAACTAAAACTATACTTTTATCTCTGCTAAAGGATTTCTTATGGTTTATTATGTTGAATGCTAGTCTTGTGATATTAAAAGGTCTCAAGTATAAGGGCTAGTGTAAGCAGGCTAAGAAGTTGTTTGCTGAAGCTTCATTTTCAAACCTCAAAAATGGACTATTATGGCATATAGCCATGTTATTTGAGCTTACTTTCCCCTCATCTGGTAACTTCGTGTCTTCATGGGGCTTTTCAAATCCTTGACAGTTGATTTGTAAACTCTCAAAGTGCACTGACACAAAATTGGCACCTTCTTAGCGTCCCCAATAAAGGCATGTAAATATGCATAACCTTCTAAGGAGATTAATTTGGTCATTTTAACAAAACCTTCAATCCCTAGATAAAGTTGTCCTTGAATTAAAGAGCCTAAGACTTCTTGAACCAATATCAAGTCATCTGCATCATCAAGCCTATGTGAAAGAGTGTGAAGACCCAAGAGGCAGCCTATGGTTAATTGTGTGTTCAGGAAGACTGCTGCTATGTATTATATGTAGTTTATTGTGTCAGCTTTTCTGAAGATCAATTCATGAATGAGAATTGTTGCTTTCACTTCAAGGAAGAGATCAGCTCTATCACCAAAGCCATCTTATCAGATTCAGATGTGTTATATAGAGACCAAAATTAATTTGCTCATTGCAGTCTTGTGGTCTTATAATCAATGCAAATAAGGCAGTATTTAGTGAGTAACTAAGACCAGGAGCATGAGAGACACAAACCTTCAGTCAAGAGTTAGAGTATGAAACACTAAATAGATTCTAAAGCCAAAGTACTTTTAGCATTGTGTGTTCCTACAGTGTTTATGTCTCTGATAGTTCTAATCTTCTTGTTCACTGATTAGTATGGCATTGGAAGCAGTACTAAAGCCTCCTTCACCCCCTTTGTGGACCCCAGAGTGTATCAGACATCTCCCACAGATGAAGATGAAGAGGATGAAGAATCATCAGCTACAGGTAAACTAGAAGTTCCCAGAGTTTTAAAAACTGCTTGATGTTTATTTATACTGCTTTCTGATATATCCTAAGAAACGAATTCATCATAAATTCAGCAGTTACACCAGTCACTGCTAAGGTCCTGTTGTAAAAGAAACAATTTTATTTTTGTAAGATTCTTAAAATAAATAAATATATATATATATATATATACATACATACACACACACATATATATATAAACATACTGTTCTATTTTGCTTCTGGTAGGAATCCAGAAGTATCCAGGGGTCCTAGGAAAAGCTGTTCCTCAAAGATCTCCAAACTCACCACATATGTCTCAAAAACAATCTCTGGGTACAAATGCTCTGCACGTCCTACATAGGCTCTTAATATGATGGGCTGCATTTTAGACGTGTGCTCTTCCTGCAAAGATCTGCTGATTTAGAGAACCTTGCTTCATATCAGCTTTTGCTCTTCACTAATCAGCACCAAGCTTGGCTAGTTTGTCAGTTGATAATGTCAAATTTTGAAAAATAAATCTTCTCAGCATCTATTTAGAAGATAGAGTAGAATATTTAATTTTGCGATATTAATATCAATTCTCTAGTCCAAGCTAACTATCTATAAACCTGTTTTGCTAATGTGTAAAAATACTGCTTATTTGAATAACATACTTTATTCTACTAAAATGTGTAGTTTCCATTTCCTGCTTTTACCATAATACATACCAAACAAGAGAAAAAATAGTCCTTTGAAGCCCCTTCTCCCTCTCTCCAGTGAATATTTTGTAAGATGCTACTAATCTGATTCTTTTTCTCAAAGCTCTCTTTACTAGTGAACTTCTTAGGCAAGAACAAGCCAAACTCAATGAAGCGAGGAAAATTTCTGTGGTCAATGTGAACCCAACCAACATTCGGCCCCATAGTGACACACCAGAAATCAGAAAATACAAGAAACGATTCAATTCAGAAATACTTTGCGCAGCTCTTTGGGGTAAGTTGTATTTTTGATCAGCTAACTAGACTATCAATGTTACAGACCTGACTTGGTATTCTTGGGCCTCTGGGAAAGTTAAGAGCAACTATACTTTTAATTAATAACCTAATGTAAAGAATAATACAAGATTCAGATTAGTCAAGCTTCAACATGATTCCCTAAAATTCATATATGAAACTATCACCAACTAATAATCACTCATTATGTGCCTAGCACTGTTGCTATGTGCCAAATGTGATTTTGTGCATGTTGTATCATTCTGCAAGTGAAGAAGTGACATCACCTGTAACAGCTGAAAAACTCATCCAGCTTGTTTCAGTGAGTTATTTGAATGTCACACCACCAGTAGCAGCAGTAATGTGAGAAAAATTTTAAAAGCACAATTGAACCTTCTCCTTTAGGTTAATTTATCACCTTGTAACTGTTTTGAATAAGATCTGCAGGTTTTATTGTTTGCTCGTTTGGGGGCCTCACCAATGGTGATGAAGTCTTATTCCTGGCTTATTACTCAAAAGTCACTCTTGGCCATGTTTGGGGAACCAAATGGGGTACCAGAAATGAACCTCGATTGGCCACATGCAAGGCAAAGTGCAAGGCAAGTGCACTTCAAGCTCTGTACTATCTTTCTAGAACCAAAACCAATAGGTCTTAACTGACCTCAAAATTAAAATTGGTAGAGCCAGAGCAATAGCACAGCAGATATGGCATTTGCCTTGCATGAGAATGAGCCATGGGGGGCTGGAGCAATAGCACAGCTATAAGGTATTTGCCTTGTAAGTGACCAACACAAGACGGAATGTGGTTCGAATCCTGGTATCCTATATGGTCTGTTGTGCCTGTCAGGGGTGATTTCTGAGCATAGAGCCATAGATTTCTGAGTAACCCCTGAGCGCTGCCAGGTAGGACAAAATCTAGAGAGAGAGAGAGAGAGAGCCATGTTTAATCCCTGGTATCCCATATAGTTCCCTGAGCCTGCCAGTGATAATATCTGAGCACAGAGCCAGAAGTAACCCTTGAGCACCACTGGGTGTGGCCCAAGATCAAAAAATAAACTAAAATTGCTATAACAAGATTCATCAAATTTCTCGTCTGTTTTAGATAAACATCTCTAGCCATCTATAATATTAAGCCTGATTTGGGGTGCCACATTTGATAAGGGAAAAATACTTGCAATGTTAACATAGAGGAGAGTAAACATAAAAAAAAGATTTTGTGATAGAGGTGATGGAAAATAAGGTTCTACCCTCTGTGAAAGAATCGGAGGTGAGAGATCCATGTTTAATGTTTAATGGTAGCAGACAAAGGAGTGAACTTTCTCTTAGTACTTGCAATACACACTTTGCACAGTAGGTCTCCCCAATGGTATTTTGCTGGAAGGGAAGTGTTATTTACCTAGGGTTGAATTTTTACGACTATAGCAAACCAGACAAACCACTTACCTGTCAGAATTTCTGTGATTTGTGTTGCTATCTGGGAGGTGGGACTGGATGAGATTTAGCTCTCTGGGAAGTCTCTTATTTTTCCAGAGGAGAGCACAACCTTGAGGGTTTGAAACATCAGTCAAACTTTGGTATGAGAAGAAAAAGAGGTTCTTCTGTGGAGTATGGAAGTGTGTTTTTTATTAAATATTGAAAGTGGGAAGGCTAGAGATCATGCCCTTTGGGTTGGGGCAAACTAAAATTTAGAGAAAAGTGTGAAATTTAGAAAAAATAAGGAAGAAGAATTGGAGAAAATAAGACAGGGGCCAGAGAAGAGTGGTTAAGGCACTTGCATCACATTTGGCCAACCCAGGTTCAATCCTCAGTATCCTATAAAGTGCCCTGAGCCCCAGTAGGAGAGATCCATGAGTGATGAGTTACCAGTCAAACCTGAGCACTGCAGTTGGGCACAATCCTCCCCCCAAAAAAGGAAGGCCTTATGGAGAAGGACGGCAGTCAGACTGCACCAAAATCACAGCTGTGCCTAAGCTTCTGAGGAAGTGTTGCAGGTGACATGTGAAATACAAATAGAAGTAGTAATCTTGCAAGAGAAGTCTACTGGTTTCCTCATCACTTCCTCATCCTAGAAGTCTAGGATTGATAAAAAAAAATCTGTTATGACAACTTTTAATTTCATATCATTGACCTTGCATCTCTCATGCAAATTTCAACCACAGGTGGTTGTCTATATATGCATTTGAGTTCCACTTGACTGTGTAAAAACACACCACCTGATTTAGAGAAAGTTATGGGTTCAGGCTGGAGTGGAGAACCATTAATTAAAGAAAAAACTCAGTTCTATCTTTGCCCCCATTTTTTCTTCTCTGACCCATTGCCTTCCTACCCTTACTAAAAAGAATTTTGGGGAGAGAAAGAATTAATGCTCAAGAGAAATGTGCATTTCTTTACAGTAGGGAGAACAGAGTATGCATCTGAAGTCCAAAATGGAAATATTCCCAAGATGGAAAATATGCTCCATAAAGTAAAAGGAAAGAGTTACATGTCTCAGACAGAGATGTGGGTGACCCCCTGATGGGGATAATATGCCTTTGCCTCTGCCAAGTTAGTTTTTATAAAGTTTGCTTAAACTACCCCCCCAAGTCTGTTAGTAGGTTATTGTTAACTGGAAGAACTAGAAACCATTGATAGTTTATTTGATATTCTTAGCATGGTCTTTGTTTCATTTAGAGCTTCTCCATGGGGATTTAGCGCTGCTCTTACCCTAGAATTCTGCATCTCAAAGGCTTTCTTGGCTACTCATATGGGTCCTATCTTTCAAAAATGTCCTTCCTTTTAGTTGTCTTGGGTTCCAGACATTGTCTTTCCCCATTACCAGGATCCTGCTATCTCTGGCCTATAACAGAAGGATGTCATGCTAGGTAGCAAATGGCCAGATGTAATGAATGCTGCAATCACTTAAATAAAAATGTATTGCCAGAGGGGCAGTGATTTAATAACTGTGTCAACACCTCTACTTTTATATGCTCCTCTACTACCTACTTGTCTGGTCCTCTATGGACAAAGCACTGTTGCTTAGGTTTTATCCAGACACAGATGGTTAAAGCTGGTTTTAAAACATCAGTCTTGGAACCAGAGCAGTGGTGCAGTGGTAGGTCCTTTGCCTTGCATGAGGGTGACCTAGGACGAGCCATGGTTTGATCCCCCAGTGTCCTATATGGTCCTCTAAGCCAGGAGAAATTTCTGAACGCAGAGCCAGGAGTAACACTTGAGCATCACCGGGTGTGGCCCAAAAACCAAAAAAAAAAAAAAAAAATCAGTCTTGATGCGGACCAGAGTGACTGCACAGCAGGAAGGGCATTTGCCTTGCATGCACTAATCCAGATTCAATTCGCAATATCCCATATGCCAGCAGTGATTTCTGAACACAGTGCCAGGAGTAAGCCCTGAGCACACTGAGTTGTGACCCAAAATAAAAACAAACAAAAAAATCCTTCTTAGGGCCAGAGAGATAGTACAGCAGGTAAAAATGCTTGCTTTGCATGCAGTTGACCTGGATTTGATCCCTGCATATCTTTTGATCCTTTGAGCCCTGGCAAGAGTGATGCCCAAGTGCAGTCACTTTTTATTCTCAGTCCATTGCCGACCCTTACAGAAAAGAATTTCAGGAAAGATACAAATAGTTCAGTAAGTAAAATAAATTTATTTGGGAAATACGAAGAGAGAGAAAGAGAATTACTGTATTTTCCGGCATATAAGATGACTTTTGAAACAAAAGAAGTCAACCAAAAATCGGGGGTCGTCTTATACGCCGAGTATACCCCAAAAAATGTTTCAATATGCTGCTAAACAAAACAAAAAAAAAATCAGTCCTCAGAGTTTCCAAATCTCTTTCTTGGGGGCTCCCAAACAGTACTCAGGAGATCTGGGGGCCACTTCTGGCAAAACCCAGCTAACCGTGTTGGTGATTCAGTGCTAGGGTCCGAGGATGGGGTGTTGTTTGGTTCATGTAGTGGGGGAGATTAACTGACGCCACCAGGGAATTGCCAGAAAAGGTGCCTATGATAAGGGACCAATCACTGCAAGGCTGCTCAGACCGCTCAGCCAATCCAAGCAGGCTTTTTATGCATGCAAATTAGACAATGTTCTGGACCCGAATCTACACTGTCAAAAGCCTGCTCAGATTGGCCAGAGTCAGAGAGGAAGTCTAGTGCAGTATGATCTTTGAACCTTTGCTTGTTGTGATTGGCTCACTGTGGTACATACAGTTGCAGCACAGAAACGTTCTGTCTGATACAGCGAATATAGGCCTAAACCTATGTTTAAACTGCAAAATTAGGGGGTCGTCGTATACGCCCAGTCATTTTATATGCCGGAGGTATGTGCCCTCATGTAACTAGGCTCAGGGGGCACGGTGCAAAAGAAATATTTAAAGGTCTTGTGTAGGCAGCATAGGGAAGATCCAAGATACTTTAGGATGATAATAGTAGTGGGCTACAGAAATTTTAGGCATTGATACCATGAACTTTAACATGTTGTAACTACCTAAATTAATATTGTCTTTTGGGGGTGCCACTTAAATTTGCAGGTGTAAATCTTCTGGTGGGAACTGAAAATGGCCTGATGCTTTTGGACAGAAGTGGGCAAGGCAAAGTCTATAATCTCATCAATCGGAGGCGGTTTCAGCAGATGGATGTTCTGGAGGGATTAAATGTCCTTGTGACAATATCAGGTAAGTGACTAACTTTTCTGGGTCTTTATTAATGGAAAGTTATTTACCCCAGTAACTGAAAAAGTTGTAAGCTCTGTCCTTCCCATCTAATGACTAACATGACATACTACATAAAAGCAGAGAATCCTGAGGGAGATTGGCCACACTTGATAACTGAGGATTCTGAAATCTCAAGGGAAAGCTATCACCTCTGCATGGTTTCCAAAACACAGACTTACCACCAATGTTCTATTTTTTTTTTAATTAAATCACCATGAGATAGAGTTAAAAGTTGTTTATAGTTGAATTTCAGTCAATTCAGTCATACAGTGTTCCAATATCCATCCCTTCACCGGTATTCATTTCGTGCCACCAATTTTCCCAGTTTGCCTCCCCTTCCCCCCACAGCCAATCTCCAATCTTCAAGACAGTCTACCTCCACCACACACACACACGCACACACACAAACTTTCTCTCTCTCTCTCTCTCTCTCTCTCTCTCTCTCTCTCTCTCTCTCTCTCTCTCTCTCTCTCTCTCTCTCTCTCTCTCTCTCTTTCTCCCTCTCCCTTTCCCTCTCTCCCTCTTTCTTTTATCACCATGGTTTACAATACCGTTACTGAAAGGCTTACATCAAACTATGGGCTCTAAGAATGGGAGATTTGTCACAGTTTTGTAAACAGTTTTCTCTCAATAATTGCACTACCATGTTTTAGGTAGTGCAGCTGGTGCAATGGGTGATTAAATCTACAATAAAATATGAGTGTGAGAATTATTGCTTCTACATCCTGTAGCTTTTTGGTTTTCAAAAAGATTAAAGGAAACAAGAGTGGAGTTCTTACTATTAGCTATTTAAAAAATGTAGCATAAAGGAGACTCTACAGGTACAAAAGATACTATCTGGTACCTCTCTGGATTCTTCTAGACTGGCAAATAATGAAATAAATATCAGACAAACTGAAAAGTACAAAAAAATTTAATTATAGCATGTGTACATAGGAGAGACTTAGCAGAACTGAGAAACTTCCATGTGGTCAAACACCATCTTAAATAGCTTGAAGAGAACAGAAGGTGGGTTTAGGGAAGGGGTTATGCAGATTTTTTTCCATTGAGAGTTAAGGAGATTGTCTCTGATAAATAAAGGAAACAGCTTAATATAGAGTCCCCTCCTTTACACAGGGAATGTCTTTCACAAAAAGTCCACTCCATCTAGACTTCATAGCACTTCCTATTTTTGGTTTTGGCTAAAACCTTTTGCCAAAAAAAGAAATAGTTTGAGGTGGCTGGTTTTTGCCCTCCTAATATCTATGTATTCAAAGGGAGGTCTTATCTCCTTGTGATATTTAAAGGGGTTTAATAAAGAAAACTATCTTTTCCCTTTCCATTCATATAAGGAGAAATTAGCACCACATATTAGCCTACTTGCAGAGCAGTAGAAACTCCACAACAGAAGACAATAGGCAGAATCTTTGGTGAGGGGTCCAGACATTAAGGTCTGTCACAGCTCCTGCGGTGTTTCCACCAAGGCTTATACATGGCAGCCAGACTTATATTTTGTCTTTATTCCATATCCCTGGCCCTTCTCTTCTATTTTTATTCTATATTTCTTTCAATGATCTTGGCACCATAAATGTGGCCAGCATTATTTTCTGAGTCTAATCTTTTTCTTTGACTTGATATGTAATCAAAACAGCATCGCCCAATTTAGTAGGGTGAAATTGATTTGATTACATATGTGGTGAGAATTTATCATATGAGTATAAATTTTAAATAAAGTGTGGCAGATTGGGGATATCAGTCCTGTGCCAGGAAATCAGGGATGTTGAGGAGAGAGAAAAGGAAAAATTCATGTGACAAGGACCTTTTACTCTGAAAATAAAGAGCTGACTTTCTCAGATAAAGAGAATATATTACTGATAAATATATACCTGTGTGATGGTATACACACACACACCCCACTACACTTTTCGGGTCATAGAAAGGAAGCTGTGATTGCTTCTATTATAAAGAGGGCAGAGGACTGAGTCAAAGACAAGGACTTCTTACCCTTTGGGTTTTTACAGCTTTCGCTAAAAATAGTCTGTATCCTTCGGTAATGGCAACATTTTTTTCCAGAGGTCCAAAGAGATTTCATTAATGATGAGTTCTCTGCTGTAAGATGTCACTTATTGAAAGAAACCTCCTTGGACCATATTGATAAATATTTATCTGCTCCTGGAGAATGGTTTCACACTTGAGCTTGTTTCCCTTGTCTTCATTTTAATTAATTAAATAATTTTTATTTTGAGCTAAGTGGATTACAAATCTTTCACAGTAATATTTTAGGTACATAGTGACATGAATCAGGGCATTCCCACCACCAGTGTTGTCCTCCCTCCATCCCTGTTCCGAGCATGCATCCGATATTCCCCTTCTTTCACCCCCCGCCCCCAGGCTGGTAGTATAAGTGGTTCCCTCTGTCTAGCTTGTTGTAGATTGGGTTTCGATTCTGTTGTTGTTGGCTTTGGATTTAGTGTTTAAGTCTGATCATTTTTTTTATTTCTATTCAATGTTCATACAACTGTTTGGTCTTGGCACCCTCCATTATTTCCCCCTCAATTTGTGAGGTAGAACAAGATGGTTCAAGTTATGTGGTTCTGTTTGGAGGAAAGGAAAAAGAAAGCAAAAGGGGGAAAAGGCAAAAATCAAACAAGCGAAAAAATGGGAGGAGTCCTTCTAGAGGCTATTAATGTCAATTTAATAGAAGAAAGGTTTCCCTTGTCCTTTAAAAAAATATCCTTTTCTCCTTTTGCATACAACCTAATACCAGCTATTCTTTTTTAAAATAATAGGGGCGTTGACTAAAACATACCATCAATAGGTTGATGGGTTAGATGGCAAGGGAAAGGTAGTTACATTTAAGTTCATATGCTAAAGGGTCCCATTTCCCAACACTCCTTCATATAATTAGATCTAGAACATATTGTAACTCTAACTCAAAATTCTATTACAGAATTAGATCTTAAGTGAGTTCGGCTGCCCATTGCATTAGGGAAACATTGCACTAGAGAAAACAGCAAACTACATGAAGGACTAGGGAGATAATTTGCATTCTCAAGAATCTGAATTTTATCAACAACTATCTTGCCCAACCCCTTAGCACCACAAAGTATACCCCAGGAGTACCAACCCACCTAACCCACAAACAACTCTGGAGATCCCACTTTAAAAAAGGAAAGAAACCACAGAAAAGTACAGAAACTCCTCGCTTAACGACCAAGTTCCGTTTCAAAGACTTCGTCATTAAGCGAATTGGTCGGTAAGTGAGGAACTGCATGTACTGTATACGTAGTACAGTATATGCATAGTACTTGACAATACATTATTCTGAATAAGTAAAATAACAAGAAAGATCAAACTGAAAACTTCCACTTGTTTTAATTTGCATAGTTGTGTAATTTACACACAGTACTGCAATGTATTACAGAACATAAAGTTAGTAAAGTGGGTACATTAAAGCACCAAAAACCATGGTACTGTACTGTAGAGTGTACAAGATGGAAAAAGGATATTTAAAATAAAATAAAATAATGGTGAAGAGATGGTCATAAGTGCGAGTGGTCACTAAACAGGTAGGTCATTAAGCGAGGAGTATCTGTAAAGACAAATTATGTAATCCTGGATGTATTTTAATCATAAGTCCTGACAGACTGTGATGATGCTCGGGATGCTGGATATTATGTTTCACATGCACACCCACCTACATGTATATGCATGATATACACACATACTCGCATATGCACGCATAACAAGAAATAAGTGATGAAAATTGGGAAAAGTTGGGAGAAAACCTATCCCACATTCTTAAAATTAAAGTTTTATTATTTCAACAGGGAAGAAAAATAAACTACGAGTTTACTATCTTTCTTGGTTAAGAAACAGAATACTACACAATGATCCAGAAGTTGAAAAAAAACAAGGGTGGATAACAGTTGGAGACTTGGAAGGCTGTATACATTACAAAGTTGGTAAGATTCAAGATGTATAATTATTTGCCTGATATTGTTGTGTTTCTCTCTATATTTTTCTACCAGATGTTGATGATATTTTGGATTTTTTTGTTTTTTATAATAATATATTTAATAACCATGATTACAAACATGGTTGTAGTTGGGTTTCAGTCATAAAAGGTACACCCCTCTTCACTAGTACAACCTTCCTCCCACCAATGTTCCATGATGATGATGATATATTTATCAGCTTAAGATCTGCTTGAAACATGAATGTATCACTTCAGTAATTATATTTCCAAAAGGTCATACAGCCTCGCATATATTTTAAGACTCTAGTTTCACACACTTTAAGTATATGTTAACTTGCTACATATAACCTTAAATTACCAATATCTTTGCTAGGTTTCCATGTGACTCATTACAAAATATTAGAGAAGCTAGCAAGTAAAAGATGGTCACAAAATTGGGCAAGGTTAGATACCTAGAAATAAATCTATTCTAGGAAGATATGTATAATTCAACATTAAAAATTAATGGAAGAAAAGTTATTACATTCATTCCAGTTACTCAACAGCAAGGACCAAAAGTCCCAGATGTATCTGAAAAAAAAGGGTAGAATGGGATGAAAAAGGATAGTGGTAAAAGCCGCATATATTCCAGAATTAGTTGCTCTGCCGAGACTCAGGTGGCGACACACACCTCCTGCAGCAGAAGACAAAAGATTGGCAGCACTAATATGATGGTGGGCACAACACACACACAAACACACAATTCCCAAACATTGGTATCCTTGATTTTGCTCCTACAGAGGAGAATAAAAGACTTGCCTAGAAACTAGATAGCCAAAAAGAACGGTTATCTACTACTAACATTTGAAGTGCCGAGAAAAAAGCATTGCTTAAAATGAAGTCTGTCATCATTAAAGGTGACATAAGGAATTTCAAATAAATCAATGAACAAAAAATTAAACTGTAATAATTGCAGAGATTAGAAAACTGTTTATTATAAAAGTCATGGAAATTTAAGAAAAATCAGTGAAGCTGAGTGTTCAGAGGTTATTTATAAATCAAGAAAAACTTTGACAATTAAAATATATTTTACATGAATAAAAAATGTAGTCTAAGTGTTAGAAATAAGAGATGAAACATTTAGAGAATAGCACAAAAATAAAATAAGAATGGAGATAAAGGATAAGAAATGTCAAAGTATCTGTCCATGTGAATAGCTCTCAAGTAGTTGAGTTTTAAGAATATAAGCAAATAGGAAGTAGAAAGAAAAGAAAGTGCCAAATAAGTAATACAAGATTGCTTCTAGAACTAAAGCCTTGAAATCTAAGGTCAAAGGACATAGTACAAGAAATAAAAATTCATACCACTAAAACGATATACTTGAATGATATTTCAGTGCCATGAAAAGAGAAGGTCCTTAAAACTTACCAGCAAAAATAGTTTATGTATGGTAAAACCAAAATTTAGTGGTCAGGGACTTAGAAGCAATGCTGGAAGATTTGAAAGATTATTGACTCTCAAAATTCAGGTAATAATTATCTTGATCTAATATTTCATAACCATCTATTAGTGAGGGTTCTCCTGAGAAACAAAACAAGTAAGATGTGAATATATGTGTACCTGGGCCTAGAAGTCAGTTCAAGGAGAGTGAGACAAAGGAGAGTTCCAAAAAAAAGGTGCCACTAAAAAAACCGCTACTAATATATTGTATGCCTTGTTTGATTATATTTTGTAGAACTAGCAAAAAGTTTGCATGTGCTAGAGATACACATTAAAAATAAGTTTATAAATAAGTGATGAGAAACCAGAGAAGAAATGTAACTGTGGTGTACTATGTTCTTCATCTGTAAATAATAATAATTTGAACCTGAGACATTAATTTAACAAAAATGTAAAATATAATTATACTGGGGATAGCAGAAGAAATGTGTTAAGAGAACTAAAGAAAGAAGTTGTGGGCCAGAACAATAATATAGTGGGTAAGACATTTGTGTTGCAAGAAGCTGACTCAGGTTTGATCCCCAGCATCCTATATGCACCCGCCAAGTCTGCCAGAAGTAATTTCTGAGTGCTGCCAAAAATATGTCAATTTACATGTAGACCTAATGATTAAAGAGAATCCCAAGCAGTTTTATATTTAGACAGATGAATCTTGAATATAAAATAAAACTCTTCAGGTATTTACAGACCGAGTACATTAATACCTATGGGAAAAAATCCCAACTGAAGAATACTATCCTCAATTACATCGGTTTAGGGTTAGGGTTTGGGTATATATAATCATATATAATCACTTAGACATTCTCTAATGCAGACACTACATAACTTGATGTTTTTTCATTTTTAATTTTCTCATTACAGTTAAATATGAAAGGATCAAATTTTTGGTGATTGCCTTAAAGAACGCTGTGGAGATATATGCATGGGCTCCGAAACCTTATCATAAATTTATGGCATTTAAGGTAAGTAGGAATGTTCACACTAGTTAACAAAGTGATCTCTCTTACACATAGATTAGTACTAATCTTCTATATGTAATACACTTTTTCAAAGGATGATATGAACTCTTGGATGTATGAAAGGCAAAGAATGAGTAAATGTTATAAAATTATACATACTAAATTTTACAAAGGGAAAATGAAATGAGATCATGGGTTTTACCTTCCTCCATGACCTCCAAGTGTTATTAGATAAAATGTTAATTGTAGTATTGGTCCGTGAGAGTTATTACACAGTCACATAACTAAGTCAGTCTTTTATATTTTGCTTGGAGAAAGCAAACCAGCTCACTAAATCTCAAGTTTGAAATTCTTCTAATCCTAATAAAACTTTGTGTCAAAATCCCTAATGCCCACACAGTGCTCATCTATCTCCAGTGTTACAAAGGCTTCTAGAATAGAAATGAATGTGGAATATATTCAAATATGAAGATGACCTTATTTTCCCCTAGTATTCCATTTTATTACTCTTTTGTTTTAATCTTGCCTGAGTTTGTACTCATGTGGTGGGATTAATTACTCATGAAAGTTTAGGAAATTGACTTTTAAATGTCAGAGGCATCAATTCTTACAGACCTGGTAATCCAGTATTTTCAGAGTTTTTAGAGTTGTCTGTAACCATTGTGAACTAATCTTCTAGACATCTCTCTCTCTCTCTCTCTCTCTTACTCTCTCATCTTCTTTTCCTTATATATCTGTGGGCCTCACTGTTCTCTCTACCTGTCTGAATGGTAGAATAAAGAATCTTCTTTTTATTCTTTATTCTTCCTTGCCACATATTATGTCAAGTAAGAGTTTCAAAAGCTGCCTCCTGTTCAGGTCTGAAGCACTCCATTTCTATTTTATTCCCTTAGCACAAAAGGTTCATTTGTGACATGCTCAAGAAGATATATGCAGCCTTGGAAATGGGCTTCTCTCCATTGTCCCTCTATTAGAAAGAGTATTCTTTATAATGCATTATGTAGTAATAACATTTAAGGAATGACTCCTAAAAACTAATGTGGAGTTGATGTTCTGCCAAAACCTCTCTCCAGAAAAGCTTTTCTTTTTTTTTTTTTTTTTTTTTTTGGTTTTTGGGTCACACCCGGCAGTGCTCAGGGGTTATTCCTGGCTCCAGGCTCAGAAATTGCTCCTGGCAGGCACAGGGGACCATATGGGGCGCCGGGATTCGAACCGATGACCTCCTGCATGAAAGGCAAACGCCTTACCTCCATGCTATCTCTCCGGCCCAGAAAAGCTTTTCAATCAAGATGCCAATCCAGTTTTGAAGTTACCACAGTAGTTTTCTTGCCAAAGGCTTTAGGGAATACAGTATTCATTGCTAGTTACAGCACACCAGACCTGGAAAGAGGGAATAACACAAACAAGAACTTGAACAGTAGAACTGGCAAGGAAGTTGAGCCCTCCTATGGGATATGATGAGACTATATCCCCCATATTAGCAAAAGGTAAAGAGTTAGGTGGTGAGATGCAATGGCAGTGTCCAGTTATTTATCATGTACTAGTTATACTTCTGGACTTTAAGAGTCATAAAAGTAGAGTGATCAAATATTGTTAAAAGAGAACTTGATAGTTCATTGGGACTTAGAATCCAGATTCCAACACCTAGAACCTTGATGAAATTGATTAAGTCAAGCACTCTTTTATTTTTTGTTCTTTTTAACTGAAATTCTACTCTCAATGTACCACATGTAACTTTCACTCCATCCTCTTTATCTCCCAACCGCAAACCTCAAATTTCAACATTAAATTTAGAAAAAGTGCCCATCTGACATCTGCTCATTGAAGGAAAACCAGAACCATAGCATGTCTATAACTTTGAACATATGTAACACAGAGATGGCTCAGCTGCCCATCATAGGCTACTCTGTAAATGCTATTGCTATGCATTGCTCATTACATGGAAAAGAGAGAAACCACAAGGGTCCTGACCTTGTCCTGAGGCAAAGGATCTAAGGCAGGAAAAGACTGTAGTACCCAAGCATCAAGCTTTAAATATGCAATGATGGCACTATCCAAATTGACAACTGTAAACCATTTCTCTGACCTGCATTACAAAGAAAAGGTGAAAAGGGTGAAAAGGGTACAAATGTGTGTTACAGGGCCATTACATGGAAAGGCCTACAATGAAAAAAATTTTACAGCTATTGAATTTAAAATATCATACATTACCTTATTCTAGGAAATGGCCAAGGGACAAAATTATTAAGATTGCCTTTTATGGGCCCGGAGAGATAGCACAGCGGCGTTTGCCTTGCAAGCAGCCGATCCAGGACCAAAGGTGGTTGGTTCGAATCCCGGTGTCCCACATGGTCCCCCGTGCCTGCCAGGAGCTATTTCTGAGCAGACAGCCAGGAGTAACCTCTGAGCACCGCTGGGTGTGACCCAACCCCCCCCCCAAAAAACAAAACAAAACAAAACAAAACAAAACAAAAAAAGATTGCCTTTTATAATGGTGTGGATACTCATGGGGTTATGTTTAAAGTCTTTTGCAGATCTCCAGCACAAGCCCCTGCTTGTTGATCTAACTGTAGAAGAAGGCCAGAGATTAAAGGTTATATTTGGCTCACACACTGGTTTCCATGTAATTGATGTTGATTCAGGAAACTCTTATGATATCTACATACCATCTCATGTAAGTTCCTGAAAGCCAATTATTAATTGTATCAACATGCATGTAGAAATGCTTTTCCACCTTTAATGAAAGTCATTCTCACCAACTGGACAATTCAGTAAGGTAGTTTGCCATTGGACCTTCATTAAATAGAATGTTTTTAATAAGGACAGCACATAAGCTTAACTTTCATAACAAGTCAAAACTGAATAATACATAATAGAAATTATCTGTAATTAAACATTTTCTCTTTGAAAACATCGATTATATTTTTAAACAAAAGTACCACAGCTGGATTCCCATTTACAGTTTTTTGAAGTGTGGTTAATTTATTTTTCTGATACAACTTTTGTACATTCTTTATCTTAAAGACAGTATTGTATAATTGATTCAGACATGAATCCCTTGTCCTGCTTCTAGCACATATTCACTTTGCAGTAATGGCCACTTTAGGCAGCTTCCTCAGCCTTTAACTTTCACTCTAGAATGGAGACAAAAAGACCTATCCCAGAAAGCTATCATTGGCATACTGTATTCATCTGAAAATGATTTGCCAGTGTTCCCTGCAAATGGTAGTATTAACATTGCTTTATGAACACAGTGCCTAAATGTTATCTTTATATAACTACAGGCATTTGCCTAAAATGTGAATTTTAAAAATACAAGTGTATTCACTTATACAAGTGTATTGTCTAATAATGAATTGTGTGTCCTGTTTTTAATTCCAAGACTAACACAAAAAATAATTATTTATCAAGAAAATCTGAAACCTAGTTTGTAGTTGTTTAATACTTTGAGTTAAAAACTTTGCTTCAAAGAAACACAACATTTTAATATATTGTACTTAGATTTTCTTACAACATTGTCTTGCATTACTGCATTGCAGCATGTCAGTCACCTGTATGTATATGTATACACAATAAACATCACATTTACAGAAGAACACAGTGACACCTCAATACAGGGAGCAGAGTAGTAGCACATGTTATTTCTTTCTTACAAACATTTAGCACTTATTTCAATTGTGTAATTGGGGGTGCGGGTGGGCTATACCCAGTGGTTCTCAGTAGTTACTTCTGGCTCTGTGCTCAGGAATTACTCCTGCCCGTGACCAGGAAGGGGACCATATGGAAGGCTTGCAATCGAACCCAGATGGGCAGCATACAATGCAAATGCCCTGTCCACTGTACTATTGCACCAGTTCCCCAATTGTGTAAATTTTTATGAGTAGTAATTGAAAGTTGTTGTCTTTTTTAATTTAACAAATCTCTAAATTGGATTATTCTGGTATCTAGGTACCTAGATCAGCCATCTGTCTGTATTATATTCTCATACCCCGATTGGTCAGAAACCGTATTTTGAATCTTTTATATTTTGGCCCCATTTGAGACCATTTCCACAAGTCAACTGATTTGCATTCTTTTCACCTTTCTTGGAAATTGATTTTTCTCATGCAAAACAAATAATTTTTCAAAATCTGAAAGATGTGCTCTAAAAGTACTCCAAATTCAACTTCTGTTAGATTTGAGCAATTCTAGGCAATTTTCATAAACCCAGTGAGATGCAAGTTTTTTCATTTAGACAGAGATAGTTGGGGAGTTATTCTATAAATATTGTTCTATAAAAAACTAGAAAATGCCCTGTGATTGTTACATAGTAGCTGTTTTTTTAGAGACAGGTAAATGGAGTCTCAAATTAATGAGTAAAGCTGTATCTTACATATCAGTGTTAAAATTATGTGATATTAGTCTTTAAAGTGAAATGAAAAAAATGCGTTGCAGTTCTTAGAGATTAATAGTCATGAGACCATCTTTTATTTAAAAGGAATAATGCCTAACCTTTCTTTGTCTTCTAGATTCAGGGCAATATCACTCCTCATGCCATTGTCATCTTGCCTAAAACAGATGGAATGGAAATGCTTGTTTGCTATGAGGATGAGGGGGTGTATGTGAACACCTATGGCCGAATAACTAAGGATGTGGTGCTCCAATGGGGAGAAATGCCCACGTCTGTGGGTAGGTTAACCATTCCTTATCTCCTTCAGCAGTTACACTCCCCAAATGAAAAGAAAATCAAGAAATGTGAAACAACCATTTGATTCCACCAAAAAAAAAAAATGTCTGTGAATAACTCTTGTAAGACTTGCTTTTTGTCTGTTTATCTCAAGTCATTTGTCATTTTTGTGGTTAAGATGTGAACAGATGCTGTGAGATTATTGCCCATCTAATGTTTTTAATGCAGTTTTGGAAATTCCTTTTGACAGCCTACATTCATTCCAATCAGATAATGGGCTGGGGCGAGAAAGCTATTGAGATCCGGTCAGTGGAAACAGGACATTTGGATGGAGTATTTATGCATAAGCGAGCTCAAAGGTTAAAGTTTCTTTGTGAAAGAAATGATAAGGTAAATCCGTTTCAACATTTGCATTAGTGTTTGCATTTTAAGAGACCACCAGGTACCTGTGAAACCTTCATTTTCTTTTATACTGATTTGAATCATATCTGTGTTAAACAATCAATATTATCTTGAAATGGCATTATTTGGTTTGATTCATGTGAACCCTCAAAACGTGTATTTCTCATATCAAAAAAAAAGACAAAAACATCTAGTAATTTTCTGTAAGCTCTAAGTATATTTTGTGGATTGCAGGCCTTATGAAGATTCAGTCAACACCCTAAATTTTCCTTAGTACTTAGACTGTTGGCCCATCACAAATCATTTCCCAGTAGGATGGGTCACCTTTAATTTATACTTGTACTTTAAGACTTTCATAAGGTCATCATTGGAATTGACCCATCACACTATATTTCACTTTAAATCTAAAACATTTGATATGTAGAAAAAGTAAACTTTTAAAATGTCACCCATTCTTTAAGGAATGCACAATCACAAACTCAACTAGTGCCATGTCCTGTGTCATTCCAGCCATGTTTCTTCTGAAGGGCCATAGGGGACTGTTTTCTAGTGAACTTGACGGTGTCTGTCTGGCATGATCAGTCACCTCAGAAGGATATTCGGCAGCAGTGCTGCTTCTTCCTGTCTTCCCTGTAGACTAACCCAGAGTTTTTAGTAGCTAAGCTGTACTGTATTTGTGAAGTTATCCTTTGTGACTATGATTAATTGAGACATACTGTTGTCCCTCCCCTACCCACTCACCCCCCAAAAATTAGATATAAACTGTAGGAAAGAGTGTGTTGGGTTAAACAGGCAGTTATTTCTGCCTACTCTATTTCCTCAGAAATCAGACTGGTCTTAGTCCAGCCCTACAAGTGTGAATCCAAATTAGGTTCAAGCCTTACCAAATAAATATGCAATTGGTATGGTCTGCAAAGATAGAAGCTATAGGTGGCAGAAATGATTTCAGGACATTACCTAAAAAACAGACCAACTCTAGACTCTACCAAGTCACTGGGGTATCATAAGATGGTTCTTAATGTGGGCGTGGATCCACTTCCATTTATTAAAGACCTATCCCCAACAGATTTGTTGCAAACTATGATCAGACCTTCTAGTTAAGGACTGTAGTTACCAGTGTTGGGGGACAAAGGATTAGAGTCAAGAACCCACACAACAGCTACCCTTTCCCCTTATTGTGGTTTTCTATGTGCCCTCTGTGCTTCCCCATGTACTCTATTGACCCTAAAAATAGCTTTACTTAACCATGTAGCATTAGCTGAATGACAAGCATTTTCACAGAACTTCACAAGAAGTTGTTAGGGTATTTAGGAATTTTCTAGAGAAGTTGTGGAAATGAAGTAAAAGAGACTTTATACTAGTGACTATGGTGTCAGCTGAATAAAGGGCTAGATCACAGCCAGAAACTTTGTTTTCCTCAGGCGTTTACATTCAGCTCAAGCAAGCAGGAACCCAAGTTTTGCTTACTTAAATATTTTTATAAACTGTCTTAAGAAACCCAGACATTAAGTCTTTCTATTTACTAATGTCATTATCTCATTTGGCCAAGGATATTATTTCATTTGGCCTTAGAAATGGCAGTGTTAGCAAAAAAAAAAAATCAAAAATCAAAGCTCTTAAAAATGCCAAATGAATAGGAACTAAAATTTTTCTAATTATAAACACTTCAGCTTTTCTAATTAAAAAGGTTGAGAACTGAAATTGTATAACAACTTGCTCTCACCTCAACCCCAATTTCTGTCTTGACAATTTATATTGTAAAGGGATTCTCTTCAAACCCCAAAGTCTTCTTTCTGTCATTCTAAGAGAGAAGATAGTCTCTTTGGCTTTCCAGAATATATGTGTCCAAGGTCAAAAGTACAACACCTTATTCTAGCACAAAATTTTCTTTTAAAATCGAAGTATCTAAAGAGGTGTTGCAAGTCAGGATAAAAATCCCTTCCCAGGTCAATCCCATGATAGTAATAAAAAGTCAGAGTATAAAGGCAGAAGTATTTACAAAAAATGCACTGTACTAAAGGCACTTTATATACACCTACCATTGAGTCTTAATAGCTGACGCATGGCAAGGATAGGACATATGAGAGGAAATGGATGGACGGTTGAAGAAAAGAGGGAAAGAAACCTTGCAGTTGAACTAACTTCTTTTTAATTTCAAACAGGTATTTTTTGCATCCGTGCGATCTGGAGGAAGTAGCCAAGTGTTTTTCATGACCCTCAACAGAAATTCCATGATGAACTGGTAACAGAAGAGCACTTGGCACTTATCTTCATGGCGTTATTTCTAATTTAAAAGAACATAACTCATGTGGACTTATGCCAGTCTAGAGGCAGAATCAGAAGGCTTGGTTGAACATAGAGCTTTCCCCTTTTCCTCTCCCTCCACCCGTCCCAAAACAGTCCATCTTTCAATGTTGCAACCTGGTTGAGAAGGAGAGAAAAAGGTGGCAGAAATTTCCAGGAGATCCCCCAAGAATGCTGCGTTTTCTGTGGACAATGATGGACCATGTGCCCTTCGGAGTTAGGGATAGAAACAAATATTGTGTGCTCTTATGCTTAAGCTGTGTTCCAGTGGAGTTTGAGTTCGGGGTTGTTTTTTTTGTTTGTTTGTTTGGTTTTTTTTTTTTTACCTTTTTTCTTTACCCCTTACTTTTTAAGAATGGGGAGAGTATGCATAGTGAGCAAAAGAGTCTTTTTAATTCTGTCTGCCTGCTAGCTTTAAGTATATGATATGTTATAAAATTTCAAATTTCAAATGGTGAGAGACAGCACAATAAATGTACCTTATCTCCTTACACTGAAGGCCATAACTGCATAGTGGGATAATTTTAGAACTCTTTTGCCTTCACCAACCCAAAAGGTTGCTTTTTTGATAGCGACTGGCTAATGAATTTTTAAAAGAGAAGAAAAATACTAGTTTTCCCCTCTTTGGGGAAATAGATTTTAAATGGCTAAACTACTAGCCTTAGCCTAAAAAATTCAACTACCATTTTTTTGAGGCTGGCAGGCCCTCTTTTTATATGGCCCTGTTCAGAAAGGAGAGTGTTGAATGGGAGAGTAGCACTATTGAGTTGTCGGCTCTTGCAATCGAGGGAATCTGTAACACAAAGTTTCATCAGCTCTATTGCAACCAGTCAGAGCCCCCAAGAGATGATAGATGGGGTTAGACAGCAAGAGCTTCTGGGGAACAAGCTAAGTTTCAGAGAGAGATATTCTTTTTTAAATGCACAAAGCCTCCCAGCTAATTGGTCTCTCAGTTTGAACTTGAGTTGGACTGAGACCATTGAATTCTTTCTGGGAACTAGGCAATGGATGACATGCAGGCTCTGGTCATACCCAGATTACTCCTGAGGGTACTACTTTTTCAAGATGAAAACTGTGACTGAAAAAAATAATAACAATAAATGTTTCTGAGCTGCCTGTGTTCTCTCTGGATTGATGAGAGAAGGGACTAGACTACTGAGCCTGCCTGAGACACTGCAGATACCATTGGTTCCAGTTTTAGAGAATGCAAAAGCAAGGCTTTGGCCTAAATTCTGAGACCCTAATCATTTAACCTTCTAAATGACCCGACATACAGTAAACAACATTTGTGCAGAAATATGTATGTATTTAGTTCAGATTGATTCGTGTCCTTATAAACTCTTACTCGGATGATTTGAACTCTTCTGTGACTGTCTAGGATTTTTTTCCCAAAGCTACAAGCATGGCCGCCTGTGGTATCAAGGTGTTGCAAAATCAAAAATACAAAAAAAAAAAAAAAAAACCCACAAAAAAAACACAAAAACAAACAAACAACCCAATCTGTGTTGCGCTTCCTGTTTTAACCTACCTCGTTTTGTTTGTTTTTGTTTCATTGTTCTCTTCAGGAGACATATAGAGAGCTCAATTGGCAATCTCAGGTGTATCTAATATTCTTTGAAAATAAAACAGTAGTTGACCAAATTGTTCTTTAAACATTGGGAGCAAATGTTTCCAGTAACCATAAAAAAAAAATGTGGCTCATTTCTGAAGAATATATTTACTGTAGATTTTTTTCAAATCTATGATTTTATCTAAATACACGTGCAGCTGATGTACTATTAATGAGAACAAAATACACCTTGGGAAAATAGAGCATTCCATTCTGATGGTTTGGGTAAGGGGGGAGAAGGAATACTATTCTGGGTAGCGAATTGGATGACGATAGCCCTCTTATGAAGGTGGTTGTCATCTGCATTTATTTTTTTGTAGGCAACACACAGTAATGGAACTGAAGATTCCCTTCAGGCAATCTAAGATGTTCTTGTGGTCCCTTTAGCTCTCAAAAGCAATGAAACCCTCCTGTTCTCATTTTTATTGCTGCAGAACCGCTGCTGCTGTAAAATACAATCTTCACAAATTCCTTGCAAAAAATTTAGCAATAACTTTTTGGAATGAATTTAGCAACTACTGTAATTGGATGCTGATGTGGACTAAATATATTGTTGTGGGTCTCATCCCCAAATGTGATTGCCACCAGCTCTTTATATTGCTGCTGTGGTATTTTAAACCAGAAGCTTCTTTAAATTATGTTGCGAACTGATCTTTGTTTTTATGTTTTGTTTTGTTTTCATTTCTAAGTGATGTTTGAAACACACAGCTTTAAATGATTTTTTTTATTGTGGGATTTTGGGTACAGTTAAGAAATAAAAGGGAATCATTGTGTTTAAAAATAAGGTAGTTTGTGAATGTATTTTTTTAAATCTAGGTTTATTGAAACAAATCATAAAACAATATTAATGCAGTCTTGTTTACAATATGTACAGTGACATAACATAGAACATGAGCTTTTCTGGTGCCATCAACAATAAAACACAGACGTTAAACATCAATCCAAGCCTTTTATATTTTGTACAGTCACTGAGGATCAAGGTCAAACCAAATTGAAGAGTTCCCACCCTGCCCTTTTGATCTATGTTTCTTTGAAAACATCTAAAAATTTTCTTCAAGATTTTCTCTTTAAAAATATGTTCTTCTTTCAGAATATGTCCTCGCCTTGACATACTGAGATCAGGTTTTCTACAGACTACTTCCCTTACAGTTCATAACAGTTTCACGTTTTGTATTTTTTTTCTTTAGGTTTTATTTTTTTTTAAGATTTGTGATGGAAAAGTGTCTTGCTTTTCCTATTGCAATCTGAATAATAAATTTTCTACAATTTTAAAACTATTTTTTGAACTAGAAAAACTTTGAACTAAAACTTTAGTTTTAGTTCTTTCTGTCAGGGATTTTGTCTCTAAAATTGGATCATTTGTTTTTCTACCGAGAAACTGAGCCCTCTCCCCTAAGTAAAACCCTTCCTATCTTTACCATTCCAAAGTCATGATTGCATAATAAATTCCACTGAGTCTGCCCACACCATAGATTGGTGTTGGAGCTGATGGGTCACCATTATTCCTGATGTCAGTCAGTGACTACATTCCACTGTAACAAGGACTCCTGCATCCAGCTATTAGTAGGAATGGAAGATCTAGAAGAATTCTTCAAATCCCTCCCCATGCCAATCACATTCAGACCATCATAACCACAAACAATATAATTGAAGATAAATGCATTACATTTCACACAAAATATAAAACTGCTCTATTTATGAAAATATCACTATTTTTCTTGAAGACTTAAAAGTTACAAGAAGGCCTAGGAATATTTGTGTATTTTAACAGAGTAAGATTAAGGTACAAGTAAATCCCACATAGCCATTTGGACAGGGATTTCTTTTTTTCTAACACTTTGATATTGCTTTCTAAGATGCACTTCTTACATACTTTGCATCAACACATATTTCTTAAGAGCATCTTAATATATTGTTGTCAGGTCTACTAACAGTCTTCTGTCTGCTCTTGTGACTCATTGATAATTGTTGTCTCTGGTCCCTCCTGCCATAGATTAGAAAGAGTTGTGAAATGCAAGCCTGAATTATTTTGGTTTTGCCTGTTACCAGATAACAACAACAAAATCTGACTATACATGCCATAAGGTTAAAAAAAAAACAGTCTTCCCTATTATGTGTTTCAGTCCCTGTCAATTGTATCTTGAAATGTGAATGAGCTTTTTGTGCTGTCTTTGAAGGGTTGCTTGAATGGGCAACTGTTGCATGTGTGCTGATTGGTTTAACATATAAATGTGCCACACACAGGATTTCTGGACAAGATAATACAGTTACTGATCAAACATTTTTAACCTATGGGAAGAAGGAAGGGTAAAATGCACAAGTTTGTGAAGTTTTGAAGAACACTACAAAACCTAGCTGTATTTCCAAATCCTCTTTCATGTTATATTCTAACCATGTCAGCAGTTTCTATGAATTGCTATTTTTACTTTTTAGTTACTCCCCCAAATTTTTAGTCTAAACCAAGGATATATGGCTCAAAAGGATAGAGCACATGCTTTGCGTGATCATACAATTCAGCATACATAGGTTGATCTCAGCATCACAACATCCCCCAAGCACAGAGCGTGAATAAGATCCTGACATATATTAGGTATGGCCCACATATACAATTTTTAGTTTAATATAACCACATAAAAAAAGAATAAAAGCAAGACCAGAATTTACCATCTCTTTAACAATATAGTTATAACATAAATCCAAATTCTAGGCTTTATTTTATTTATGCTCATTATTTATACTCATAAATTCCACTACATTTTGGCCTTTATTGATATAGTATATTAGAAGTCCTAAAATGTGCTGTCCTTTCACAAAATCCAAATTGGTATGAAATCATATATTTTTTGCAACTCCAGCAATGAAAACCTATTGAAAGTCTGCAAATTGAAAACAGACTATACATTTCTTGCCAATTTCTTGTTTGACTTATATTCTATATATATTATGGAAATATGTGTGGATTTCCAGTATATATATATATATATATATATATATATATATATATATATATATATAGTCAGACTCTTTCCATAGACAGTTAAAATACTCAAAAAATTTAAAGCATTAAGCAATATAAAAAATTAACTCTTCCTTGAACTTTATTCTTCTAGACCTTTTATTCCAAGGAATACCAGAATACACCAAATTTGAAATCTCCATAAAAGCATTTTAAATAAAAATTGCTTAATAAGTTTATAATATTTTAAGTATATATCTAAATCTTATCTGTGTTCATGATGTCAAATATTTGTATGAAGATAAAATACAATGAAAAAAGAAATGTTATATTTTCCAAATGTCTAGCTTTGTGGAGACAGCATCAAATTAACTCCTTGCAGTAGAAAATTTGGTTTTATTGTTTTTTTTATCTGCATTAAGTTGCATCACACTGTTGACACTAAGCAAATTTTGGCAGAGTTGGGTTTTCACTATTAGCAATGGGTCAGTATTTCTAGATTGCAATTTGTATGGTACAGTTGTCATTTCCTCTTATCTCTTCCCCTGAGGTTAGTTGGATTAGTAATATTGTATTATGGATTATTTTAAAACCTCAGACATGATCCTGTCTCAAAACTTCCAATGATGGGGCCGGAGCAATAGCACAGAAGGTAAGGTGTTTGCTTGCTTACACAAGGCTGACCCAGGTTCAATCCCCTGTATCCCTTTGATCCTTGGAGCCTACTAGAAGTAATTTCTGAGCTCAGAGCCAGGAAGTAACCCCTGTGTGCCATAGCATGTGGCTCAAAAACAAACAAGCAAAATAAGTCCTTCAAATGGTAGGTGACATGCTGATATAAATTGACAGTGGGGTTAGAGGAGGTAAAATAATAATAGTATGAATGAATTTTTAAAAATTGGATATTGTGAAATATTATGTATGCATTTAGTTGTCTATTTACTATGCCAACATAACTGCAGAGGTTCTAAAATTATAAAATCAGCAGGAAAAACTATCATTTCACTATGTCTACAAATTGTTTTTATTGTTTAAATCTCAGTTTTCTAAAGTGTTTTAAATTGTCATGTTAATGCTATAAAAGATAATCTTAAAATATGTTATACTAAATCTTTTGGTATTTTTAAGCATTCCCCATCTCCCCACCTCAAACCTGAACACAAAAAACCTCCAGTGATTATTTACTGTTGTTTCAAACTTTAGGTACAAATGGTTAAACAGGTTTTAGCTAGCCAAGGTATTCCAAATAGTCACATGACATCATGACCTGGAGCATATGGCTTTGTCTCTGTCACAATGTGATTAACGGAACATTAGGACACCTGCCTGTTCTTTATTGCCCCTGCCAACTATTATCCCTCCCTTCTCCTAAAGAGTCAATGCTTTGTGAAACTCTGGATATCAGTCTTTAAATTTCCATTTTGCCCTTGATAAGCCACTTTAATTCTATAAATTTTGTAGCTCTTGTCTCATTATTACTAACTCTACTATTACCTTCTGAAATTCTTGGAGATTTCAGTGTTAGACAAACACCCTAGTCTTGTCCAATTGCTTGACCTTGTCTAGTGAAATTTTCCAATTCCTTCTAAATTGATAGCAGGCTATTCTTTCTATGTACAGTAGGTTAATCCCAGCCAATCTCTTTAAATCCGGTATGTTGCCCTAACTAACTTCCCTCTTCATCTGTCTTTTCCTCCCCAGCCCCATCACTAATTTTTTCACATTTTATTGGAAGGTTTCACTATACCCATGCTGCTGTTTTATCAATACCCTCCTTGGTCACACTATCCTTTCTAACAATCTCCTATTCAATGTTCAGCTCCTATGAGACAGTTGTGCATACTTACTGTAGCCTCCAATTCCTCTCTGTCTCTTAAATCAATATAAGAGAGACTATCATTCCCACCGTAGTAGCTAAAGATGCCAGTGATCTTCATGCTGTCAAATGTAATAAAGGGTGACTTTTTGCTTCTTGCGTTAATAACTTTCTAACATCTCGAATACCCTTCTTATCTTCTCTCACTAACTTTGAAGAGTTCATGGGAATGACCCAGTAATGGATATCTGCTCTCTAAATGATCTCTAGCCTTTGGACTTGAAATACTATCTATATGCTGACACCCTTGTTTTTAATCTCCAGCCTTAGCATAATAAATGCCAGATCCATCTAGCAGTCCTGAATGCCAGATTCATATATATAACTTCCAACCTCAAATCTTCATTTAGATCTATAATCAGTACCTTGAAGTTGTAAGATTATACTTAACCTAATTTGTACCCCATTCACCAGTCTATTTCCATTACAGTCTTCTCTATGTCAGCAAATGGCAACTCCATTCTTCCAGATCAGAAAGTCTAGTGTAGTTATCTCTTAATTGTTCTCCTTTACATTTTATATCTAATTTATTTGAGAAAAGGAAAAAAAATAGCCCCTTGTTTTTCCTAGACCATATTCATATACAGTCTATGTCTAGGCCACTTTTTACCTGTAGTAACACTTTCAAATAAGTGATGACACATATCTGCTTAATCTTCAGTGTCTTTTCCTTTTGGGACATTGGCGATGGGAATGTTGCACTGGTGAAGGGGGGTGTCCTTTACATGACAGAAAATCCAACTACAATCATATTTGTAATTAAGGTGTTTAAATAAAGATATTAATTAAAAATGTCAGTGGCCTTTAAGATCCCAGTAAACTCTACCCCTAACCACCATTAGCACTGCTCTAAGCTCATCTTCTTTATATAAAATGGACTTTACTCAATCATATTGTCTTGCCTGCTTTTCCCAGAATATCCTCAAAGTGTGCTCCTATATCACAGCTTTTATCCTTATTGCTTGCATTTCTTGCTTTCCTGTTCCTTAAATGTATACACAAATATTCCTTTTCTATCAGAGAACTATTTAAAACAGCCTTCAATACTTCCTCTGCCCGCTCATTTTCTGCTTTATTGCTTTCATAGCATTTGCTAACGTTATCATTCACTGGCCAATCTTCATTAGAAAATTCATTAGAAAAATGCCTGGCTAATACTAGTCATTTTATATGTACTTATTTGATGACTAAATGACTGGGAAGAGTGGATGTTTTGTACTGTAGAACAAGTAAACAACTGTGTGGTTATTTTTAATTCAATATCAAAGCAAATTCTCAATTCTGTGTCATAAAAATATAATTACTTTTATGTATAAAATAGAAAAATATATTTCTTTTCTTTCCTGGAAAGCTATTGTGGGCAGAAAACAACTGGCTATTATCCTAGCTATTTTCTCACTTGGTGCATCATTTTAACAGGCCAACTTCAAAGAGGAAAGGCTGTCATACAGAACTTGGCAAAAGCAGCATTTCAAAACTATTACATTCATAGAGAAAATGATTCATGTAAAGCTTTTGGTAGTAGAATAAATGCAAGATTTGGGGAAATTTGGAGGTTTGCATTTTTTCCAAGACAAAATGTTTTAAAAAACCATATAACTTTTTTTAAAACAAAAATAAACAACAAAAAAATTATGTTCCTAATGATGCAGCTTTAAGAAAATCTAACAAAATTTTGGTCTTATTCTTCCAAGTGACAATAGTTTGAAGCCTCCCCAGTCAGTGTCACATTTGTATATATTCAGTCCACCAAATGTTGTTGCATGAAATTCCATTGTAGGACATTGACATGTGCCTTCTAATGACACTATTTGACTCTATTGTTTCATTCAGTCTTGTAAAGGGCACACCTTATAGTTTTGATTTGTTCAGTTATGTAATTTTCCTGCTACTTAATAAAAGAAATATTTTTAAAATGAAGAAGATAATTAAATAATGTAATATGCAGTAATATAACAATGAATTAAGTTTGTCCACCAATTTCTGTCTTCATAAATATGCTGAGAGGAATTTGAAGTGCAAGATTATGTGTAATTTATGTTGAAAAGTCAAGATCAAGGAGTTAATCATTCTTTACCAGAACTAGTCATTGGGGATCCCATGATGCTTAGTTGCAAATTCCTGAAGTTCTTTATAAAAGATGCAAGATTAATTTCAGCTATAAATGGCGAATAGAAAACATGCTAAGAAATGTCCAAAGGTATCATAATTATTATGTAGAGTCTAGGTATCACCAGCTTCAAATATTAAAACTCAATGAATGATTTCAAAATTAGTTTTTAATATTTTATGTGAAAAATATTTATTCTTTGGCTTCTTTAAGGTTGCATATCAATACATGTAAAATATAGTTCATATTTTCATAAGGAACTAGGGTCAAATCTTTCCTAAAATAGTTATCTTGATTTCTAAAGTTTAAAGCTAATTTACCAAATGAAGCCCTATGACGATAAATTATTAGTAACATCATAATTTTAACCAAACTTTTTAGTCCTGTACCTAATATTCTGATCTTTAATTATAATTTAATAAAGATATCACAGTTGAAAGATTAAAGAATTTAGAGCTAAAAAGATATTACTGAAGCAGAAAGAAAACTAAATACCTTCAGGCCAATTTGATGATTTTCTAATATTTTTTCTTTCTCCTTACTGGAATATTTGATCCTAATTGAAGTCAGTCATTCAGATCAGGTCAAAATCATCAAGGTCTTATGCAAAACACTAAAAAGATAGAGTTTCTTTATAAAATTCTTTTAAAGATAGCACTATTTGGAAATGACACACTCATTTTATAGTGTTAATATATATTTCTGACAGCTGATATTGATTATCTGAACTATTCATTTTATTAAACTACCTAATTTTCATATTTACTTTTTCTCCCTAATTTTTATTTAAATTTAGATCTCATTCTTTTCTACTCCTTCATTCTGCTAATGGGTACAGGAAGATGCAAAGTGTTAGAAATAATTTGCTCAACACTTAGGTGGACAATGGTTACATTTAAAGAATAAACCAGCTATCTCAATTCCCAGACTGATGCTTTCAAGATAGCTCCCACATCTCTAACTGAGTAAAGAGCACCCTCCTTTAAAATAACAAAAAGCTGGATCTTCATTTCATCATCTTACTTAGTTGCTGAGACATTAGAATCAAGACTGCTAATGTCAGTAATCATCCTTAAGGTAGAATGTTCCCTGATCATTAAATGTGAAAATAAAGTCAATGGGGAGAATATAAGAAGTTATTCTTAAGGCACAGAGAACAGAATCTGAAAGTCAGAATTCAACATGTGAGGTGACTGGCCTAAGGCAAGAATATGTCACCAAGACCCTTTTTTTACTCCTTAAATCAGTTCAGTGAAAACACGACCCAAACCCCTCTTTCTTAAATGATTCCCACCAGACAAGGACTACATAACCATTGCATTTCACCCCAAAATATTTGATGCTTTCAAATCTGATTCTCCCAAATAATTTTTGTGCTTATGTTGGACCTTTGAAGAACTTGGTTCCTTCTTAGTTGATACTCTCCTTTTTGAAGGGAAACATGCTTCCCATCAATTATTAATTATCAATTGATCATTATCAATTTCTCAATTATCAACAAAGTGCTAAACATAGAGTTGATACCAATAAATATGTACTCATGTTGACTGTATGTGTAGTACATTTGAGTGTAATGATGCTGTTATTTAATCTTATATTAATTTTAATTAATTGAATTAAAATGGAAACAATGAGACCATTCCTATGGGCCTCAATTATCTTATGTCAAAAAAAAAAAGAATGGAGAGTACTTTGTGAACCTTGTGCATTGCTGCTCTTATAATGACCATAAAATTCAAAACTAATTATACTTCTTTTACTTTCAAATATTTATACATACAACTATGTAGTTAAAGAAGAAAATAAACTCCTCTAAGAGTCCTTGGCTACTTTCAACACTCAAAATTATATTGTTTCTTTTCCCTTTTGTAAAAAAACAAATTACTCTTCACTGACTGTTATCTGTCACACATCCACATCTGTTGTTCTTAGTTTTATATTCCATATCCTATGAATGCATTTACTTGCTTCATTCCATAAGCTTTAATGGTGAAAAAAAACAAATTAGCCTTACCTTAGTTAAGATACTTTTATAAGAACATTTATCTTTAATCTCACATTTAGCTTATCAATCAAGTTTGTGGCTTCTGTGGCAAACCATTACTTTCTTGATACATTTCTCCCTCATATTCTGTCTAACATTTAAGCTATCTCTGTGGAACTTAACTATTACAATTAGAAAAACTATTATCTTGTGCATCTGGTATCTGAGATATCCTTTTATTTCATTACCCAATAAACTTTTCCAATAGCAATCTTTCAGAGCCCATCTGGAGCGGTTATCTCTTAGCAGAGCTGAGTCCACAGCAACAAATTAATAAATTAAAATGCTAATTAACTTCTTACTAATAAGAAAGAACAATGAACAAACCAGGATAAGTGCTAGGTCATGAGGACAAAAGGATCAGGCAACTTTCAGTCCTGGGGCTCTCCCTTGATCATAACTAAATATAATCAGATATGAAGTAGAAAAGAATATGTGCTTACCTATAGAAACATCCAATTATCTCTTTATATTTTGTTGCAGTTATCTGTAAGAAATCAACTTCTTTGCTATGATTTTACAAGTCTTTTTTGTTAATAAATGTAACATTAATTTATAACACTATATGACTTTCAGGTACATATATTTACATAGGAACATATATACATACACAAGTATGTAATGTGCAGCAAATAAATAAAACATGTTTATATAATACACCCATATGCAAAGAAAGAACATTGCATCTCCAGAGAACTCAGAGTTTTACCCTCTGACACAAGACCCCCAAGTGTCAAGTGATTCAAGAAGTGAAACAAGAAGGCTTATGGGTAGACTCCCAGGACAGCACTCTGCCCTTCTGACTGAGCCATTCTCCTGACTGTTCTCATCCTGCTCCAGTCAGCAGTACAGCAAAGTTCTACTGCTTTGGTGTGTGACAACACAGCCTCCCAGGAGACTTGGCAGGAATCTTAGTCAGATTGGTTTGGAGATATGGTCCTTTCTGTGGATGCTCTAAAAAATAAAACTATATCTTCCTTCAGTTTGATGCGACTCACTTTGGAGAACTGGGGAAGAACGAATTTTAAAAAGAATGGAAAGAGCAGAAGCAGGCTGAAGGCATAGGCAGACTCCATGTAAAAAGAGAGACCAAGGCTATAAGCAAAAAGGGTCTATTCTGCCTTGAACATCGTTAGAGGCCAATATATTACTCCTCTACTTGTGAAATATGGAAACTAGCCACTACAAGGAATACTAAGATGGGGTCTTCCACTGATGATACACACAATTGAATTACTCTATTGAAAGCAGTGGGTCGGGCCGGAGAGATAGCATGGAGGTAAGGCGTTTGCCTTTCATGCAGGAGGTCATCGGTTCGAATCCCGGCGCCCCATATGGTCCCCTGTGCCTGCCAGGAGCAATTTCTGAGCCTGGAGCCAGGAATAACCCCTGAGCACTGCCAGGTGTGACCCAAAAACCAAAAAAAAAAAAAAAAGAAAGCAGTGGGTCATATGGGAGCTCCATTCTTATTTTCTAAGAAATATCCATATAGTTTTCCATATAAGCTAGACCAAGCAGAAACCCCCACAAATAAAGTTTAAGGATTCTTTCTTCACCAACGCCCAACAACACTGGTTGCTTCCCTTTTTATTGATATATAATATTCTCACTAAAGTAAGATGGCCAGTGTATCACAGACCTGAAAATACACGGTAGATGGGAAGTAACAAATGAGACTAGATAGAGGGTCGAGGGCACATTGGTGTTAGTAAAGTGAAATAAACAATATATGTCCAAACTATACCATCAATAAGTGTCAAGATTAAAGTGGAGGGAAGGAAGATGCAACCAGAGAAGACATGAGGACAAAGGGTAGAGAGTCAGTAACTACTTCATTAGTTCACAATTACACAGTACTATAATGCTACTACCTAAATTGTACTTTTTAAATAAAAGTAAAGAAAAATAAAAAAGGTTTTTGCTTTCACCTATCACCACCCCAAAGTAACCCACAAACCTGCTCAATAAGAGGAAATAACTTTTAGTGGCAAAGGACCCCAAAACTCTCCTCTACCAGTGTTGATTCTCTCTTGTAAACCCTTGAACATTGAGTATTTTCTGAGAAGGGACCAAATACATGTACATAGATCATCTCTCATAGATATCTCAGAAAAGAAGGCATACTCAGATCACTAGTTTGCCTACCACGGAGTTGCACCATCTACTTCTGACAGGACATTCCTGGAAGTCCTCTGCCTTGTAAACAGCTGTCATGAGGACTGTTTCTCCCTGACACTGCGCCTTTCATTGGTGACCTATTGGTCAACAACACTGAGTGACATTGTTTATTAAACCTCAGTGTTGATCTCATGATCTTTGCTCCCACTTTTTTATGCAAGCCTGATAAGTTTTCTGAACACTCCACAATTTAGCAGCCAATGGTAGTAAAGGCAGAGGTGGAAAAAAAGCACAAATGTAGTCTGAAAATGATTAACCCACAGATATTAAAGACAAAAAAAATCATAACAGAGATGTCCTACAGAGTATTGTGCCTATTTAAGCATACTTGAATGAAAAATAGTCAGTAACAGAGAATTTGAATTGGGTTAATTTGAATTGAGATGATTCAAAATTACGAATAAAAATTTCCTCCATGCAGCAGCACCATTCAAATTAGTTGAATTGCTCAGTGATGAAATAATTTGGGACAGCACTGACTGAAAAATTGCCATAGATGTGCAACTGTCAAAGGAATTTGTCACAGATTGTCAACCCTCTGTGACACAGTTAGCACAGATCCAGGGGGCTGCACTCTCAGTAGGTGACCTTCTGTGCTTAATGAGAACTTCACTGATAGCCAAATATGAAAGATACAGGCTAATCAAGAAGCAAACTCACCTAGTTTGCTAGTTAACCCTGGGGGTTAACAAAATCCCATATTAACTACTGGAAATGATGTTAAATTGAGAACAAAGAATGATAGAAACAGCAGGAAAGTAACCACAGCTGTTATCCTCTGAACAGTTGATATGTATTAGGCTGTATTCTAAGCTCTGTAACCATCCTAGCAACAGCCTCTCGCATAGGTAGAAAATTCTACAAGGGGCAGGTTGAGAGAAACTCTAGGAAAGTCAATTTGCAACCAAGGAAGGGGCACAAATGTATTACCAGCCTATGTTTGTGGTATCTGCATGCACATGTTGCCCGCATTTTTCCTCTTGAGGTTTTTACTTTCATACTTAATTCTAGGACACTTACTAAGGCTCCCTATCACTGGAGAGGTCTCCCTCTCCCTCTTTCTCTCTCTCCCTCTCTCTCTCCCTTTCTCTGTACCTCCCAATAAAACATGCTTTATTCACTCTTCATCTCCTCCTGAAATTTTTTTCTGTGAGGCAAGAAGGACCTGAAAGGCCTGGGGACAAGGCTGGGACTGGCTTTCCCTTTAGGCAAAGAGCAATTTCTACATACAGCCTGATTTTATGGCTCTTGGATAAATGGAGATTAAGTCCAACACTGGCCAGAATGAGTGGACACATCTGACTAGTGGGTCTGACAAGGCATGATATTCATGCCATGAAGAGGCTCACTGCAGACTTTTATTAAGCCTAGACTTATCCAGATAATCCAAAGTGGCAAGGGGAGAGAGAAAGTAACAGATTCTCCTTTGGGGGTTACCCCCCCTTTACCTCCTCTTCACATAAGTCACCTGGAGATCCTCCCCACCAGAGTCACTTCTAGATGTTTCTGTTATATCTAGGTATCTCTTTAGATTGTCTTAGTTACTGAGGACCAGAAAGATAGCACAGTGATAGGGCATTGCCTTGCATGTGGCCAACCCGGATTAGATTCCTGGCATCCCATATTATCCCCTGAACCTGCCAGGAGTGATTTCCCAGCACAGAGCCAGGAGCAAATCTGAATGCTGCTGGGTGTGGCCCCCCCAAAAAATAAGAGAGAGAGAGAGAGAGAGAGAGAGAGAGAGAGAGAGAGAGAGAGAGAGAGAGAATTGTATTAGTTTCTCTCCAGAACTTACTGTGTATACTAGCAAGTTTCTAAGGACTGGAACTACAACAGTGGGTATGATAATCTGACCTCCCTGAAATATATATTGCTTTAGAAGACCAAAACTTTAGTTTTTTTACATTTAAATAAGAGTTATTCTTACTTACATGACGAGTAATTTGAATATGCTGACTTGCAACTTGTCAGGCTAAAGAGAATAGGTTTATAAGGTCTTTTTTTAGCATCTAGGATTGACAACATCTTCAGTTTCAAGTCTTGAATATATAAAACGAACAAAAAACCTGGGAACTGAAAAGTACAGGAAAAATGAGACTTACCTAAGTAAAAAAGATGTAGTGATGAAGTAGCTCCCTGTGTCTTCTTTCTTTCCGGAAGCAGCTGTAGCCACGCCCACAAACACAATCCCTTGTTCCATCTGGGTCATCTCCAATGACTCATTCTTTTCTGGGATGAGATGTAAAAAATGCTCCACCAAATAAATGCATGTTCTTTTAAAATTCTCATGAAATTTAGACTAAGATATACTATATAAGGCAGATGCCCACTCACTGCACTATCTCTCCAACTCCAGTAATGTCTTCTTTGTTGTAGTGATGTTACAAGATAATGACATAGGCTATCTGTCCCCTGATTCTCCTTCCCAAAATGAGCAGCTAACAAGTACTCATAAATGAAACAACATGACACATTGCACATTCACACCGTGGGAATGAGGTTGAAAGCAAAACCCACACCTCAGACACCCACACAAACTATATTACAGAGATGATGTGGAGATCCACACAACTGTATAATAGAAAGTGAAGTGAAAAGTGAACTATCAACAATGTGAATGAATGAGGGAAGTGGAAAGCCTGTCTAGAGTATAGGTGGGGTGGGGTGGGGAGGAGGGAGATTTGGGACATTGGTGGTGGGAATGTTGCACTGGTGAAGTGGGGTATTCTTTACATGACTGAAACCCAACTACAATCATATTTGTAATCAGATGTTTAGATAAAGATATTAATATAAAAATAGGGAAACACCTCAGAAAGAAGAGAATACAGACAATGTGGAATCTAGTGCCTTACTGAAAAATTAAGGCTCTACATGAAAGCTGTGAATAAAGCAAGGTAAGACAGAGAAGTCATTATAGAGTACATTCATTCTTCCTAAATCTTGTGATCTGTGTTAACACCATGAAGAATACCAGCCATCTAAAAACATCTGAGTCTCAAATCTGGGATAACCCAAAATAAGGAATAACATTAAGTAACCCATATATATCAGGCTTCCTTCTCCCTAGCATGTCCATGATTATGACTGGCTCCCTCCACACATTCATCTATTGTTTCTTGGTCATGTTCAGTATATATTGCCACTGGCAGTAGCCTAAATTGGTAATAACAATAAAGCATTCACAAAGATCAAAGAAATAAAAAAAAATCAGAAAAATGAGGAGACTGAGCCTGCCAGGAGTGAATTCTGAGTGCAGACCCAAGAATAACCTCTGAGTACTGCCAAGTGTGGCCCAAAAAGCAAAAAATTAAAATAAAAATGGGGAAAGGAAATGAACTCACAATTATCTGAGAAAGACCAGTATAAACATGGCCAGTAAGCACATGAAAAACTGTTTAGTGCCATTTGTTATTAGGGAAATTCAAATCAAAGTGACAATAAGATATCAACTTATACCAGTGAGAATATCACATTAAAAAATGCAGGGAACAAGTTGTGTTGCTGAGGATGTGGTAAGAAAGGAACTCTCTTCCACTGCTGGTGGGAATGTTGTCTTGTCCAACCTCTATGGAAAATAGTTAGGAGGGTTCTCAGTAAACTCAAAATTAAGTGGTCATGTGATGCAGAAATCCTACTTTGGGGTATCTATCTCCAGGTTAGAAAACCATTCTTTCAGAAGCGTGTATCCACACAATTCATTGCAGCACTCAGTAAAATAACTAAGATTTTGAATCAACCTAGTACAACGGATAGTGAATCGTGAAGCTGTGGTATATCTACACAATGATATACTACACAGTTGAAAGAACAATAAAATGATGTAATATGGTACAATATGGGTGGAGTTGGAAGATATATTAAATGAAGTAAACCAGAAGGATAAATATAGGATGATATCACTTATATGTGGTATTTAGAATAATTGGATGAAGAAATTAACTGGTTTAAAAGTGGACACATAGGGGCCAGAGAGATAGCACAGCAGTGGGCATTTGCCTTGCAATCAGCCAATATAGGACAGATGGTGATTCTCCCCCGAGCCTGCCAGGAGTGATTTCTGAGCACAGAACCAGGAGTAACCCCTGAGCATCGCCGGGTGTGACCCACCCACCCCAAAAAAAGTGGACAAATAGATCACCATTGACCCAATAGTAAAAAAGAAAGTAAAAAGATAAAGTGGGAAGAGAGGAAGACAGACAGATGAGAAATAACAAGTGTTAGTGGTCAAGGGTATATAGGTACGCCAGAGTGTTATGATAGATTAAAATATCCAGACCACAGAGTCAAAATACTGAATCATGAGGCTCAAACTTTAAAAAGTTCCTGTCAAGATAGCAGATTGGTAGAGGGGAAGAAGTAGGTGATGGCAGAAATATGGGAAGTAACATGGGAACATTGGTGGAGTGAAGTGGTGGGATTGGTGCTGGAACCATTGTGTGTTTGGAATCAACTAGAAATAACTATAAATCACAGTCCTTTAATAAAATAATAATAAAACCATACCATCAAATACTGAAAGAGAAAAATATATATAACTAATTTTAATTTGTTTGGATTTTAAACATATAAAAAGTAATTAATAAGGGAAATTTCTCCTGCACCTGTCTGCCTGTGTTTCTGAATCCCTGAAGGTTTCCTCAGAGGCCTAGGGAGCACACCCCCAAAAAACTGCATTTTGAAGCTGCCCAGTGAGTACATTCTGGCTGTGGTGGTCCCCATCCAATAAGCTTAGCTCTCTGCCTGTGGAGGCTCCGCCCTGCTGTGCCTTTGTTCACTCTGAGAACTGTCAACTAGAGGCAGCAGAAGAGCGCAGCCAGTTCTCTTCACAGCTGTGCACTCATTCTAACCAATGAACCCCACCACAACACGCAGGAAAAACCACACTACAAGCATGACAATGGGAAAACCTCACAGGAAAACACCATGCACAGAGAATGAAGACAAAAGCTCGAATGACCTAATAAATTCCAACAATCTGATTAACCTCTCAGATAAGGAACTTAAAATAGCAATATGGAAGATATTTGAAGAACTCAAAGAAAGCATAGATCGATCTGAACAGAACACAAAGACAGAAATCAGAAAACTCCAAACTGAAATAACAGATCGATAAACACGGTAGCTCAACTGAAAACCTCAATGGATAGTCTCGCCAACAGGGTATCAGCAGCTGAGAGGAGAATCAGAGTACTGGAAGATGTGATGCAGAAAAACTCAACACAACAGAAGAAATTGGAAAAGAACCTTAAGACAAATGAACAGGCAATGCAAAAAGTACTCAAGGAATGCAAACAGATGAAAATAGACGTCTTTGATGAACTCAACAGAAACAACATAAGAATCATTGGAGTCCCAGAGACCCAGGTAGGAGATCTACAGGAAGAATCAACTGTCAAAGACATCATCAAAGAGATACTTCCAGAGTTAAAGACTACATGCAATCAAATCCTGCATGCCTGAAGAGTACCAGCTAAAAGAGACCCAAAGAAAAACACCCCAAGACACATCCTCGTTACAATGGCAAATCCCACAGATAAAGATAGAATACTGAAAGCAGCAAGATCAAAAAGGGAAATTACATTCAAAGGAGCATCCCTAAGACTTACAGCAGACATGTCAAAAGAAACTCTCAAGGCCAGAAGACAGTGGTGGGATATTGTGACAACACTGAATGAAATGAATGCCTCACCAAGAATACTGCACCCAGCCTGACTCACGTTCAGGTTTGAAGGAAGAATACATAGCTTCATGGATAAAAAACAGCTCAGAAACTTCACAGATGATAAACCAGCCTTAAAGGAAAAACTGACAGGTCTACTCTAAGACAAGAGAGACCAACAAATACAGCAAACTTATCTACAAAGATGACATTAAATCCTATGACAATCATCTCCCTCGATGTCAATGGACTAAATTTACCAATTAAAAGACACAGAGTGGCAAAATGGATCAAACCTTCTTCTGCCTACAAGAAACACATCTGAATAGTCAGAACAAACATAGACTCAAAATCAAAGGCTGGAGAAAAATCATCCAAGCAAACAGCACCCTCAAAAAAGCTGGGGTGGCCATATTAATATCTGATGACACTATGTACTAATCAAGGGATATGTGCAACAGGAAGAAATCAGACTATTAAACATATATGCACCCAATGAGAGACCAGCAAATTATCTAATACAATTACTGACAAATCTGAAAGAAGAAATCAATAATAACACAATAATTGTGGGAGACCTCAACACGGCCCTATCAACACTTCATAGGTCAACCAAACTGAAACCAAACAAAAACATACTAGCCCTGAAAACAGTTATGGAAGAAAGAGGACTAGTAGATATATACAGTACACTCCATCCCAAAAAACCTGGATATACATTCTTCTCCAATGTACATGGGTCATTCTCCAGGAGAGACTACATGATGACACATAAAACATACCTCCATAAAATCAAGAGGATAGAAATCTTGCAGGCTACCTTTGCTGACCACAAGGCTCTGAAATTAGATGTGAAGTACAAAAACACACAGAAGAAAAACTTTAACAATTGGAAATTAAACACCCTGCTACTGAACAACCAGTGGGTCCGAGATGAAATCAAAAAGGAAATCAAAACTTTCCTAAAAACAAATGATAATGAAGACACAAACTGCCAGAATCTATGGGACACAGTAAAAGCGGTTCTGAGAGGAAAATTTATAGCTCTAACAAGCACACATCAGGAATGAAGAAAGGGCATACCTGAACAACTTAATGATGCAGCTCAAAAAATTAGAAAATGACCAACAAAAGGAACCAAAAATAGGGAGACAGAAGGAAATAACAAAGCTGAAAGCAGAACTCAATGAAGTAGAAAACCAATAAACAATCCGAAAGATCAACGAAAGCAGAAGTTGGTTCTTTAAAAAAATAAACAAGATTGATAGATCATTGGCAAAACTCACAAAGAAACAGAGAGAGAGAAATCTGATAACCCGTATTAGAAATGAAAAGGGGGAGATCACGACAGATATTGCAGAGATCCAAAGGGTAATCAGACTACTTTGAGAAACTTTATGCTACTAAACATGAGAATCTAGAAGAAATGGAAACATTCTTGGACACTTATAACCTTCCACAATTAAGTAAGGAGGATGTAGCATATCTAAATACCCCCATCACTACTGAGGAAATTGAAACTGTAATCAAATATCTGCCTAAAAAGAAAAGCCCAGGCCCAGATGGATTTCCTAATAATTTTTTTCAAATCTTTCAAGAGGAGCTACTACCAATCCTAGCCAGGCTCTTCCATGAAATTGAAAAAACAGGAACACTCCCAAACAGCTTTTATGAAGCCAACATCACCTTGATACCAAAACCAGACAGAGACGCTGCCAAAAAAGAAAATTACAGTCCAATATCCCTGATGAATGCTGATGCAAAGATCTTCAACAAAATCCTGGCAAATAGGATCCAATGCATCATCAAGAAGATCATACACTACAACCAAGTAGGTTTCATCCCAGGACTGCAAGGATGGTTTAACATCCGTAAATCTATCAACATAATACACAACATCAACAAGAAAAATAAAAATCACATGATCATATCAATAGACACAGAGAAAGCATTTGATAAGTTCCAACACTCTCAGCAAGATTGGAATGGAAGGAACCTTTCTCAATCTAGTTGAAGCCATCTACCACAAGCCAATGGCAAATATTATCCTCAATGGAGAAAAACTAAAAGCCTTTCCTCTAAATTCTGGTACAAGACAAGGCTGTCCGCTCTCACCACTCCTCTTCAACATAGTACTGGAAGTTCTTGCTATAGCGATCAGGCAAGAAAAAGATATCAAGGGAATCCAGATAGGAAAGAAAGAAGTAAAGCTCTCATTGTTTGCAGATGACATGATACTCTACTTAGAAAACCCTAAAGACTCTACCAAAAAGCTTCTAGAAACAATAGATTCATATAGCAAGGTGGCAGGCTACAAAATCAACCTACAGAAATCAATGGCCTTTTTATACACCAATAATGATAGGGAAGAGATGGAAGTCAGGAAGGCAATCCCATTCACAATAGTGCCACACAAACTCAAATATCTTGGAGTCAACTTGACCAAAGACATGAAGGTCCTATACAAAGAAAACTATATAGCCTTGCTCCAAGAAATAAGAGAGGACACAGAAAAAAAAACCCACATACCCTGCTCATGGATTGGCAGGATTAACATCATTAAAATGGCAATACTCTCTAATGCATTATACAGATTTAATGCGATACCCTTAAAAATACCCACCACATTCTTCAAAGAAGTGGATCAAACATGAAGTTTATCTGGAACAATAAACACCCTTGAATAGCTAAAGCACTCCTAGGGAAAAGGAAAATGGGAGGCATTACTTTCCCCAACTTTAAACTGTACTATAAAGCAATAGTTATCAAAACAGCATGGTATTGGAATAAAGACAGACCCTCAGATCAGTGGAATAGGCTTGAGTTCTCAGACATTGTCCACCAGACATAGAATTACCTAATTTTTGACAAAGAAGCAAGAAATCCTAAGTGGAGCAGGGAAAACCTCTTCAGCAAGTGGTACTGGCAGAACTGGTTAGCCACTTGCAAAAAAGCGAACATAGACCCCCAGTTAATATCATGTACTAAGGTAAAATCCAAATGGATTAAAGATATCAAGATATCAGACCTGATAAAGGTATATAGAACAACATATCAGTAAAACACTCCATGACATTGAGACTAAAGGCATCTTCAAGGAGGAAACTGCACTTTCCAAAAAAGTGGAAGTAGAGTTCAACAGATGGGAATATATTAAACTGAGAAGCTTCTGCACCTCAAAAGAAATAGTGCCCAGATACAAGAGTCACCCACCGAGTGGGAGAAACTATTCACCCAACACCCATCAGGTAAGGGGCTAATATCCAAAATATACACGGCACTGACAGAACTTTACAAGAAAAAAAACATCTAATCCCATCAAAAAATGGGAAGAAGAAATGAATAGACACTTTGATAAAAAAAAAAATACAAATGGCCAAAAGGCACATGAAAAAATGCTCCTCGGGCCTGGAGAGATAGCACAGTGGCATTTGCCTTGCAAGCAGCTGATCCAGGAGCAAAGGTGGTTGGTTTGAATCCTGGTGTCCCATATGGACCCCCCTGTGCCTGCCAGGAGCTATTTCTGAGCAGACAGCGAGGAGTAACCCCTGAGCACTGCCAGGTGTGGCCCAAAAACCAAAAGAAAAAAAGAAAAAAAAAATGCTCCTCATCACTAATCATCAGGGAGATGCAAATCAAAACAACAATGAGATACCGCCTCACACCGCAGAGATTGGTGCACATCACAAAGAATGAGAACAATCAGTGCTGGTGGGGATATGGAGAGAAAGGAACTCTAATCCACTGCTGGTGGAAATGCCATCTAGTCCAACCTCTATGGAAAGCGATATGGAGATTCCTCCAAAATCTGAAAATTGAGCTCCCATTCAACCCAGCTATTCCACTCCTAGGGATATACCCTAAAAACACAAGAATACAATACAAAAACCCCTTCCTCACCCCTATATTTATTGCAGCACTATTCACAATAGCCAGGGTCTGGAAACAACCAAGATGCCCTTCAACAGATGAATGGCTAAAGAAACTGTGGTACATATACAAAATGGAATATTGTGCAGCCGTCAGGAGAGATGAAGTCATGAAATTTTCCTATACATGATGTACATAGAATCTATCATGCTGAGTAAAATAAGTCAGAGGGAGAGAGAGAGATGCAGAATAGTCTCACTCATCTATGGGTTTTAAGAAAAATAAAAGTCATTTTTGCAACAATTCTCAGAGACAATGAGAGGAGGGCTGGAACTTCCAGCTCACTTCATAAAGCTCACCACAAAGAGTGGTGAGTACAGCTATAGAAATGACTACACAGAGAACTACCATAATCATGTGAAGGAATGAGGGAACTGGAAAGCCTGTCTGGAGTACAGGTGGGGGTGGTGTGGATGGAGGAGTTTGGGACATTGGTGGTGGGAATGTTGCACTGGTGAAGAGGGGCTGTTCTTTACATGACTAAAACCTAGTCACAATCATTTATGTAATCAAGATGTTCAAATAAAGAAGAAAAATGGAAAAAAGTAATTAATAATTTAAAAGATTATAAGCAAGTAACTTAAGACTTTAAGGCAATATATTATCTCAAAACACACAAGACAAAACTTTAAGACATGGAAGACTCCAATATAAAGTTGTCACATCTAAAAAAAAGAGCACATTTTTCTTTCTTGAAATAAAACTATAAATAAAATAAAATAAAATGTATTTTTAAATTATATAAATGCTATTATAACTTTAGATCTCCATTAGGAAATTAAATGTAAAGATTAATGGTATCCCAGAAGGTAAAAAGAAGTAGAGAATAACAGAAATTATTCTAAGAAATAATCACTAAAAACTTCCAAACACTAGGGAAGGAAATTACAGTAGCTATAGATAAATGAAGCTAACAAAATGCTACAGTAGCTACAAGTAAATGAAGCTAACAAAATGCCTATTTATTTAAATACAAAGAGACTAATTTACACCATATATTAGTAAAATTATCAATAGTCCAAAGGAAGACTACTGGCAGAATATAAAGGTGGCATTAAAAACAGCATATACTCCCATCAGGTTATCATTAGGATTCTCAGCAGAAACTCTTTGGGTCAAGAGAAAATAGAAAGGTATTTTATGATGAAAACTGACATCTATAAATACAATATTCCAGAAAACTCTCTTTCTGGTTAGAAAGAAAAAAGACAGGACCAGAAAGATAGCATGGAGGTAAGGCGTTTGCCTTCTATGCAGAAGGACGATAGATACGAATCCCAGCATCCCATATGGTCCCCTATGCCTGCTAGGGGTGATTTCTGAGCCTAGAGTCTGGAGTAACTCCTGAGCACTGCCAGGTGTGACCCAAAAACGAAGGAAGGAAGGAAAGAAGGAAGGAAGGAAGGAAGGAAGGAAGGAAGGAAGGAAGGAAGGAAGGAAGGAAGGAAGGAAGGAAGGAAGGAAGGAAGGAAGGAAGGAAGGAAGGAAGGAAGGAAGGGAGGGAGGGAGGGAGGGAGGGAGGGAGGGAGGGAGGAATGGAGGAAGGAACGGAGGAAGGAAGGGAGGAAGGAAGGAAGGAAGGAAGGAAGGAAGGAAGGAAGGAAGGAAGGAAGGAAGGAAGGAAGGGAGGGAGGAAGGAAGGAAGAGAGGAAGGAAGGAAGGGAGGAAGGAAGGAAGGAAGGAAGGAAGGAAGGGAGGAAGGAAGGGAGGGAGGAAGGAAGGAAGGGAGGAGGGAAGGAAGGAAGGAAGGAAGGGAGGAAGGAGGAAGGGAGGAAGGGAGGAAGGGAGGAAGGGAGAAAGGAAGGAAGAAGAAAGGAGGAAAGAAAGAAGAAAGAGAGAAAGAAAAAAAAGAAAGAATGAAAGATAAAGAAGAAAGAAAGATAGAAGAAAGAAAGAAAGAAAGAAAGAAAGAAAGAAAGAAAGAAAGAAAGAAAGAAAGAAAGAAAGAAAGAAAGAAAGAAAGAAAGAAAGAAAGAAAAAGAAAGAAAGAAAGAAAGAAAGAAAGAAAGAAAGAAAGAAAGAAAGAAAGAAAGAAAGAAAGAAAGAAAGAAGAAAGAAAGAAAGAAAGAAAGAAAGAAAGAAAGAAAGAAAGAAAGAAAGAAAGAAAGAAAGAAAGAAAGAAAGAAAGAAAGAAAGAAAGAAAGAAAGAAAGAAAGAAAGAAAGAAAGAAAGAAAGAAAGAAAGAAAGAAAGACTTTCCCATGAAATAGTCTCTGTGTTCCACCCCACTCCACCCTACCACCACAAAGCTGAAAAACATCAGTACCTTAACCTCTCTTATAAGAAATGTTGAAAGAAGCCCTTATATCTAAATAAAAGAGCAAAAAAATTCTCAAACAAAAATATGTGTATATGCTGTATACTAAGCCTTAATTTAAGACTCATTTCAACTATTAAGATAAGTACAATTTAAAGTGAAGAGGTGAAGGGAAACGATATTTTAAGCCTGTGCAAAAGAGAACATACATCAGATAAAATAGATTGGTAGTGCAGAAAAAAATTAACAAGGGGCCAAAGGCATATTTTAGGGATGAGTGTGCTTTATTTGCAACAAAAACACCTCAGTTTGATCACTAGCACCTCTTGTGATACCCTCAGCACCAGCAATAGTCACATTCAAACATCAAGTCAAGAATAACCCCTCAGCGGTGGGCAGATCCTGGCTTCCGGCTCTCTATCCATCCTCTCTTGAGCTGGAGGCTAGCTCTAGCCGCATGGGTTTTGGGGAGACCCCATGTGGAAGGCCTTCTCCCTAACTTGGGTGTGCTGGGAGCCTTGATAGGCCCCAGCCTTCCCCTCTTCTGCCCTCGGCCTCCAGGCCTTCTGGGGTGGTAGCCCAGGCGGCCAGACAAGGTGGGTGTTGGAGGTCCCTCCTGGATGGGGTCCCAAGCTTTCCCCGCCCTTCCCCCACCTCTAGGGTGGGAAGGGCACAGGGTGTAGGTCGGGCAGAGATCCTGGCTTTGGGCTCTCTATCCATCCTCTCTTGAGCTGGAGGCTAGCTCTAGCTGCATGGGGTTTGGGGAGACCCCATGTGGAAGGCCTTCTCCCTAACTTGGGTTTGCTGGGAGCCATAATAGGCCCCCAGACTTCCCCTCTTCTGTCCCTGGCCTCCAGGCCTTCTGGGGTTCCAGCCCAGGAGGCCAGAAATCGTGGGTCTTAACTTGGGGTGTGCTGAGATTTGCTCGGTTGCGCTAAGTTTGTCACTGGCAATTTCTGACTAGTCCACATATGGAAAACTGCGCAGGGACTAGTGCCCCACGCGCACTGCATGTATTAAGGGTATCCCTTATCTTTATGCTTGTTTTGCGTATCCAAAATGTCCATTTTGTATTCTTCCCTTTCCCACACCCCTACAAAGCTCATTTTTACTCCTTAACTCTCTCAGCCCCCCCCAAACATCACTAACCCACATTACTCTTTTTAACTTTAGTACTGCACAATCCTAATCACAGACCAAAGCCGTGCATTGTGTGTGACAACCCCAAACTGTTTCAAAAGACATAAAATGGACACGTATTTCTTTCGAATATTTTGTGTTTTTTCTCTGACAGCTATAAGTCTTACTAAATATTCTCTTATACAGTGACGATTCTAACCACTTTTTATCTTCTCTTTATGAGCTGTTCAACAAGGAATTTTGGTGAAAGAGTCCCCCAGTTTAATGCTTATGATTGAACCATGTCATGGGGATTGTTGGACTTGTTCTTATGGCCCCCATATGTGCCAATAATGCCACGTGGCATTGCTCCTTTTTTGCATAGGCACATTAAAATGGGAAAATACTATACATACAAATAAGATTCTATCTAATAGAGATTAGAACACACAAATCTAATAGTGCAAAGGGGCCTTACACCCTGAACATTGACATAACGACCTGGCACAGGCCTCAGAAGAAAGGACATTTTCCATTCACCCCTGAACCAGGGAAGCCATCCACGAAACATCCAGGTTTGTCTATAACATCACCTGGAAGCAATCCTCTACCACAGAAGACCTTACCACTGCTCAGACATCGACCTGCTCAAAAGAGACTTCCCTTAACACTGAGAAGACTTAACAACAACAACGACCTGCTTACAGGACAGGGCTCTCTGCATTGCCCTTTAATGGTGAGGTGAAACAAGAGGACGCTCCACATCCTGACTTCAATGTAGGATATGCAGATTCCAGGATATTTAATACAGAAACATGATACCAACAACAGAGACTGTGTGAAAAATAAAAGTGTGTTAGCACTACAGACCATGTCTTGGATTGGACGATCTAGCTTGCCTGGAGCCTAGAGTTGGTCTTATGCCAGGAAACTTCAGGGATTGGGTCTCTTTGTATTTAGGCCAAGGTTATTCCTTTCCATTCCTTTCATATTTTGGTGGGCCTATGCAAACAACAATTGCCACTCTAACACCGTTTTTACTGTGCTCCTTTGACTCTAATCCTTAAAATTTGAGGTTAACTTAAGCTAATATGCATGTACATGGAAATGTAAAAAATACTATGCCTCTAATGTTTAAGGAGTTATGTAAGTTTTATGGCTTTAGATTGCCTTGTGTGCTGTTAAGAAATATTATAATGTGTTACAATCTGGGGACTTGAGGGACAAAGTAATTGTACATGGATTCTGTTTTATTTATCTTAATGTTCTTTGGCTGAAAGTTCAAAGTTAAGATATCAGCAAGGGGACTTCTTCTGAGAATTATGTCATGGGTGATTGTCCTTCCACTGTAACTTTACCTTGTCCTCTTCCTTTGCATATTTGTTCTCATGATTAAAAAAAAAAGAATAGCCCCTCAGCAACATTTGGCATAGTGAAAAATCACAGCGAACAAACAAAAAGAAAATCAAGAAACAAAGAAAGACATTATATTTTGATTAAAAGTTTAGTAAAGCAAAAATAAATGACACAGGGCTAGAGAGATAGTACAGCAAGTAAGGTGCTTGCCTTGCATACAACTGAACTGAGTTTGTTCCCATACAGTCCCCCAGCTCCACCAGGAGTAATTCTTGAGTGCAGAGCCAGAAGAAGCTCAAGATCATTGCCAGTTATGACCTAAAACCCTGTGTGTATGTGGGTATATGTGTATCTATACAAATGTATATGTAAACAACACATTAATATATATATATATCCAGACAATATAGAAGCACCAATAAAAATCATGTAAACCTGATACAGCATACAGCATGTTTAGAGAAGTGAAAAGATCATCTGAACAAAAAAATTAATAAACGATAGGCCTTTTTTTTTTTACAAGTGTGGGCACCCTCCCTCTTATCTCCCTTCTTCCTGGAAAGCCTGGCTGTTGTAATGCCCACAAATGCAGTCACCATGTTCTAACCAGGCCAGCTCAATAGACTCATTTCGTACTTGATAGAGATGTAAACTGAACCATAAAAAATTATGGCTACACTGGCCTACACAGCACATAGCTGGCCATCTCAGGAGGAGAGGGGCTTCCAAGCCCACACCCTGCCACTGCTACGCTTCCTGCCTGAAATCACACAGAATCCCTGTTTCCCCCGATGACTAGACTAATCCCTGAAACTACGATTCACTGCGGGAACACTATCTGACCACAGGTCAGGTGTGCCAGGTGTTGGGCTGATATCAACAAGGCTTTTTTGGGAGTGAGTGTGGCATCCTCCGCCATATCTTCCCTCTTCCAGAAAAGCCTGGCAGCTATAGCCACACCCACAAATGCAGTCACCACATTTGAACAGGCCTACTTTCAGGAGGCCCTGCAGCTGAGTATATGCCCCTGAAATGTGTAGTATTGTAGCTTTGAATTTCTGGACAACTTTATTTGTTTGGTGTTGTCATCACAAAGGGTACACCCCAATTTAACAGACTGGACATATAACAACAAAACTTACTAAACCTTCTACCATTGTATTAATGACTTCATTGGTAATACAATAATTTTCACAACTGATCTTGCTGTTGTTTTCTTTCTTTCTTCTTTCTTCTTCTTTCTTTCTTTCTTTCTTTCTTTCTTTCTTTTTTCTTTTTTTCTTCTTTCTTTCTTTTTCCTTCTTTCTGTCTTCTTCATTTTTCTTTCTTTTCTCTCATTTTATTTTTGTTTCCATTTTTCAATAACTTTGCTTTCACTTATCTGCAAACAAATGTATTATGATGAACTATATTGACTTTGTGATGCATTTTTTAAAAATAAATAATATAATAAAAAGTGAAAATATAGCCTTAAAAAGTGAGATATCACCTAGATTCTATGAGAGCTGGTGCTCTGGGTCAGTACTTTCATGCCCTACTCAGTAGAATTTTATACCACACCACACTAGCTAATTCCACCTACACATCCCCTTTTAATAGAGGAATTTGCTGGCTTTCAGGATACAGTTTCTTGTATCCAAGACCCTACACCCCGCCCTTGTTCTAAAACCAGACATCATATACAAAGGAATATCATAGGCCAATATATCTGATAAAAATTGAGGTAGAAATTTCTAATAAATGCTTACAAAAATACAGTAAATTATTACTATAAAGTGAAATTTATTCCTGTGATATAAAAATAGTTAAGCAAATTCCAATCAATTAATATAATGCACTATTGCAACAGTAAAAAAAAACAAAAGTCATATCATCTCAATATATAACAGAAAAAACACTGAACAATAATTAACATTGTCGAAATAAAAATTCTCAATAAACTGGTTACAGAGAAAACATATCTCAACTAAATAAGACCACAGTCATTATCAAACTCTAGGAAATAAACATTTATTCAAAAATAAAACAAGAAAGAGTTGTATAGTTTTATCACTATTGCTTATATAGAAATTGAAACTAGAGTGTTCGCTTCAGCAGCACATATACTAAAATTGAAATGATACAGAGATTAGCATAGCACCTGCACAAGGATGGCATGCAAATTTGTAAAGCATTAGATTTTTTAAGGAATAAACACAGCTTTCAATAAAAATAAAAAAGAAATTGTAACTAGAGCAATTTGAAAAAGAATGGAATGCTATTTAAATTGGAAAGAAGGAGGAAAACTAACACTACTTATAGAAAATATAACTTGAAAACACAGAGCAACTCCAGTTTAAATAAAGTATTTGCAATAATAATAAATACAACAAAGTAGCAAATTAAAAAATTTATGTACAATATATGTAGTGCTTTCATATGCAAATAATAAAGTAGCAAAAAGATTATAAGGAAAATAATCTCATACCATTTATAATTACTTAAAACGAATTAATTTCTGAGGAATAAATTTAACCAAAAAGATAAAAGACCCATACATTAAAATCAAAGACATTGTTGAAAGAAATGAGAAACAAAATATGAATAGAAAAATTAAAAAAATCCAAAATAAATTAAAAATTCTTTAAATGACACATATAAATCATATTATACAGATACAATATAATATCTATAAATTTTCTAATAGCATTATTAACAAAAATAGAACAAAAAATTATTTCATTTTTTTAAAACTTTTTACAAAAAACCCAAAATAGCAAAAGCAACACACAGTGGAGAAACACTCCCAGATAACAAACTGTACTAAAAAATTGAGGCATCATACTCTCAGATAACTATACTACGCTACCATACACTGGAACTAAAACAACATGTATTGAAATTAAAAGCAAACACAAACCATACCAATAGAACATACCAATGGAACAGAATTGACAGACCAAAAATAAAATCACATATAGGGCTGGAGCAGTGATGCAGTGGTAGGGTGTTTGCCTTGCACATGGCTGACCCAGGACCACGGTTCAATCCCCTGGTGTCCCATATGATCCCCCAGCCAGGAGAATTTTCTGAGTGCATAGCCATGAGTTACCCCCGAGCGTCACCAGGTGTGGCCCAAAAATAAAAAAAAATAAAAATCACATATAAATGGACAATACATATGGGCAGCTCATTAAACAAAAAGCACAAGAGCCATGATGGATTACAGAAAATCTCTTTAATAATAAATTAAAAATAAAAATTGTATACCCAACTACAAAACAATTAATCTGTATCTAACAACATGCACAAATTTCTAAGTGAAATACCTGAAAGTAAGGACCAGTGTTATTGCATACAAAAAAGAAAACATGGGCTTGGGAATTTAATCCCAATGGCAAGGGGAAAAAAAGCAAAAATTAACAAATCTGACTACATTCAACTCAGAAGTCTCTGAACAGATCAGGAAACTAAGATAAAATGGCATTTTACTGAGTAAGAAAAGACATTATAGAGACAAAGGATTGACAAACCATTATATATTATATTATATATATATAATATATAATATATAATATATATATATTATTCATTGACAACAGAATAATATACAAATTAATTAATAACAAAATCACAACAATATAGCAAATACATTGATTTAAAAATAGAGCATGCCAGAAAGTATGACAGGCATTAAGGTACTTGCCTTGCATGCAGCCAAATAAGGTCAAATTACCAGTTCCATATACTATGCCCTTGGTATAGTCTAAATATACTGTACAGAGACATGAACAGACCCTGAATTCTACTGTTTATGATCACATTCCCCCAAAAGAAAGGAAAAAAAGTGAGATGTTTCAATAGATTGGTCTCCAATGAAGACATAGAAATGGTCAAAACAGATGAGAAGATAATTATTATATTAGGTAAATACAGGTCAAAATAATAATGAAATCACTTCATAGCTATTCATAGTATGGCTATTACCCAAAAGACAAAAAGAGTATAGATTATAGAAGATGTGGACATAATAGAACAAACTTAAGGTTGAAGCGATAACACAGTGGTTGGACATTTGCCTTGCACCAGGCTGACCCAGGACAGACCTGGTTTGATCCCTGTCATCCCCTAAGGTCCCCCAAGCTAGGATCAATTTCTGAGCGCATAGCCAGGAGTAACCCTGAGCATCACCAGGTGTGGCCCAAAAACAAACAAAAAATAAACCAAATGTTTTGTTTGCTCTTACTTTGTTTTGTTTTAATTTTGTTGTTTTGGGTTCTCTCCAGTATCACTGCAGTACCTCGAAAGCCATAGACCACGAGGGGTCTAACCAGGGTCTAACCAGGTCTCACTATCTCAGCACCCAAAGAAGGAAGTACTTAAAGACCGATGGCAAGGTTGTAAAGTGCTATAACATTTATGGCAAACGGTGTTTCTATTCATCAAGAGATTATAAATAGAAATTCCATGCAATTTAGTCATCCTGCTCTACAGCATGTACCCAAAGATTATAAAAATGCTCATTTGAAGAAAAATATGCACTATGTTCATTGAAACATTACTTTTAATAATGAAGAGTTGAAATTGACCTGAGAATCTAATGATAGAGAATTGAATAAACATAATGTGGTATAAATACACAATGAAATACTATTCAGTTATAAAAAAATTATAAAATTTTGCACTATGCTTCAAAGTGGATTGGCTTAGGTAATATACTTAATAAGTCAGACTAAGAAAGAAACACTATGGTTTCACTCATATGTTGTACATAAATAAAAAGTGGATGGATGCATGTAGTAAAAATAAACTATTTGATATAAGATCAAATTAATTGGTCCAGTGATAAGGGGAATGGCATTTGGGCAATTTGGGTAATAGATGTCAATGAAAAGATAGAGTTAGAATTTTAGTAGTGAATGTAAACAGTATATGTGAGATATTGATATACAATGATATGCACCTAAAATCTTTGTAATGTTTTAAATCAATACCACTTTAATAATTTTTCTAGTGAAAGAATGTAAAGATTCATTTTTCAAATGAATGTTTATAAACTTTTTATTTGTAATGCAACAAACACTAAACAACCCAGATATCCTTTGAATGAATATTATTCAGCAATAAAAACAGAAGAATTATGGATACACTTGGATGCACCTGTAAAGAATCATAGAAAGACAATCTTATAGGTTACATACTGTGATGATTAATCTGCTGCATCAACTTGGCAAGGCCATGGTTGGTACATAGATGTTTGGTCAAACGTGACTCTGGACATTTCCCTCAGGATATTTTGAATAAAATTTACATTTAAATTTGTGGACTTTGAGTAAAGCCAGAAAGTGGATACAGCTAATTTAGTCTATTGTTCTAAAAGAACAAAATGCTGACTTCCCAGAGCTAGAGGAAATTTTTGAACGGGTTGCTTTCAGACTTTAAGTGCAGCCCCTGCAGTTGTAGTTCCTTACAATAAAGCTCTCTATATGAATAGGTGATGGATGGATGGATGGATGGATGGATGGATGGATGGATGGATGGATGGATGGATGGATGGATTCCCTAAAAGACTCTCTATTGGGTGCTGGGGATTGTCTGAGCTCTGCAGAATGAGTGGATGTCAGGTGAGAAATGACCCCTGCCTAGAGAAGTTGTGGGACATGGTCGCAGACCTTAGCAGTCTCATTTAGCTCTACCAGCTGCCCCAGAGAGGCAGAGGTGGGAAAGAGAAGGTGGTAGATCTCCTTGAGTTGCTGCCTCTCTCGTTCCCACTTCATACAGGTCACCAGCAACATTAGAAGAATAGGAATGAAGGACGGAGTGGTGGCACAGAAGTAGGGTGTTTGTCTTGCACGTGGCCAGCCCAGGAAGGACCCGGGTTTGATCCCTAGCAAAAGCAATTTCTGAGTGCAGAGCTAGGAGTCAGTCGGCTGTGGCACACACACACACACACACACACACACACACACACACACACACACACACACACACACACACGGAATAAAGGTCAAAAACACTGCCCTTGTCCTTGGAAAGGCTCACAATTGGAGCTATTGATATCTTATAAGATTAAATTAATCAAGAAGTTCTCAAAAAGTGACTTCAGGGTTCCAAAGCGTGAAGTCAAAGGAACCTGGGCAGAGCAGATCCCCCGCCCCTCCGGCCTCTCTGAGGGATTCTGGGTGCCAAGTAAACCCCCAACACAACCGCGAAGTGCAGCAGCTGACTTCGACCTGCAGGACAGGCGACACCTGCCAGTTTCCTCCATGCGCTCGGCCAGTTTCCTCCAGCCGCTGCGCCCAGTCCACAAGCCGCAGACTAGCAGGAGGATTTATTCCTCCAGGTTTGATCAGCCAATGCAATCACTACTGAAACCCTCCGCTTCCCCCCGAAATATAGTTTCAGCCCACCCCGAAATGGTGCAGATCTGATTCATTTCTCAGCAACAGTCCCACAAAAGACGGGTAAAATCCAGAGGAAGCTTTGTTTAGGTGCTTGCTAGGTCTCGTGTCCAGGTCTAGATCTGGGTTCCGCGTCCCTGGTTAGGGAGGAAGCCGCGAGTGCAGGCGCTTGAGACCCAAACAAAATGGAACAGTTTTGGGGGCAGCAGATCAGATCCTGGAGAAGTTAAAGCACTTCACTCTCAACTCCTTTCACTCCTTTTCACTTTCAACTTTAATCTCTTGAAAGAAACACCCAGCAAGGGTTGGTAAACAGCCAAGAGCACAAAGACCCTCCTTTAGTTCCATGTCACTGGGAAATGACTACCAGGGAATCCTTATCCGATTAGAGACTCTGACAAGTGCTATCCTCATCACCTGCCCAAACTACCCTGAGACTCTCTGCGTGGCTACCTGCTTTATAGTCTGGTCTCAAAGCTGCTGCTTCCCGAAGTGTAACTCTACCACTGAGAGCCCTTCGTATATGTTTGAATAAGTTAATCTGTTCAAACATAATCTGTAAAGTGCTGAGATCAACACCTGGAACCAACCCAGCAAAGCACTCAATAAAGATTAACTATCTTTACTACTAGTACTCTTTCACTCTTTTCCACTAAGGAATTGCCGTGCTGTGTCTCTGCCTTTTCATTAAACCTATGGTTTCTGAGTGACGTGATTATCTCATTCATCTCAGAGCCCGCAACAGTGCAAGGGTCCAATAACCATTTGTGCTTTGAATTGAATTATTTTCTCGGATGTTTTACCTCAGGGGTGTTCGAATGAAGCAAGGTTAGCGAAGGAAAAGGCGAATGACAAATTTAAGTCTCCTTTGCTTCCTCCTCTCTCTATCACCTGTTTGTTTAGAATAATTCATCATTTTCGCTACTCTGTGACATTTGCCCTCTCTGGGAACAAGATCCGGTGGAAGTTCATTGGAACTAGTGACTAGGAGTCAAACACAGTTTAAAAGCAATCCGTTCTGGTATATCTTGGGTCCTTACAGAAACAGCATATTGTATGTTGCCAGAGAATACACAGTAGGACATGAGCTCAAGCCATGTGAGCAAAACATTAATTTGACAATTTCCACACTAATGACTCCAACGAATACCTTTTGTTACAAACTGAATCAATTATAGTAACTGGAGAATAGTAACAACCACTAATTTATGCACTATACTGAACATTTTAGCATTCACTTTTTTTTGTGGGTGGGGGGAGTATATCTCGCAGTGATCCTGGTTCTGTGCTCAGGAATCACTCTTGGTGGTGTTCAAAGAACCATATCCGGTACCAGGAATCCAATCCTGCAAGAAAAGCAACCTGCCCACTGTACTATCTCTCAGACCCCTACACTGACCTTTTTTTTTTGTATATTTAATACGCCCACCAAAAAAGTGTATTTTTACTATTTTATGTTTTCAGGTGACAAAGGCACAGAGAAGTCACTTCAAGTAACTGATTTATTATCAGAAAACCACTGAGGTTCAAACCCAAGTCTTTAAAACTTATTCAGGTCACCTCTGGGTCTGGCAATGTACCCCAGCTTTAACAGAACTATACTGGTACTCTGTCTGCTAAGCAGATGATTTCTAGATGTTTTTAACTCTGTTTTTAGGATGTATGCCAGCCCAAGATATCTCATATTCTATAAAATTTCCTCTTTTTACCTATGCTCAGTTATGTCACTCTAAGCACACCTTAATATAACACCTAAGGAACTGTTCCTGTTTAATTTCCTGGTGGAAAAAAAGGCATTCAAGTCACTGACCATTGAAGGAAAGTATTTATCGATTGGATTTTCATCATTCTCTAAGATTAGAATTGGAGTTTTAGGCTTTGCTCCTCCTCCCATAATGTATAACTAGTAAGAGTCCAGAGAAAGAAGCACAGCCTGAGCAGTCTGAAAATAGCTCATAGACAACAGGACCTGGAATTAAGAAGAGGAAATCCCAACTCATAAAAATGACAAGAGATAAGGTAAAAAAATAACCTTATGTTTATTCTGAACCTGACCTTGAGACAATCCGTAAGAGAGAGTCAATCAAATTAGTGGGTATATTGAGGATCTGTAGGTGTTTAGTGAAGCTACCTCAGTTCTAAATTGCTTTTCTTTGTTTAGTCAAGTCCTATTTAAATTGGCTGCTAAAAACTCTTATTTCTTATTCAGTAATTGGAGTTTTAAGGATGTTTGTTTTATTCTCTGACTAATCCATGTAACTTTTCCAACAAGCAATTTTGCAAAATCTGAAGTACATTTATTTTAGTTTAAATGACATCTTACTAAGAAATTATTTTTCAAAGGCAGACTAATTGGAGACTACCTAATGAAAACTTCTTGAAAATCTTTGAAATATTCAAAAATGTCAATGCATGAGAAATATTCAAAAATGTCAATGCATGAAAAAAGAAGTTGGACAAATAAAAGGAGATTAAGAAAAGCAGACAATAAAATGCAACAAGTGTTTTTATGTAGAAAGAAAGAAAATAGCTCTATGTAAGTGGACAAATAATAAATTTTAAAATTGACTGATTATTCAATATTAGTTGCATCTATTACATTTTTTAGGGGAAAATGGCTGCAACTTGATCTGTGAGTATGTGTTTTCAACTCGTAATAAAGTAACACAAATTTCTGCAATTTATTTTCAAATGATTCAGTCAGAGCAACACAGAGACACACAGTAATGCACTGCTGTAATTCTCCACTAAGAATGAACATAGTGAAGATGTTCAAATGTTCACTGAACTATTTCAATTTTCCAGGAGATATGACATGTTTCAAAACTAAAAAAAAAAAAATTAAAAATTGAAGTATAGTGTAGTTTTCTGTTTCCTCCTTCAAAGTTTCCCCTACCTGCCTAATTCACCTTTATACACAACACAACACAACACAACACAACAAAATGGTATGCCCAGTTCACCTCTACTTACAACACAACAAAATTGTAATTATGTTCAGCTCAAGTCACAATTGATAATTATGTGTCCAAGTTAGGGACCTATTAAACTCTAGTCTTTAGCATTCTTTTAAGTCAGTAAGTGACAACTTACTTGGGACTTGGGAACCTGGGCTTTGCGAATATCTGAGATTAGGTATGGGGTTGTGATGATGCTACTTATCTGCTGTGAGATGAAGGTTGTTATTCCACTAAGCTTATACCATGATGAAAAAAATTTTTGATTATAATGTAAGAAAATGATATGGAATAAATAGGATTGAAATAGTTCTTTAGGGTCTGTCAGTAATGAACGCGATGATATTAAAATATTTAAATGATGGGGCAGTGAGGTGGCGCTAGAGGTAAGGTGTCTGCCTTGCAAGTGCTAGCCAAGGAAGGACCGCGGTTCGATCCCCCAGCATCCCATATGGTGCCCCCAAGCCAGGGGCAATTTCTGAGCACTTAGCCAGGAGTAACCCCTAAGCACCAAACGGGTGTGGCCCCAAAAACTAAAAAAAAAAAATTTAAATGACAAACATTTTAATGTTGAGTATTACTATATGTACATTTAAGTATTAAGTATTTATAAGTGTTAAGTGTTTATATAATGTATTTAATGGATAGTGAGGACTTTATAATTTCATGTTCTGTTGTAAAATTTGAGGTATGTGCATGTGTCAACTTTTCAAATAAATTGCATTCATGTCGGAATTAAATCTGCTGTAGCCACATGTTAGAGCCAGAATAAAACTAAAGTATTTGAAGACAGACAAATTAAAACAAATATTGATTTCATGATTATATAGGTAATGTGTTATTTTGGAAAGAATTGTAGTTCACTAACTAAAATTAGTTCACTAACAAATGAAATTTAAAAGTTGGAAAGATAGCACAGAGCACAGAGAGTAACTCACTTGCCATGAAGACAGCAGACTCTAATCAAATCCCCAATACTTCATATGGTAGCCCCTGAACACCCAGCAATGTTTGGGTCCCAAAACAAAGCAAAATGTTGAAATTTAGAAGACACTGCAAATGGGAAAGTTGATTACCATTGAGTCTTGCACCTAGCAGGTGCCCAAGCTCAGTTAAAGCTATCATTAAATTGAAAGGAGCATTAAAATATCATGCTGTGGAACTTGTCTTGAGAATGAAGAAAATCAAAATGTTTGTAAAAGAATAAAATCTGATGTAAAATACAATATTTCTGAATGAGACTGAACTTCAAGAGACCACTCTGAATATTCCCGTAAAAGCAATATAGAAGTTACTGGGGATTTTTTTTTCTTCGATGAAAAAACAAGAAGTGGTTACACAAGATTCTCTAAAGTCCTTTCCACTGAAAAATTTTATACTATACTTGATTGGCCTCTGGGCTTTTTTTAAAGTTGGATGTGAGACCACCTTTAAGTTGGCATTTAGAGAGTGGTTGAGTAGAGGATATAAGGTTTTTCTCCCTATGTAGTTAGTGAAAAGCTGATGAAATTTAATTTTTGTTTGTTTAGCAGTGGGATTTAAGACTGAGAATGGGTCTTCAATAGAATATCTGTAATTATTAACTGTGTGTTGGGCAAACCACTTAATCTTCTCTAAGCCTTATCTTCTTCTAAAACAAGAATGATTTCAGTACTGTTTTGAAGGTTATTCAAATAGATGGCTTCCAAATAGGAACCAAATTTGCTGCAACCATCACCTTCACTCATCAATAGATGAAAAAAGTTGTATTATATATACTCAAAGGATTTTTACTCTGTCATCAAAAATGATAAAATCATGCCCTTTGAATGAAAATAAATGGATCTTGATGTGATTATGCAAAATGAAATGAATTATTAAAGAAAATTACAAGATTGTTTCACACATATGTGAAATATAAATAATGGGGTGAGGGTGTACAGAACTATAATGCAGTGGGTAAGGTAACTGTCTTATGCAAGACCTGGGTTCGATCTCTGTTGAGTCAAATGGTCCCACAAACACAGCTAGGAGAAATTGCTGAGCATTGCTGTGGTCCTCCCCACAAATAAATAAATGAATAAAGAAAATTAGCTTGGGGGAGCCGGAGAGATAGCATGGAGGTAAGGCGTTTGCCTTTCATGCAGGAGGTCATTGGTTCGAATCCCGCCGTCCCATATGGTCCCCCATGCCTGCCAGGAGCAATTTCTGAGCCTGGAACCAGGAATAACCCCTGAGCACTGCTGGGTGTGACCCAAAAACCACAAAAAAAAAAAAAAAAGAAAAAAAAAAGAAAATTAGCTTGGGGGAACCAACTAGATTCAACCAAAACTATGGTGGCTATCAGAAGGAAAGAGATTGAAAATAAGATTCAGTAGGACCGGAGAGATAGTACGGAGGTAGGGCGTTTGCCTTGCATGCAGAAGGACAGTGATTAGAATCCTGGCATCTCATATGGTCCCCTGAGCCTGCCATCAGGAGAGATATAGACAGGAGGAACCCCTGAGTGCTGCCAGGTGTGATCCAACCCCCCCCCCCCAAAAAAAAGATTCAGTAGAGATATTTTTTGAGTTTTGTTTTGTATTCTATTTGCTTGTTTGTGTTTTTGAGCCACACCCAGAAATGTGCAGGACTTCTGGCTCTGCACTTAGGAATAAGTCTTGGCAATCTCAGGGTACCTTAGGAAGTGCTGGAGATTGAATCCAGGTTAGCAAGTGCCTTACCAACTGTACTATGTCTCCTCCCAAGTAAAGGTGTCTTTCTGGTGGTAGGATGACATCTGAACTTTGGTGCTAGAAGGGATTTAGTGAGCCTATATACATATATAAGTTATATCCCTAAAATTGTATAATATTGTTTATCAGTGGTTTTAAAATATCATAAACAAATACATGAAAGATCTCTTATATTCTTCAAATTGCTATATTTCCACTTCTATAATATGAGAAAATGATATTATTTCTATAGTAATGACAACACAACTTAAATAGAAAGTAATAGGGCAGAAGCTTTAAGAAATGTCTATGTTTGAATGTTTGTTTTATTATTTTTAAAATAATATAGCAGTTGTTTTAACTTAAATTTTGCATTTAGAGTTGTAGAAAAAGACTGATATATATTTGGGGAGCAATATTTGCTTCAGTCATCACTTTTTCCTCAGATTTTATTCATGTAGTATCCATACATTGCACTGGCATTGGCACTACTTGAACTTTTTTGATTTTTTTTGGTTTTTCGGGCCACACCTATTTGATGCTCAGGGGTTACTCCTGGCTAAGCACCCAGAAATTGCCCCACGGTCCTTCCTTGGCTAGCGCTTGCAAGGCAGACACCTTACCTCTAGTGCCACCTCGCCGGCCCTATTGAACTTTTAAAAATAAAAAGAAGGGAAGCGTTTGCATGTCCAGTGAGTGACAAGGAGAGAACCAGCAGAGGAAGATTCAGGAATAAAATGTGAAGTGATGTCATTGAGCCAACAAAACAGCAAGTGTTTGGAGACTGTGCCATAACAAAAAAAAGTGCTGTGAAGATGACATTAAGTGAAATACATTGTAGCCCTGTGTGTGGTTATCAGCAGAACCTGAAGTTCTTCATAGCCTATACAGAATAATAATTGTACAAATTTTGTTCTTTTGGATTTTTGTCCAGAGACATCACAAAAGTTTTGGGTTTGTATGTATCTTAAATATTACTGTTACTATGGAACATTTATAATTCACTTAGGTCACAATAAAAATTATTTTAAAAAAGGAAAACAAATCCTTCCTTAGGCAGGGGGATATATAACCTGGAACAGGCAGGTTTGGCTTCATCATCAAATTTTCATATTCTTTTCTGTTTAGAAAGATCATAAACTTAGGCTCTTAGTTGTCTTGTCTCCTTTTTCTTTGTGTGTGACCTGTTGTTGTTGTTGTTCTTTGTTCTGGGCCACACCCAACTGTGTTCAGTACCCCTCAGCTCAGAAATTACTACTAATAGACTCTGGGGACTATATGGGATACCAGGGATCAAACAGCATTTGGCTGTGTGGAAAGCAATTGCCCTACCCCACTGGCCCCCTAGGTAGATTGTCAAGTAGTTAAAAGAACAGATATTAGATCCAAGGTCAATAAATTACTATCTACAATAATTAAGCAGTATGAGTTATCTTTAAAATAGCACACAGCTGAAGCTGGAGTGATGGCGCAGTGGTAGGGTACTTGCCTTACATGTGGCTGACTCAGGACAGACCTTGGTTTGATTCCCAGTATCCCATATGATCCCCCAAGCCAGGAGTGATTTCTGCGTACATAGCCAAGAGTAACCCCTGAGCGTCACCGGGTGTGGCCCCAAAACCAAAAATAAAATAAATAAAAATAAGATAAAATAGGATACTTGCAACTGTGGGTTCAATCTTTCACACAAAAATAGAAATAAATAAAATAAAATAGGAATATTAATAATGGTATGAGGAGTGTCATTGGCATATAATGGTTCTTCTAAGATAATGGATTACCTCATCCCAAACTCTAATTATATTACTTTACCTGGCAAAAGAAACTTTACAAATACTATAAAGACTCAGAGATGGGAAGATTTTTCTAGATTATCAAGGTGATTCCAATGTAATCTCACAGAATCATACACGGGAAGAACTTCTTTGCCTGTGATCAAAACCAAAGAGAAGCAACATGAAAATTTGACTAGTCCATTTCTGGCTATAAAGTTGAAAGAAGGATACCATTGGCTGAGGATATGCTGGTGACGTAACCCTTCTATTACAAAATGAAAGCTTATCCCCCCATAGTACAGCCACCATAATCTACTATCAATCAAAATTTTTCTACAAAAGCCAGAATGGAAAACAGTATGAAAAATGCTTTTAGTGCTCGCTTCGGCAGCACATATACTAAAATTGGAACGATACAGAGATTAGCATGGCCCCTGCGCAAGGATGACACGCAAATTCGTGAAGCGTTCCATATTTAAAAAAAAAAAAAAGAAAAAACAAGAAAAATGCTTTTAATTTCAGTATGAGTCTTACCAGAGTTACAACCTACAAAAACAAAGACACTAATTTTGTGTTATATAAACCACTGCTTTGTTGGTGATTTATTACAGTTAAAAGAGAAAATTAATATAGGGAATACAATAAGCAGTAATACAAAAAGCAATAGCAGAATACAACCAGAATAAAATTCTGTATTGATATTGAACTGTCTTTACATTGTATCTACCATCAAATTGTCCTAAATGTGTGGTAGATATTATTAGAAAGTGTGTTAAAATCAAAGTGCCCACTTCCCCCTAACAATTTACTTCCTGTAAATAGAATGAAATCACTGTCATTGAATAGAGTTGAAAGAATAAAAAACATTTGAATAGAAGCCACTACTGAGACATTAAATTATAGATGTATAAGTACAATTTAGGATATAATTCAAAATCTCTGGTAATTCCAGATACTGTGTACTTGTACATACATATAAAAGTACACATTACACATAAAATGCCAACTTATATATAAATTGTTTATATGGTTTATGATAGAAATTACATATTACCTATCAATTAAATGTATGGCATATAGTATGTTTTATTTTATAAATATAACCATAAATTTTCTATTTTATATATCAGCTTTTAAATCTTTTCATTCAGAAAAGTTACTGGTAGGGAAATCTACATAAATGCCACAGATACAGCGAGTCCTGAATTAGTGAAAGAGAAAACTTTGCACATTTTAGATTCCTAATTCCTACCTGCAGAGAGACCAATCCAGTAGTAGGTCTGGGCTGAGGCTCACTAAGGGAGAAAACTACTTTTATTAGTATCTTTATTTAAACACCTTGATTACAAATATGATTGTATTTGGGTTTCAGTCATGTAAAGAACACCCCCTTTACCTCCCCACCCCACCCCCACCTGTACTCTAGACAGGCTTTCTACTTCCCTCATTCATTCACATTGTTAGAATAGTTCTCAATGTAGTTATTTCTCTAATTGCACTCATCACTCTTCGTGATGAGCTTCATGTCAAGAGTTGGACCTTTCAGCCCTCCTCTCTTTTGTCTCTGAGAATTCTTGCAAAAATGTCTTTTATTTTTCTTAAAACCCATAGATGAGGGAGACTATTCTGCGTCTTTCTCTGTCCCTCTGACTTATTTCACTCAGCATAATGGATTCCATGTACATCTATGTATAGGAAAATTTTATGGCTTCATTTCTCCTGATGGCTGCATAATATTTATTGTGTATATGTACCACAGTTTCTTTAGCCATTCATCTGTTGAAGGGCATCATGGTTGTTTCCAAAATCTGGCTATTATATACAGTGCTGCAATGAATATAGATGTGAGAAAGGGAATTTTGTATTGTATTTTTGTGTTCCTAGGGTATATCCCTAGGAGTGGTATAGCTGGATCATATGGGAGCTCAATTTCCAGTTTTTGGAGGAATCTCCATATCGCTTTCCATAAAGATTGAACTAGACAGCATTTCCACCAGCAGTGACTAAGAGTTCCTTTCTCTCCACATCCCTGCCAGCACTGCTTGTTTTCATTATTTGTGATGTGCACCAATCTCTGTGGTATGAGATGGTATCTCATAGTTGGGAGAAAACTTTAAATTCAAGGACTCTGTCACTGAGAAGTATTATAATGCAAATTTTCTTGATGAATAGACAATATAATTACTTCGAGCATGGCCATGATTTCCTGATTGGTTAGCCATTCTTCACTGAATAGGGGTATTTATTCATAAAAAAACAAATGGAAGATTTTATAGGAGAAATGGCATGGATCATACACACAGCAATTAGTACTAGAGTGGGAACTGGAATTCTTACTGATAAAATCCTTCCTTCCTTCATTCCTTCCTTTTCTTTCTTTCTTTCCTTTCTTTTTCTTTTCTATCTGATTTTTAGGGCCACACACAGCAGTGCTCAGGCTTTTCTAGCCTTGTTCTCAGCCATGTCTTTTGTCTGTGCTCAGGTTTCTTGCAGGCAATTATATTAAATCATGTGCTATCCCTCTGGCCCATAACTTGTTCTTTCATTTAACAAAGTTCTACAATATCCCATGTTATTTACTTAAAATTTAAATTGTGTAAATATTTACAAAATTCATTTTATAAAGTCTCTAATAATTTAAATGAATTAAAAACACTCTTGCTTGCTTTTTTTGGATTTCGGATCACACATAGTGATGATCAAAGCTTTCTCTTAGCTCTGTTTACTCCTGACTCTGCTCAGGGATATTGGGGGACCATGTGGGATGCTAGGGATTGAATCTATGTCGGCCTTGTGCAAGGCAATTGCCCTACCCAATCTGGGCCCTCTGTAAATAAAAACACCTCTTTTTCTAACCTTATATTTTATCTCACAGACCATCCTGTTGTTATTTGTTCTTCAGGAAAATATTCTATAAAACACACATAAGATGCACATATCAAAGAATACTCAGCTTTTAAAATTATTGAGAGTTGAAATTTCATTTTCCTTCAAATTAAGTCAGTACATAACAGTATCATTATTATTTAATAGCTGATAATTTATTGTATGTATTGTGATATTTTTAAGTTTCTTTCTATAGATTTTGATATTACACACAATGCTGCATCAAATTTTCGGGGGGGATATTTTGGGTCACTCCTGGTGAAGCTAAGGGGTTACTCCTGGATATGTGCTCAGAAATTGCTCCTGGCTTGGGGGACCTTATGGGATGCCAGGGATAGAACTGGGTCAGCCATGTGCAAGGGAAACGCCCTACCACTGCACCATTCCTGCAGCCTCTGCATCAAATATTTTTGTATGTGTTCTACATACATTTAATTTCTCTAAAGTGGTTAGGCACATAACTGTAAATTGTAGAGAGTAATTTTTTGTCCTTTCTAGACTTTTTTGGATAGCTGCATGAAGTTAAGCACCAAATAACATCCCCTAATCCACAATTGCTTTCATTCATTACAAATTCTAAAAATTTTACTCACTTGGATATTAGTGTGAATTATGATAAAATCTGACTAATCTGTCATAGAGGACAGTTGAAGTGTTATATCATAGCAATATCTATGCAAACTACCCATCTTTGTTATTGATGTTTGATTTATTTGTAAAAATAATTTAGTATTATAACAGTGATTTGCCAGCTTGTTCATAATACAATTATTTCAGGCATCAGATGGTTAAACACACACACCAGTGTGACCTTCCTTTCATCAATATTCCCAATTTCCCAACCACCACCATAGCCTGATTCCATGCAGGCACAGACAAATTTTCTTCCTATTGCTTGTTACAACACAAAAGCAAATGGAATTATCAAGACTTAGATCAATAAGGGTTAATTGAAAGAATTGTTCTATCTTTCCATACTGTTACTAAAGTCAGTGTCTGAGAATTTGCTGGGCTGGTGTTGTTAGTTAAGTCTTTGTTATTATTGTTTAGGCTCACCTAAATTGATAGATTTTTATGTAACTTCCCAAGCAGATTTCCTGTGATACTACTGGGCTGACACTACTATAAAATATTGAGGTGTTGTGCTACCACTTACCCCAGCACAGTCAAGGTGAATATAAATCTAAAATAAATTTGGTGGTTTGGCAGTTTGATAAGGCTGTATTGCAGAGCTGGGCTGTTTCTGATGCAGAGTATAATGTGTGGTCCTGGACTATTGTGGGTAATGCAGAAAAAGGGAAATTGCCTTACCCAATCTGAGAATATTATAGAAGTATCAGCTATATGATTAAAATCAGACCTCGATAGCTAGAGATCTTGGCATTTGCACAGGTCATAGGACAAAGTCTAGGATAGAGTCTTTCTTTACAGTTCTAGAAGTTCTGTTCCATCATTGTTGTTGTAATCAGTCTTCTGTAAGAAGTGGTCTTGGTTTTTTCTCAGATCTTAAGCTGAAGCCTAGGATAGAGACTTCATTATGGTTCCAAAAGTTCTGTTCAGTCTCAGTTGTCAAAGTCAGACCTCTGGAATTAGAGATCTTGATTTTTATACAAGTCCTAGGCTACAGTCTAGGGTAGGGTCTTTCTTATTGGTCCCAGGATAAGTTCTGCCCAGTCATAGTTGTCAATGTCATTCTTCTGTAGTTAGTGCTCTTGGTTTTTGTACAGATCAAAGGATGACATGTTTTCTGATTTTATCTTACTGTTAGGTAATAAGATAGGACTAGCTGCTCTTAGATCAAGTTGTTGTAGTTTCCTTGTCAGGATGTCATATCAAAACTGGAGCAAGTTGGTGCCAGAGTGGTATTAGGAATTTCCCAGGGGGAGTTTGGTTCCTTGGTGTTGTTGCAGGAAACTAAATAAAATAAAATAGTACCAGGACCAAACAGCCCTATAAACATTTAGTGGAAATAAAAATGATCAGACTTAAACACCAATACCAAAGTTAACAACAGAATTGACACACCGTCTACAACAAGCTATACACAGAGGAAAACAGCTACATTAGCACTCCAGGGTGGGCAAAGGAGAGAGATATGGGACATGTGCTGGGAAAAGAGGGTGGAGGGAGGACAACCCTGGTTGTGGAAATGGCCCTGATTCACTATCATTATGTACCTTACATATTTCTGTGAAAAATTGTTATTCACTTTTGGTCACAATAAAAATTATTAAAAAAAAATAAAAGAAGCATCAGCTAGAGCAGACAACATGCAAGAATTGGCAGTCATTATTTATTTTTGGAGCTTGGTAGAAGAGCTGGATCATTTTTCTGGTTTTTATTTTTGTAGTTGACTTCAACCTACGATACAAATGACCAAGTTTTTATCTTGGTAATTTTCATTTGTCAGCAGCAAATCTAGTTCTCATTTCCCCCTAATTTTTAATCAGATATATGTATACGTAAATTATGGATCATTATAGAGAGAGGCATACAGGGGTTGTGTGGATGCTTCCCTGGTAACAGCCGTCTTAATTTATTTTCAGCTTTGGCTATGAAAGGGAAATGATAGATGGCATGCATTCACATTCTCTTGCATTCCCATTGAATGAAACTTCTGGGGCATGTGCACTTTGCGAATTAGTGTCAGGGTTAAAACCAGCTTCTGAAGCCTGTCAGAACTCCCAGCCATAATCTGAAGGAAATAGTGGATAGCTGAAGTTGCCTGCTGTTTCTCTCCACTGTGCTCTATTCTCTCTGCAGATCACCGGGACCTTGGTTTTCACTGTCTTTACCATCATGCTGAGTTCCTTCCAGTTTGGATATGACATTGGTGTTATCAATGCACCTCAGCAAGTAAGTTATGTGATAAGCAATTTAAGTCTCTTCTTGGCAATTTCTTGTGTTTTGTCACTATAATTGCCTTTGGGATTTGCGGGTTGCTTGTGATAAATCTCTTGTAAATCTTATGGGTACTTATTTGTATGTTATTTCCCTTTTTTGATCTTGCTGCTTTCAGTATTCTATCTCTGTCTGTGGGTTTCATTGCCTTGGAGTGTTTTTCTTTAGACCTCTTTTAGCTGGTACTCTTTGGACATCCAGGATGTAATTAATTTCATATACTCTTCAGCCCTGGAAACTTCTCAGCAATGATGTTCTTGACTAATCAGCCATCTTCTTCATGGGAGTTATCTTCCTGGGTCTCTGGGACTCCAATGATTCTTAGGTTGTTTCTCCTGATTTTAATCCCAGAGTTCTAGTTTCATCTGTATACTTTCTGTGAGGCTCTTTTCCAACCTCTCCTGTTGTATGGAAGTGTTATACAGCTCATCTTCCAGCTCACTGATTTTGACCTTAACAGCTGTTACTCTGCTGGTGAGGCTCTCCAGTGAGTTTTCTAATTCACCAACCAAGTTTTCCAGCCCTGATATTACAGATTGAAGTTTTCTCTCTTTCTTTTTTTTATATCCTGTTGAGTCTGACTTGTGGTTATTTTGATTTTTTCTATGGATTCTTTGAGTTCTTTGAACATCCTCTAAATTTCCTCTCGAAAGTCCTCTCTAAAGTGTGTGACTGAAGCAGATTGAATCCCCACTTAACAAATCTCACATGAAATTAAAGACCAATAAATAAATAAGTCTTAATCTCTAACTACTGTTTGCTGAGCTAACAAAAAAATGCATGCTAAGAAACAATGTAACTAGAGATAACTTTATTTTTACTTAAGTAAAATTTTAAAATTAATATATTTAAATAAGGACCATAACTACAAACCTGTTTGTAGTTGGTTTTCAGTCACAAAAAGTACACCCCCATTCACCAGTGCAACCTTTGCACCACCAATAACCCCACCTCCATCCTACCCCACCTCCTTCCTGTCTTCATGAAGACAGGCATTCTATTTCTCTCACTCATTAACAATGTCATGATAGTTGTTAGTGTAGTTATTTCTCTAACTGCACTCAACAATCTTTGTGGAAAGCCACATATCTTGGGCTGGTCCTTTCAAACTTCATCACTATTGTCTCGGTGTATTATTACCATACTTATTTTTAAAATCCCACAGATGAGTGAGACTATTCTGTTTCTCTCTCTCTCTTTCTCTCTCTCTCTTTGACTCATTTCACTCAGCACAATAGTTTCCATGTCCAGCCATATATAGAAAAATTTTATGACTTCATTTTTCATGACAGCTACATAGTATTCCATTGTGTAAATGTACTACAGTTCCTTTAGCCACTCATCTGTTGTTGGGCATCTGGGTTGTTTTCAGATTTTGTCTATTATAAATAGCACATATAGGTGAGAGGACATTTTTGTATTGTGTTTTTGTGTTTATAAGGCATATCCCTAGGAGTGGTATAGCTGGATCATAAGTAAGCTTAATTCCCAGGTTTTTTGGGAATCTCCATATTGTTTCCCAGAAAGGCTGGACTAGACAGCCTAGACTGGACTGCCATCTAGACTGGACTATACTGCTGTCTATACTGGACTAGACTAGACTGTCATCTAATCCAGCCTTTGTAGAGATGACATTTTAAAAAACAATTGAGAGCTTATGAAGTAATAACTCAGAGACCCTAAGCGTACACACATGAAAATGCCAAGACAGCTAGAAAGAGAGTACAGAGTAAGATGCCCACTTTGCAAATGGCCAAGCCAGGTTCAATCCTGAGAACCACATAGGCTTCTTCAAGTCCCACCAGGAGTGACCCTGAGCACAGAGCCAAGAGTATGAAGTGAAGATTAGTTGGATGTAGAAACAAAACAAAACAAAATAATTAAAAGTGCTATAGAGTAAGAGAAAAGATGACAAAGATCTGTGTTTATTTGTTTAGTACCAATTCACTATCAACCAGATATTTTAGTACTGCCTTCCCCAGCTACAATCTTATTATACCCCTTTGAAGTCATGAGTAAAAATCTTAAAGAAAATTAATACAAAAAATAAGAAAAAAGGCAAATTAATTCATCCAGAGCAATAATGTGTGCTTCCAAGTGTTGTTATGGACACTTTATGAGGCTTTTTTCCAAATTGATGACCCAAGACTTTGAGTCTTTACATAGGTCATTCAAAGTAAAATACTAAAAAACTTTTAAATTATGGTCAGGAGGGACAACAAAATTTAATATTCATTATGATGGATATTTTTAATATCAAATCATTTCTATTATTTTTCATTTATTTTAATACCTATTTAATATCCAGTAAAGAGAAATGAAGAAAAATCTCACTATTTTTGGTCTGTACATGCTGAACCCAGACTGAATCCTTTGCTATAACTCAGATTCACAGGGTATTTAAATTTGTGTTGGTTTCTCTTTTTTTTTTGTTTGTTTGTTTGTTTTTGTTTTGGGGCCACACCCGGCAGTGCTCAGGGGCTACTCCTGGCTGTCTGCTCAGAAATAGCTCCTGGCAGGCACGAGGGACCATATGGTACACCGGGATTCGAACCAACCACCTTTGGTCCTGGATCAGCTGCTTGCAAGGCAAACGCTGCTGTGCTATCTCTCCAGGCCCTTGTGTTGGTTTCTTATTTCTTTTCCAGTCTCCATGGCCAAGCATGGGAAGAATTCAAGCCTCTGTCTATCTTCTAAAGATCCATTTCATTTCATCGATTTGTCTTAAAATATAGGACTCCAAGGAAAATATAAGAGACTATAAACTGTGAATGCGTACCAGTCATAGTCCAAAACCTAAAAAGAATAGTTCCTTGAGCCAAAATATATGCACTAGTTAGGTAGCAGATATCACTATGAATGTGGCAGGCCTTGAGAAGGTACAGCAATTTAGGGAATTCTAGTGGGGCAGGGATCTTTTCTTTTCCATGCAAGTGATGACACAGCCAGTATTATAGACTCCTGAATCCTGTTGCTCCATATTACCCTAATTTGGCACTGATAAAATCACTTTTCTTCTTGAAAAACTTATTATATTTTAATTTTAATTAATTGTTTAATGTTAGAAAATTAATCTGAGATTTCCTTTTCTTTACAAGTTCTAGACCCCAAAAATAGGTATCTCCCTCTGGCTTCTGTCATGGTATCCTTTACTTCTGTGTTTAAAAAAAGCTGCTGAAACCCTGGGAACCCAAAAACACCATGCAAAAAATATCTCTGCATTCCTATGTTTATCACAGAACTATTTACAATAGCCAGAATCTGAAAACAACCCAAGAACAGATGACTGGCTAAAAAAACTGATACATCCACGCAACAGAATACTATACAGCCATTAAGAAAAATAAAGTCATGAAAGTTGCTTATACATGGATGGACATGGAAATTATTATGCTGAGTGAAATGAGTCAGAGGAACAGGGATATACATAAAATAAATTCACTCATTTGTGGAATATAAGAAAAATAAGATAATATGGTAGTAATAGCCAGAGACAATAAAGACATTGGCCAGGAGAACCAGTCCATGGTAGGAAACTTGTCACGAAAAGTGATGAGTGCAGTTGAAGTAGAGAAGGGTCCACTTGACAATGATAGTTGCAACTTATCACTCTGGGCAAGAACTGTGTGTAGAAAGGGGATAAAGTGACATTCATGGTATCTCTTGACAATAGTGGAAACCACAGTATCAAAAAGGAAAGAGAGATAAAAGAAGTAAAACACCTGCCCCAGTGGCAGGTGGGAGGGAAACTGTAACATTGATGACAGAAAGAGTACTTGTGAAGAGCAGTGTATATTCTATGACAAAAAAATCAATTATGAATAATTTTGTAACTACAGTGCTTAAATAAAGCAATAAAAACACACAAAAAGATGCTAAATATATCTTTAATATATCATGAATTCCATTTAGTCTCATGGATTTTTTAATTTTTATTTTACAGTAGTATAAGCTTATACTTTTTAAGATTATGTAAACTATACTGCACATTAAAGAAAGTTTTATTTTAAAAATAACCCAAAACTATTCTACTGTGTGGGAAAAACTGCTGAGAACATTTCATTTCAGCCTTTTTTTTCTAATCTATAAGGTAGCCCTTTAAAAAAACAACACACAAGAACATAAGATGAGTTCACTACCTTCTCATTCTGCTGACTTTGTCATAGAGACTTTGCTTGTTTAGCAACCTAGATAGCTACTCCCCAAGTTTTTGTCACAGTCCTTCAACTCAGTATTTCTGGGCAATTATTGCAAGGAAGGACCTGGGAGAAAGTCAGAATAATGTGCTATTAATTTATTACTATGTGTAGAACCTTTGCATCTCCTAAAATGATTATGATTCTGTGGAATTGTGATTTGAACATTGTGTGTTCCATTATACACTGAACTCTAGGAAAATCTTTAAGAGGAATTATACTGTTGTTTGGGGCCCAAATCTGGTTGAGCTCAAGGCTTAACCTTGACTCAGTAGTTGGAGATCACTTCTGACAGGGCTCAGGGAGACAACATATACAGTGCCTGAATCAACTCACGATTGACCAAAAGCAAGGTAAATGTCTTACCTCTATATTATCACTCCTGCCTTAGAACTTCTTCCTGATGTTAACAGTTTCTAGAGGACCAAAGGTTGCTTTATTTCTGGAGTTGATCAACAAACATGATTGTTTTCTCCCTTTTTTTTGGCTCACTTCTATCAAGAATATAGTATTTAGTGTTTGATATTTTTTGGGGTTTGGTTTGGAAATGCTGGAAATGCTCAAGGATTACTCCTGGCTCTGCACTCAGAAATCACTCCTGGCAGGCTCACGGCACCATATGGGATGCCAGGAATCGAACCTGGGTTCATCCCGGATCGCCACATGCAAGACAAATTCCCTGCCACTGTGCTATCATTCCAGCCTCTAGTGTTTGAATTTTGTATAATAACTTTATTTTCACATCTGATATTGCCCCATCATTTCAATAAATCATTTTATATATTTATTAAAATATTTCCTTATATTTATTCAAATTCATCTACCTCTAAGAAACAATGATTTCAAAATATATCTTTTTACCTGAAAATCTACTTAAATAGTTATCAAAATTTAAGTTGCTAACTTAAAGATTCTTATATTTTAAATATATATTTAAAACTTCTCTTTTAAACTCATTTGTCACAACAGACAGCTCATCTCACATTTATAGCCTGAGAGTCTCACATGTGGAGAGCAAATGCTCTCCAGGGCCACAAAGTTATATGAATGCTGTTGGCCTTCTTCACTGATTGTTCCTGTCCTTTTCCTTCTGGTACTGAAAATTTGGGTCTATTTACTATATAATGGTTTACTGTAAATAAATCTATTTATATGTGTATAGTACACTTAAATGATCATATTAAATCCCTAAGAAGCATTCTAAAGGAAGCAAATATCATACAGATTATTTGAAATATTGAAGTTACTTTTCTTTCTTTTCTTTTCTCAGATAATAATATTTCATTATAGATATGTTTTGGGTGTCCCACTGGATGACCGCAAAACTCTCAATAACTATGCTTTCAATGGTACAGAAGAATTGTTACCCACAGACTCAAACCCAGTGGATACAAGACCAACCCCTCAGACTGAAGAAGAGATTTCAGACTCTACTGCCATTGTTACCATGTTTTGGACCCTGTCAGTGTCCATGTTTGCAATTGGTGGAATGATTGCATCATTTTTTGGTGGATGGCTTGGAGATCGACTTGGAAGGTATGTAAATATCAGAAATAAGCTTAAAACCAGAAAAGGTTTTGCTTAGTTTAGAAAGAAATCATCTTTCCTTTTTTGGAAAGTTTTAGAGTGTGTTTTTTCAATCAGGCCAGTTAACTTGTTAGACCAGATAACTGAGAAAGCCATGAAAACAATGTGTTAATGGAAGAAGCAATTACAACAAAAATAAGATTATAAGATTGGCATGTATTTATTTCTAGATACTCAGTTCAATTTTTTGCCTTTGTAAGCTATAAAACCATTGAGAAAATATGATGCAGTTAAGTCAAGAACTCAATAGAGAAGCCAAGAGTAGAATTTCTAACATGAAGTATACTGCATCACATAGTTATTCCATTTCTCAGAAACACACTTTGTACTTTCTTTTAGTAGTATACTTAATAGACTTCAAGGTGGTTTCTGAGTTCCCAAGGAATACCCCTGGAGCCTGGCAGGAAGGGTCTGAGAAATGCAATTTAGTGCTGGGGACATCATGTCTATATTCTTTAATGTAATGATTTGGTGGGAGAAGCAGGGGGTACTGGGGTTTGAACTCAGGGCTTTTAGCATGTCAGGCATGCAATCCAACCAGTTAAGCTCTCTCCCTTGCCCTGGTTTTTAATTCTCTAATTAGAACTTGGCATTTAAATCAGTTAAGTCCTAAAGTTAAGTCAATACTTACAACCCCAAATTGTCCAGCATACTGTGCTAACAAGATCTAACTGCTACTGTTACTATCTCAAAATCTCAACTTGTCTTTCTGGTAAGGACCAGACAGTAGAGCAGGTAAGCATACAACCCACTCTCGTTCAATCCCTGGAATGTCATATGATGCCTAGGCATAACCAGGAGTGATCTTTGAGCACAGAGCCATGACGAAGTCCTGAGCTTTTCAAAGGTGACCCCACCTTTCTCCCCTTAGCCTATAAATAAGCAACTGATGACCTCACTTCTCTATTCTACCTTCCATACTCTCACTTCAATCCTTTTAGAAAATTTTTTTTAATTTTTAGAAGAAATTATTTTCTCTTCATATTTAATTTTTGTTTTTTAGTTTGTCTTTTAGTTTATGAATTGTTTTTCTAATGACAAGAATATAGGTACAGGGGTCGGTGTGATAGTACAGAAAGTATGGTGCTTGCCTTGCATACATCCAAACAAGGTTCAATCTCCCATCACTTCATATGGTCCCCTGAGCCCATTGGGGGTGATTCCTGAGCATACCATCAGAAATAACCCCTGAACTTACTAGTATGGCTCCAAAGTAAATATATATATACATACATATATAGAGATAGAATAAGAGGGGGAGAGTGAGAGAGAGAGAGAGAGAGAGAGAGAGAGAGAGAGAGAGAGAGAGAGAGAGAGAGAGAGAGAGAGAAACAGGTAAGACACTGAGCTGACACACAACCTACCCAGATTTGATTCCTAGGACTACATATGCTTTGCCAAGAAATTCCAGTGATTCCTAAGCATAAAGCCAGAAGTAAGCCCTGAGCTTACTGGTATACTGGGTATACCCAAAAACTATTATATATACTGGAAAATTTAGAAGCTACAAAAATATTTAAATATATGAATAAATAGATAATTCCATTATATATGTATATATTATGCTGCCTTAGCAGTTCTGAATTGGAATTTAACTTTTACAATTTCTAGCTAAATTATAGTTTAAAACTTATAATTTCTTCTTTAAATTATAATTTTATGTTCTGATTATTATAATTCTGATGATTTCTTGTACTGTTGCTTTTATATCTGCCTATACAATATGTTCTTAAATAAAATATAGTACAAAACCCAAATTTTACTTTTCTAATTTGGAAGGGTTTTTCCTCTATCAAAAATGGTGAATGGTCAGTTCCTCACATTTTTATTAATGTACTGGTTTCCAACTGAACTTTAAATCAAAACTTATGAACTATAGTTAATAAACTGATTTAATTATTTTAAATTGAAACATCACCTTAATTTGTACTGAATTAATTTAAATGGTAATTGGAACATTTCTGAATCATTTTAAATAATAAAGGAAAGCAACATTACAGTACAATTTAAAATAAGGTGCTTTTTTAGCAGCTACCAATGGAATTTACTTCTCATCCCTAACGAAAACCATGAAAGCCCACATTGACTCTCATTTACAGATGAGAATTTAACAGAAACAGTTATTTAACTCAAATCATGCTTTGCTATCCTTGTGCCAGAAACAGGATGCATATCTTCTCATTTTGTATTTATCAGCAGTGATTTTACCCCAAAACAATGTCAAGTGACTATTTATCAGATGAGTTATTGTAAACTAAAAGTGAAACATCTTCCAGCTATTAAGCAGAAAAATAGTCCTTTCTTAAAAATGACTGTAATGAGTGTCAAAGACTTAAAACAGGGGTTAAGGTGCTTGCTTTGCATACAACCAATACTCATTGAATCCCCTAAAAACTTATATAGTGGCCTGAGCACCTCCAGAAGTGATCCTGGATGTGATCAGGAGAGCTAGAAGTAAATTCTAAGCACTGCTAGATGGTGGCCCCAAATATCCCACCCCCAAGGTAAATGTAAAAATTAAGATAGTCATCAAATTATTAATTTCATTTCAAAATGAAGGTGGAAAAAGCCTCTCTTGTAACTGTGTTAGAAATGGCTGCTGTTTCATAGATTTGGGTTCTCTAAAAAGTCCTTACATAGGAAAAATAATAATAACTAACTCATGTCATTATTGTGATAATTAAGTGAATATAAATATAAAGTACAAAGCCTGAATTTACTTTGAGTAAGAAGATAAAATCTATGATCACAGGAATATTTAAAGCAATATTTTAAATACCTTAGAATATACTTCTAGTTCCTGAATTTATGCATTCCATGTATTTTTAGATTAATTATATGGCTGTTTCTGAGAAGAAACTTTTAATTTGTATAAAGTACTCCTGCTTCCATCAGTGGTAAGAAAGAGGGACTTTAGAGCAATTAAGAATCAGAAAAATTTTAGGCTATATCATGTAAAACTTTTTATTCTCACCCTCCTTTTATATAATTAACTCTTAGCAAGGAGAGTCAATTTCTTACAGTAAATTATTTGATTAGCCTGTCATTTGTCCCAGTTTAGCTAAGAAAGCACTTAAGTAACACCTTTGTTTGTTTTTTGAACTCTATTATTTTTTATCTTAGCAGTTCTTTTTGAGGGTTGTGAGAGAGTGATCCATTTCCTTGCCCTTTTCCAGCTTCCAGGAACTGCTTATAGTCCTTGTTTTGAGGCTCCTTCCTCCATTTTCATAGAGCATCATTCTCCTTTATAATTCTAATTTATTATCTTGTCACCTTCTATTTGCCTCCTCTCATCAGACTTGTAGTTATATAAGACCTACCTATATAATCCAGAAAAAAATGTACTACCTTTTTATTTCAACTTTATAATTTAATTACAACTATAATATTACTTTTGTGATTAAAAAAGTAACATATTTCAGGGCCGGAGAGATAGCACAGTGGTGTTTTCCATGCAAGCAGCTGATCCAGGACCTAAGGTGGTTGGTTGGAATCCCGGCGTCCCATATGGTCCCCTGTACCTGCCAGGAGCTATTTCTGAGCAGATAGCCAGGAGTAACCCCTGAGCACCACCGGTGTGCCCCCCCCCAAAAAAATGAATGAAAAAAGTAGCATATTTCTAGAATCTTCTGATTCGGGAAAAATTGTTCAGCCTCATATAATGTTATTGAGCAGTCATTACAGAAAAAAAGTTCCCTTTTTCAAAGATACAGCTCAGAAAAAGCTTACCTAATATAATTTAAAATATTGAAGTAGTGCAATGAAGATGCTTAGATTTGTGTACAAATATTTAAAAACCTGTCCACCCTAACTAATTATTCTACTGGTCTTATTGTCATCTACTGAACTTTAAATTCTTTTGTACCTCAGTTTTCTCATTTATAGAAATAAAAGTATCATGCATCTACAAAGTTGTCAATTTCTGAGTATACTTTTGGAAATCATACTTTTGCTACATGAACTTTATTATGTTTTACATTGATTGGCTATAATTCTTAGATTCTGGAAATATATTGGCATAGAATAGTAAAAATTAAACAGTGATACTTTCTTATGATATGGCTTTAATTAAAAGTATGCTTAACTTTCTCCCAAATAATTAATATTATATGTTTTGGGGTATCAGGGTACACTGGGCCACAGGTAACAGTGCTTAGGAACTATTCCTGGCTATCTCCTGATTCAGGAGATCATATAGTGCTAAAGGATCAACCCAGGGCTGGCTGCATGTAAGACATGTTACTATATCTCCATTTTCAAATAACTGATATTAAAAGAATTCACTTTAAAAGTTTATTTCATGTTCTACAACCACTATACCAAAAATATAAATGTACCAAAATATATAAATATAGGATGGTATAATTTGCAACTGTAGAACTAAATTTAACTATTACCTAGAAATTAAAACAGTCAACTTGTAAAAAACTGAGTTAACTAAAATGTTATCAGAATTGTTTATTTAAATACATTTATTATTTTCAATATTAAGTTATTTTAAAATAAAAATTATTTAAATAAAAATTAAAAATTATAGATAAATGGTCTTTATAAAAACCAGGTGCAAGATTATCTGACTCTTCATTATAAATATTATTTGCAATTAATGAGTTAATCTATAGAGACAACAATCACTATCATTTTCCTAAAAAATTAAAATAGTTGCTTAGATAAAAACTGCAGCATGCAATAAAACAAATAGTTCTATTAAGTTTTGATGCTTAAGTAATAATACTTGCTTTTAAAATTTTCAGAATCAAAGCCATGTTGATAGCAAACATTCTTTCATTAGCTGGAGCACTCTTGATGGGGTTTTCAAAATTGGGACCATCTCACATTCTTATCATTGCAGGAAGAGGCATATCAGGACTATACTGTGGTAAGTTTCTCTCCCCCACCTCTCTAACACACACACACACACACACACACACACACACACACACACACACATGCTTGAAATACCTTAACATGCATGAATAAAAAGGAATAGAAATGGCACAAAGCTGAGTCAGGGAAGCTGAGACCACTAACAAGGGATGGTAAAACAGTTACCTTGTGTGTAGTAATTTTTGGTCCTATGATTTCAAAAATATTATTTAACCTTTTTTTGTTTGGTTTTGGGTGCTAAGGGGTTACTCCTGGCTCTGCACTCAGAAATCACTCCTGGCAGGCTCAGGCGACCATATAGGATGCCAGAAATTGAACTGGGATCTGTCCTGTGTTGGCCTCGTGCAAGGCAAATGCCCTACGACTGTGCTATTTTTCCGGCCCTTATTTAACTATTTTAAATGAAGATATTAATATCAACCTTGTGGGTTGTACATAAATGTTGAACCTAGAACCTAACTACACATTAAGCTACCATTTATATTAGTTATTATCATTACTTGTGCCATGAAATAGTAGAGAAGACTGGGATCCTCAGAACTCCTAATGGGGCTAGCACATAATATCTCTTTCTTGGGAACGGAGTTATAGCATAGCAGTAGGGTGTTTGCCTTCCGTGTGCTTACCCAGAATAAACCTGAGTTCAATACTCAGCACCTCATATGGTTCCCCAAACCTGCCAGGTGCAAATTCTGTGTAAAGAGCCAGGAGTAACCCCAGAGCACCACTGGGTATGGCCCCAAAACAAAATCTCTTTCTCTGTGCGTGTATATGTCTCTTTTTCTCTGCCTCTCTGTCTGTCTCTGTCTCTGTCTCAGTCTCTACCTCCTCCTATCAGGAAAGACACTGCTCCCCAGATCTCTCCAGACTACATTTCACAATTCTGGTGGATTGTAGAGGTGGTTGTGTAAAATGTTAAAGTGATAGCAATCACAGGGAGAGAGAATCAGGCAGAAGCAGCTGGGTAAAATGTTCATAACAAAAGGATGTTGTCCCTTTGTGACCAACACATCTAAATAATCAAAGCCACAACTTCTTTGAAACATCTTTTCAAATATCTATTCAAAAGCAAATTTGGTGGGGCCAGAGCTTAAATTACAATGGTTAAGCTACCTGCCTTGCCAGCAGTCAGCCCCTAAAAATTCCTAGCATTACATATAATCCCTTCCAAACAACACCAGTGAACATAGAACCAGAAATAAGCCCTGTGCACCACTGGATCTGACCATTGTGAATCAATAAAAATAAATTAAAAGAGATCTTAGCATAAAGAAGATCACTCATTCTCTAAAATGGTCAAGTCCTTAGTTTTTCAATGCCAGAGAGGCCCAGATTTTTGGTGATTTTTGGCCTAGGTTTTAACCCATTATCTAAATCACCTTTCAAAGGACTGTTATCCATGGGGATGAAAGAGGAGAAATGAGACCATAAAATGGGGTCAGAAAGTATGTTTTTCCAATAAAACTGTATTGGCACTACAAACAATGACCTGGATTGTACAAGCTAGTTTGCCTGGAGCCTAGAGTTGGTCTTATGCCAAGAAACTTCAGGGGTAGGGTCTCCTTGTATTTAGGTCAAGGCTTTTCCTTTCCATGTGCCCCATATTTTGGTGGGCCTATGCAAACAATAATTGCCACTCTAACACCGTTTTTACTGTGCTCCTTTGACTCTAAACCTTAAAAAAAAAAAAAAAAAAAAAAAAAAAAAACTTAAACTTTTGAGGTTAGGGCCCGGAGAGATAGCACAGCAGCGTTTGCCTTGCAAGCAGCTGATCCAGGACCAAAGGTGGTTGGTTTGAATCCCAGTGTCCCATAGGGTCCCCTGTGCCTGCCAAGAGCTATTTCTGAGCAGACAGCCAGGAGTAACCCCTGAGCATTGCCGGGTGTGGCCCAGAAACCAAAAAAAAAAAAAAAAAACTTTTGAGGTTAACTTAAACTAATATGCACGTGCATGGAAATGTAAAAAACTACTATGCCTTTAAATTTTATGGCTTTAGATTGCTTTGTGTATCACTAAGAAATGTTATAATGTACTACAATCTGGGGTCTTGAGGGACAAAGTAATTGTACATGGGTTCTGTTTTATTTTTCTTAAGGTTCTTTTACTGTTAGTTCAAAATTAAGGTGTCAGCAGAGGGATTTCTTCTGAGAACTCTGATTTTGGGTGATTGTTCTTCCACTGTAACTTTACCTTGTCCTCTTTCTTTGCATCATTGTTCACATAATTAAAAATAAAAAATAAAAAAGAAAATATGTTTTTCCTTGCACAGGGAAAAATTACTTATTCCCATATGTCTTCAGTGATCAAAGAAAACAAAATCTAAATGCACATAAAATAATAATTTAAATGATTCATTAAATATATTTAATAATAAGACATAATTTAGAGATATACAGGCATACAGGGGAGGGGCCAACTGACAGGTGGAAAGAGTTTTGGACTCAGAGTGAATTACTATGACAGTCTTACTGTCTAATCTCAACAGTTTGCCTGCTCTGAACCTTAACTCATTTGCCTTTTAACTCTTCTAAGAATTACCTGTTTTCTCTTTTCTAATAGATAAGCAAATAATGGCATAATTCAAAAAGTCCAAATTATTATCTTTTGCTTCTCTTTTTATATTTAAAAAAAAGATGTAAAAAGGAAAGTCATGAAACATTTTTGTCAAAATTAAAAATAAATTTTATAAACATATTTTGGAACAATAAGTATTTCCAAGAAACTTGTACTCTGCAATAATTTTTAATAATTGTTTGGTTCTATTTTGAACACTGAAAAATCTAGATATTATGAAGACTACAATTGAATTCTCAAGCATTTGTTATCATGAACATTTTAGTTTATTTATTGTTATTATGGTATCATAGTAGATAGTACAAAAAGATAGTAAACACTAGACTAAAGCCAAATAAATTGATGTAGGGTGTACTTTTTATTTGTTTATGTTTTGATTTTCTTCTTTGGCCACACTGGCTGTGTTTAGGGTTTACTCTTGACTCTGTTCAGGGACCACTTCTTGTGATGTGCAGAAGGAATATGGGCAGCCAGAGTCTGAGCGTGGGTTGGCTGCACTCAAAGCAAGTGCTCTACCCACAGTCTTATTGCTCTTGTCAATGGTATTTTTCTCATTTAATGTCATATTTAAGATAAATAGACCATACATTATAGTTACATGTGAAAACTGACAGAAAATTAGTTGATTAATTGTGCAAATATGTCATGTGAGACATTTTTACGTTGTTAAAAATAATTTTATGTTATGTAAAAAATGTATACATAAATAATTTCCAAAATATCTTTACCCAAAGACCATCTATCTCTGCTTTATTGGCAATCTTTCTAAGAGGAAGCATTTTACAAGCTTGTTTCTTACATATTTAGAAAATAGCAGAGTTAGATAGAACAAAAGTTAAGGTATTTGCCTTGCACACAGCTGAACCTGGTTCAATATCTGGGACTGTATTTGGTCTCCCAAGCACTCCCAGGAGTGACCCCTGAGCACTAATGGATGAAAATAAATGCACATAAAAAAGGCCACAGAAAATGCCCAAGCATTGTTTTCATCTTTGTTATTAACTAGTTTCTGACCTTTGCAACTGATAGTCTCTGACCTTCTGATATACTCAGCAAATAACTGCATACTCTAATTAATATTACTGGTTATATCTTCATTTGAGAAAGTAATAAAAGACATAATCAAATAGTACTCTAATATACATACACACACACACACACACACACATATATATATATATATATACACACACACACACACACATATATATATATATATATATATACATATACATATAGCACAGAGGGTAGGGCATTTGCCTTGCTCACAGCCAACATGGGTTTAGTCCTCAGCATCCCATATGGACTAAGCCTTCCAGGAGTAATTTCTTTTTTTTCTTTTTCTTCTTCATTTTTTGTAATTTTATTTTATTGAAATCATTGTGATCTACAAAGTCCTTCATAGTTGAATTTCAGAATTTCAGATATACAGTGTGTCAGGGCCATTCCCACCAGCAGGTGAACCTCCCTCCCTCCACCAATGAACCCAGAGTGCATCCTATACCACTACCCTTTGCCCCCTGGCCTGCCAGTATAACTAGCCTATTTAAGTTTAGATTCTTTAAGTTTAGGTCTCTTGATGCCAATGTTGTTTACTCTGGTTTGGACATTTAGTTCTGAGTACAGAGCCAGAAATAGCTCCTGAGTGTTGCCAGGTATAGCCCAAAAATATACAAGAAAAATTATATTCCTTTAAGCACCAAAAGTCTTCATTCACAATCTTTTTGAAGGCTTGTAATTTGGACAGAATTCTACAGGAGAAGTGCTGTTCTGTTTGGAATAACTAGTACGTTTGGTGTAACCACTCTACACTTCCCCACATACCACTGTATGGTATATGATTTGGAAACACCCACACATTGTGGAAACTCACATAGAGATAGTTGTTCTCATGTTCATACTCACCAACACTACACTCTTAGTTAAATTGTTTCTCACTGCTCAAGTAACAAGCTTGTCTAGATATATTCTCATTTTCTTCAATCATGTGGTTCTAACTAGAGTAAAAATAATATCAAAGAATTCCTCAGTATCTTTTCTTGCGACACTAATAGTCTATGATGTAGCATATTATCAATATTAACATTTTAATTGTTACATTTTAGGTAATTTAACTGTATAAAATATTATAAATAGTTGTAATTTCTATGATCAGTCAGCTATTTTATTTGCATATCCAACTGAAACTAAATATAAGTCTAATCAATATATCTTTATATTATTTATAAAAATTGTATTTTAATTTAATTATTAAAATAAGCATGATATAATATAAAATGTGTGATATTATCCAATATTTAAAAATGTTATTAACATAAAATTTAATATATAAAACTCATATATAATTAATAATACATACTTTATTAAACTAATATATTAACAATATTTTTTGTTAAGCTGTATTAAATGGTTCTTCCTTCCAATAGACTTAGGGAAGACTTTCCATCAGGATATTGACTGTACTTAAATCAAATTATTGCTCTTGAGATAATCCTGACTGTACTTTAATATTTATGTTCATGTTTCACGCAGGGCTAATTTCAGGCTTGGTTCCAATGTACATTGGTGAAATTTCTCCAACCACACTCCGGGGTGCTCTTGGTGCTCTTCACCAGCTTGCCATTGTCACAGGCATTCTTATTAGTCAGGTAAAAAAATTACCATTTCTCTTCCTTTATCCAAGCTCTACTTGACTGAACTTTCTCACTGTTCACTATCACTGTAGACCATCATAAAAAGTTCTATGAGTGGTAGCAGAGGTATCTTAAAGACAAAAATCAAGGCTGTTAATATTGGCACTGAGTCAGAGTACAGTTAGTACGCTTATCTTGCATGTAGCCAACCAGCACTTGATCCCCAGAACCACATATAATCCTTTGGGCCCACCAGATGTGTTTCCTGAGTGCAGACTTTGAGCACTACCAGATATTTTCCAAAAACAAACGAAAAGCTAACATATTATTTCTCCTCATACCTCACAGAATGGGGTTAACAGTGACTGTAATCTGACAAACCAGGTCTCACTTCTAAAGTTATTCTAGAATTAAAGCTAAATAGAATTTGTTATACAGAATTTTAGCTTTTAAGAAACAGATATTTCAAGTTTTTTATTCTGCCTACATTTTCATTGTTCCAAGCATTTATCTGGAACTTTATCTGAAAATCAGGAGTTTTTGTCCAGCTGGTTCTAAGCTCCCTTACTAAACTGTAGTCTTAATGTGAGTTTTGGCTCCCAAGCTGTTGGCTATCCAAAAGGAAAATTGTGGTTGATTACAATAAATATCAGAAAGCAGGTTCTCAGAATAATTGTTGTAGCTATATTATCTCATTCTACTTAAGTTCTGGGTAATATAGAAAAAACATTTTCATGAAAGTGAGCTTTTAGTGTTGTGTTAGATTTAAGTGTTCCTCAAAATTCAGTTGACTCTCATTCTAGATGTCCAATCATGTTTAATGAAAATAAGATTAGGTAAATTTCTTGTAAAAATAAATGACCCCTAATTTAATCAAGGTAAGACACACTAATCATCATTTACTCTACCTTATGAATTCTTAAATCATAGTTGCCAGGAAGCACTATTTAACAAAGGTTTTTTTGTTTTGTTTTCAACAAATAGTTACAGAAGACAGTCAAAGGGTTACATAATACATATCATTATTCCCTGTCTCTTCAGATCGTTGGCCTTGACTTTATCCTGGGCAATCATGATTACTGGCCCATCCTGCTTGGTCTATCTGCTGTGCCAGCTGTCCTACAGTCTTTACTGCTCTTTTTCTGTCCAGAAAGCCCCAGGTATCTTTATATAAATTTACAAGAGGAAAAAAAAGCAAAGAAAAGTAAGTATCTGGGCAAATTCACTTTCTTTTTTATTTTTTGAAAACAATAGATAATGAAAACCACTGTTGTACTGTTACTTGAAAATTTTACAAGTGAATCAGTGATTATATCTGATAAAATGTGCAATATCACTTTGATATGATTTGCTATATGCTATAGACACCCATAAACATTTTCAAATACAAGGAAGTTCATGTGCAAGGTTCAGAGCTTTATTAGAGCTTTATGCTTCTTTGATAAATGAGGATCCTAGCTTTCTTTGTGATGAGCTATTTTTAACTCAAGAAAATACATTAAGTCGATTTCATTTAAGGAAACAGGTTTCAACACTCATCTATTAGGTCCATACAGAACTAGAGTTAGGTATCATTATCATAATAAAAATAGTTATTTTTTTAATATGAGTTGTGTTATTTAACATAGTCTGAGGTGCTGGGGCAATAGCTCAAAGTTAAGTTCGCATGTCATCTTTACTGGGACCTAAATTTAGTCATTGGTACTGTGTGTTTTCCACCTGCAGTGACACCAGGCATAGGACCGGAGGTCCCTAAATAGTGCGAGGTATAGCCCTCATGACTCTCAGCATCAAGAGAATTTGAAGGAGCACCACTTTACTGTAGCATTAAACCCAAGCACTGAATGCCTTGGTCGGTTGGCTGAGGATCACTGGGAGTGGTCCCAGGCCTTCTGAGTATTTAAAGTATATTAAAATAAAATATAGTGTGGAAAAAATCGCAAAATATTTTAGCAAAATTGAAAATAAATACTATAAACATAGTTTATAGCTAAAACCTAAAGTTTAGGTCTGGGAGCCAGAGACACAGGAGTGTAAGCCACCTCATCATGTCTGATCCCTAGCACCACATATGATAGCTGAGCACTTTCAGAAGTCACTTCTGAACACAAAACCAGAAGTCTTGAGAACAGACTGGTATGGTCCAGATTTAGTATGGTCCAAATCTGCCTTTCTCCCCCACTGTAATAAATTCTGTCTGTTCCTACTCCAAACATTAAATTGCTTTTTTATTTACAAAATAATGCCCAGAGACAATAGAGATGCGGGCAGGAAGGACCAGCTCACAATATGAAGCTCACCACGAAGAGTGGTGAGCAGTTAGGGAAATAACTACACTAACAACTATCATTACTATCTTAATGAGTAAGAGAAGTACAATGCCTGTCTCTAATACAGGCTGGGGTTTAGAAGAAGGGGGTGGGAATTGGTGGTGGGAATGTTGCACTGGTGGGGGGGGGTTCTGTTCATCACTAAAACACAACTACAATCATGCTTGTAATCATGGTGCTTAAATAAAGATTTAAAACATATCTGATTGTACCTAGTCTCTTGTAACTTTTATTTAGCATTCTATTTATTTGATCATCTTTGGGACAGGCTTGAAAAGGCTAAGAGGGAATGTGGATATCAGCAAAGACATCACCGAGATGAGAAGAGAAAGAGACGAAGCAGCAAAGGAACAGGAAGTCTCCATATATCAGCTCTTTACTACTTCCGATTACCAACAGCCTACTCTAGTAGCATTGATGCTACACATGGCTCAGCAATTTTCCGGAATCAATGGGGTAAGTTTAAGAATAACCCTTATGACCAAGACCAAACAGTTGTAAGATCACTAAGTAGTAAGCTAGGCACAGAGGGGACCACTCATTCCAGCAGCCCGGGGGGGGGGGGGGTGGGGGGGGTGGGGGGTGGGGCAGGGGAGGGGGAGGTTATGGGAGGCATGATGGGAACAGAAGTGGAGGGTGAACAATTCGGTGATGGGAATTCCCCTGATTCAATGTTAATATGTACCTAAAATATTACTGTGAACGATATGTAAGCTACTATGATTAAAATAAAAATGTATATTATTAAAAAAAGAATAACTTATGATGAAAGTGAATTGAGGTAAAGAAAGGAATGTAAGTAGCTAAAAAACCGAAAATATAGATTAGATTATACATCTGACTACTACAAATATATTGAATGTGTTTACTTTGTTTTGACTTAGCTGCTTTCTAAATTAGACTTGTAAGTTTTAAGAATATCAATAGCAATGAACTATATTAAGATAAAGATAAAAGACAAAAATCTTAATAAATGTGAAGAGAAAAAGGAAAATTGTTACACATGCACACACATGAAAAACTGCAACCAAATCATAAAGGTGCTTCTAGAGTAGAAACACAAATTCAGGAATTTTGATGGCCTCTACAAATATTCCTTGGTTCCCCTTTATTTATTGAAATGCACCAGGTAGCCAGATATAAAACTTACTTTTGTATTTAGTTACATGATAAATAAAATTTTTGCTCTTCAAGTAGCTTTTACCCTATGGGGAGGAATAGCATCCAATATAAACATAGCATAAACTGATTCGTATTTGTGAATGGGAATAATAGGTAAGACTTTATTGTAAAACAGACTATTAAATTCATGTTTAGACTTTGACCTGAAATCTTTCCATCATGCAGACCAAAAATGTTCTATTGGATTTATCTACTAGAAGAAAATGTTAAGCATTTTTAAAGTAATTAATTAAAATCAGCCTCCACTGCAGTTTAAAATGTAATTTGGACTTCCTCTACAATGAGTCAATCCCAGACTCACAAGGGACACCTTGAAAGTGATTGAACGGGGCCCGGAGAGATAGCACAGCGGTGCTTGCCTTGTAAGCAGCCGATACAGAACCTAAGGTTGTTGGTTGGAATCCCAGTGTCCCTTATGGTCCCCCGTGCCTGCCAGGAGCTATTTCTGAGCAGACAGCCAGGAGTAACCCTTGAGCACCGCCGGGTGTGACCCAAAAACCAAAAAAAAAAAAAAAAAAAAGAAAGTGATTGAATGGTTGAACAGAGTCTTGAGGGAGGCAAAAATATAATGCCATATAAGTTGAACCAAAAGGTGAACTGAGCCTCTCTTGTCCAGCTGAACATTGCTACACTGCCCTCCAGTCTTCCTTTAAGGGTTTTTAATGTTTATTTTTTATGTAATACTACATTTTCCTAAAATTCAGACACCAAAAATTTGTCACCTGACTCGTCTCTGCCATATACCCAAGAGCACAATCTGTAATTTCTCTGGACTTTTCTTATTTCACCTTTATCCTACTGCCTGACTTAGAGTCATCCTGGAAATGCTGAACCTAGTTCTGTTAGGAAGCTTAAATATGGGGGCGTGCACTGTGTGTGCATTGGACAGTCCTATGCCACTCTTCTACCATACACAGCTGCATAGCTTGATAGCATCCCTATCTCCAAGTAGATGTACCTAGAATAGAGCATGACAACTAAGGAAATGATGACTGATATTTAGAGAATGGCAAAGTAACTGGAGAGTATAAAAAAAAAATTCCTAAACCACAACTAAATAATACAGGCTATTTTAAAAATTGTAAACTAACTTTACTCTCTACTTTACTACTACTAACATCACTCTCTACTGAGTGAAGATCTTTAGACTTAATGCAATACGAACCAGAACTCTCATACACACTTAGAAGAGTTCAAATTGACCCACTAATTTTGAAAAACCAAAAAAAAATGAATAATTAAGTTTTTAAGTAAAAAAAATGAAAATCTTTGAAGATGACTAATGTTTTTAGGGAGTTCTAAGGACTATAATTTCACAGAAAACAAAACAAAATTTGAAAGGATGGAAGGCATGCTGTGTTTGTGGGTGCTCCTGGTTCAATACCTAATCCTACCTGGTCCCCTGGCACTATTAGGCATAACCCTCAGAACATACTTGGAATAGCTTCTGAGCAACACTCTATATTGCATCCATACAAAGCAAAACTAAAAACAAGCAACCTAAGGTATTTCTTATTTTAAAACTGCAAATACTAGGCTTATTTATTAAGTAAAACTGTTGTTCTTTTGCAGATCTTTTACTACTCAACCAGCATTTTTCAAACAGCTGGAGTCAGTCAACCTGTTTATGCAACCATTGGAGTTGGTGTTGTCAATACACTATTCACTGTTTTCTCTGTAAGTAAATAAACTGAATAAATATTTAATTTCTTTTCAGTCCAGAAATGGAAGTAAATGAAAATGATATAATCTAAAAGTTATCAATGGCCAAATATCTATATATATGTGGAATCAAGTGGATTGTGAGAAGAATCACAAATCATACCTTTGGTATATTGTGGGTTAAGTTCCAGATCATTGCAACAAAGCAAGTATCGCAAGATAGGCTAAAAATAGTTTTTAGCTTCCCAGGGCATAGAAGTTGCATTTATGCTATATTGTAGTCTCTTAAATATGCTGCAACATTGTGTAGTAAAAACAATAAACATGCTTTTACTTTAAATTCTTTAATCTTTTTAAAAATTCTAGAAATATTTTGCTAATCTGGGGATGGAGAGATAGTACAGCAGGTAGGATGCTTGTCTTGTATGATCCTCGGCATGTCATATGGTTCATTAGCCTACTAACAGTGATTCCTGAGGCAGAGCTAGAAGTAAGCACACAGATGGGTGTACCTCTCCCAAAATATTCTAGCAATCATCTGAATCTCAGTCATTAAAAACCTTTTTTCCAGTGGAGGATTGTGTCTTGATGTTAATGCCTGCTCACTTAACAGAATAATGGCATTCAAATGTTGGGATGGGTGTAATAAATTAATATAGGAAAACAATGAAGCTGATAAAAACGATGGACTCAAATCTTCCTCCTTCCCACTGGAACATTGGTGATGAGAAGGTTGCACTGGTGAAGGCAGGTGTTCTTTATGACTGAAACCAAACTACAGTCATATTTGTAATCAGGATGTTTAAATAAACTATTAAAAAAAGATGGACTGGTAAGATCATGCAAAGGGTTGGAGTACATGTTTTGCATGAAGGAGGCTTTATTCAATCCTTGGCACCAAATGATCCTTTAATAATGCTATAAGTGATCTTTTAATACTGAACCAGAAATAATACCTGAACACAAGCTGGGATGTGAACCAAAAAAAAAACAATGAAGTTTTCTGATTAATTGACAATTTTACAGCTTTTTTCTATAACATGTGAAGCTGTATGATAACATATTATCTACAATAAAACTTCTGTAGGCTTGAAACTTCTTTTAAAATTGAAGTCAATTTTCTCTCTCCTGCTACTTCTTCTCAACTAAGTTTTATAATATCTTAAAAATGTTAATGTCATTTCAACTACGGTCACAGCATCTATATGAGTAGTAGGTTACATCTCAATAAATTACTTTCTTTGGACCACAGGGATAGCACAGGAGATAAGGCACTTGCTTTGCAGGTGAGCAATCCCAGTTTGAGTCACCAGCACCTTTCTTGAGCTGTTCCAGGGGGTCTCTTATAAGCCTAGAGCTAAGTTATAGCTGCTAAGGACTACAGGGTATGACCCAAACACATCATCATCAAATAACTTTCTTAACTTAATCATAAAAACTAATTTATCATCTATTATTAAAGATTTTTAATAAAATTTTCATGCCTTCAGATTCCACTTCTTCTGATTCTATTTCTATCTCATCAGCAATCGCTTTATCCACTGAAGTCTTAAATCCTTAAAGGTCATACATGAACATTGTAATCAGTTTCTTCCAAACTTCTGCTAATGTTGATACATTGATCTCTTCCTATGAATTAAAAACATCCTTAATGACATCTAGATGATTATTCCTTCCTCGGTTTTCAATTTTCTTTATCTATATTGATCAGAGAAATTCAGCAGAAGTCTATGGCAGCTACAGCTTTATGAAATGTTTCTTTTATATTGTTTTAATGACTTTATTGGATATACAATAATTTTCACAAATATATCAGCTACTGAACTTTTTCTTCTTTCTTTTTCTTCTCTTCCATTTTATTTTTTAGTTTTTCTTTTTACTCTCTATTTTTCAATAACTTTGCTTTCCCTTATCTTGAAACAAATGTATCATGATCAGTTATGTCAACTATGTGATGCATTTTCTTTATTTTTTATATAATAATTTTTATTTTGACCCAAGTGGATTACAAACCATTCACAAAATGTGTTTCTTAATAAAGTTTGGAAGTTGAAATCACTCTATAGGTTTCAAAATTCTCTGAAGACAGCAGGCACGAAAACAACATTAATTTTGTCAAACTCTATCAGAGTTCTTAGGTGACTAGGTGTGTAACTGAAGCAAAAACAAAAACAAACAAAAAAACCTGTTAATAATGACGTTAGAGGACTTTATTTTGTGAAATCTCTTATGCGGCCCTGCCTCACCTCGACTTTGGTTCCTGCGGCCCCTAGGTAAATTGAGTTTGAGACCCCTGTCTTAATGAAAGTCAACTTTGAAGCTTCAAATCTAAGCAGTGATTTTCCCTTTCTTGCTATGAAAGTCATACATGCTGACACTGGTTTGATCTCTAATTCAAACTTCTTCCATATCAACAATAAGACTTTCACTTTCTGGGGACCTGAGTGATAGTAGAGTGGGTTAGGTGCTTGCCTTGCATGTATACAATTTTAGTTTGATCCCCAACACCACATTTGGTCTCCAGAGTCCCACCAGAAATGATTTCTGAGCACAGAGCCAGAAATAAGTCCTTAGCTAAACTTTCATAACTTAGCTCTGTTAGATACTAAAACACTGTTTACACTGTTTGGTACTAGAAATTTGGTTTTCAATATATATTCACTTTTGATAGATTTCCTTACTGATTTAAATCACATCTAGCTTTTTATTAATAGTGAACAGAAATTAAGGATCTTTCTTTCACATGATCACTTAGGGACCAATGTAGGATAATTAATTACACTAGTCTCCATATCTTATCACAAAAACTAGGGAATCCCAAGGGGAGAGGAAGAAAGTTAGAAGTACTATTAACAGAACAATAAGAACATAGGCATTTTGATATCAGAGCAATAGTACAGGGTTTAAGGCACTGGCTTAATTCTATCCCCAAACCTTCATATAGTCTCCCAAGCATTTATTGATCAAAATTTCCATCTTAGGTAGGCATAGCTAGTGGCACCTGAACATAATCACAGAAATAACTTCAAAGATCATGTATCACAGACCACTACCACAGCAGATGTTATTTTAAACTAAAAAGTTTCAAATATTGCAAGAATTATGAGAATGTGACATGAAGACATGAACTGAGCACATGCTACTGGAAAATTGCTACCAAAGGACTTGAAAGATGCAGACATGCCACAAACTTCCAAGCTGTAAAAGGAAAAAACAAATAGTGATATATGAAAAGCACTGCAAGGCAAAGCACAATAAAAGAAGGCATGCTTGTAAGTAAACAATCAGCTACTCTGCTGGTTTCAAGCTAATTGAATAGCTGTTCTCCCATATGCTGCAATGCCATGTAGTCACTCATTTTTTAATCAATCATTCGAGGAGCACAGATGATTTTGCATTTGTCTAGGTACCTGTGTTACTTTTCTTTTGTTGTCCTTAGGCACTTAGGACTGTCTCACATCTTGTCATTTCTATCCATATTGAGTCATCTACCTAAATTCCTCTCTTTCCATATTTGAAATTCTGATTTTATTCTGAACCTTTGGAGAGCACATTATTTAGAGAACAGACAGGTTCTCATTAATAGTTACCAGATTCATTATTGAAGTTAAACAAAACAGTTAAACTGTGATTCCTATGAAATTATGTCATTCGACTGATGTTCTAGCTGACTCATAAGAAGGCCATGACTTCTGGTGCTGCATAAAGGTATATAGGAAACTATGAAAGGAAAGAGAAGTGTTATAACATAAAATGTAACTCTTATTTTTGAATTTTTAAAAAGCCAATATTATACATTTTTGAAATTAATTTTTTCAATCAAGGGTGAGAGATCATATTTTCTTAAAACCAATTACCTTGAGAAAGCTCAAAGAGCTAGAGCACAGGCTTTGCAAATAAGAATCTATGAGTACCCAGAACTGCATGGTCCCCCAGGAATAAAAAAAAAAAAAGACCAATTACATGATGTTGAATATTTATAACTTAATCAACTACTTGAAGTAATCAAAAACAAAACTTCCTAAGTTGTGTAATTCACTTTATAATGGTAAATGGACTTTTTTTAATTTGTTAATTCAGACTATTTAAAAAGCATATACTTTGCAATTTTGATCAAATGCTTTTTTTAGTATATTTGGTGTTTGAGGTTATTTGGTGGGGGGGAGTTGGTACACGGATTTTAAACTTTTACCCTAGGTGGTCAATAAATTACAGCCTTGCTACCTAGATCAAAAGGCATGCTTGTTCAGACCACATTAGGCAGTGCTGGACTTTGGAAAGAGGTGAAAGTACAGAAAACAAGGGAACATAATGCTTGTACAAACAAAAAGGACACACTAAATCAATGAAGTCCTGAACTGGAGTGTTGTCTTATGGCCTATTCATAATCTTTTCCTTTTGAGATAATATATCTTACAAATATGACTTTAATAAATTTTCTAATGTTGAAAATATGATTAAAAATATATGTATAATAGTTAAGTAAAGCATGGGGTGATAGACTGAATATCTCAAACTCTAAGATTTCCTTATAAATAAACTACTATAGAATTTATCATTTTTCTATTTCCTTCCTCAGGTCATTGGAATTACAGTTGCTTTGAGTCAATGTCTTGATTATTTTCAACTTATCTTTTTTTTTAAAAAAATCTGTTTCTGTGGAAGATTCTGATCAATTAACATAATAAAAATCATCTACAATAATTTATATAATAAGTCTTCCAGGGTTATAGATAACATTTAAAGTATTTAATTAAATTTGATTTTTGAAAATTTGTTTTAAGTTTAAAATGTTATTTAATAATAAGTCTTTCAATTAACCAATTTCTAGTCTCCAAATTAACCAAAATTACTAAATTTCATGTTTTGTTGCAAATAATGACATGTAAACAGATATGTTTTCTTATTAACGTTCACCAATTTGGAAGATAAATCTTCTTATTTCTCTTCCTAAATAAGCATTTTGGAATAGAGAGACTTCCCTGACTGAATTAAATTCCACATTACAGTTTCTATGCTGTTAAATCCCACCTTTTATTTTTTCTTTCGTACTAACTGTTTGATAGAGGGGCCCTGTAATTATGAGAAAACTAATAAAGAAATATGGAAAATATTAAAACAACTTTAACTAGAGGAGAGTCAGAGTCTCACATACTTCAAGTGAGCATTGAGGATCCAAGTGACACCCTGATGAGGAAAAAAGATAAGGGCTGTCTGGTCAGACAGACAAAGCAATCAATAGAACTATTTTGCCTTATGTCACATATTTCTCTGTGCTCATCAGGCCTCAAATAGGACATTTGACTCAACTTTAAATTGTGTGGTTTTAGAATTTGCTATAATGTTCAGAAACTGAAGAAACAGATGTGGTAAAAATTATTCTTGAAAAAATCTTTCTGTTTTCTGGCTCACAACAGAGTGTAAGGAAGTCAATTTTGCAAGTCACAATGATAGCATAAAAGTATAAAATTTTTATGAGCTAAAGAAAGGGGATTTGATATTTTTCTCAACAATTGGATATGGGATATTTGCTTATCACTCTGAAGTTATTTGAAACAAATATATAAACCCTCTAAAGACAAAGTGTTTTTATTGTAGGTAAAATGTTTCCAAGATCTTTTCAGAACCAGAACTCTAATACTATTAAGTTCAAAGGCTATTAATTTTTTATAGATTTTGGATCCTAGAAAAATTATTTACTAGGCTAAAAATTGGGACAGCTCCCTATCTGTGATTTAACAAGCTTGGCAGTTGGACAAGGCTTCAAAGATCATGCATTCTAACCAACCAACTCTGTTCTTTGTTAATTGTAATAACATATCTCTTGAATTAGAAAAGTACTTTGACCTTTTGCCTCAAGTAGAAAGTTCACTTTCAGAACAGGTACATTTGGACCCACTAGAGAAAGGCAGTCCTATTTTGATAAAATGATCAAATTCTACATGTTGTTAAATGAGTGTTCATAATTTAATTTTATTAGCAATGAGACCATTTCATGAAAATAATTGAGATCTCAACAGCTATTTCAAGTTTCTTCAGTTCATAAACCTCTATGCATATAACTTAGGATAATCATAGAAAGATAAATTAATATAATAAATGCAAATCATACTTTTAATGTATAGAACGTCTATTACCTAACATAAAAATTGTACATCCAAGTATTACATGTAAAGTAATCACTGTAAAATGGTGGTAACACTACAGATAATATCACTGGAGTAGAATATTTGAATCTAAATGAAATAGGCATATACTCATTGTTTCTGTTTACCTAGACAAGCTCTGCCACCTAGGACTTGAGTCAATTTCACATTTAAATTTCACATCTATAAAGTGGGACACAGAAACAATCTTATCCAGCTATGGAAATTCAAAATGAATTCTTGAACAGGAAAAATTATTAAAAGATAAAGTCAATATTTTTAATTTTTTCCCTAGGTATTCCTAGTGGAGAAGGCAGGCCGACGTTCTCTGTTTTTAATTGGGATGAGTGGAATGTTTGTCTGTGCCATCTTCATGTCAGTGGGACTTGTGCTACTGGTGAGTTGAGTGCCTATATGGAAAGTATGAGGTACCATAAGATAGCACTCTCGTGCTCCAAATTAAAGTGATTTGTGTGCCAAAAACATATATAAGTGACTTATGTTTGAAAGCTGGAGTACCAGTAAATATTATAGTGGAGAAATAAACAGATAAAGAATACTTTCTAAACACTGGACAATCAGCAAGTAAACTGTACTTGGATCTCTCCAATCCAGTACCTGAATCTCTCCAATCTAGTACCTTCATCTCCTATTTCACAGGATGCCATGCATATGCTTAGCAACCTTGCTTTCAGTAGTAGCAAAAGTTACCTGGATTCTTGCCTTCCTCAAGAAAGGAGTAGCTAACTATGTGTCACATAAACTCTATAGAATTTTCTCTTATTGTATACAAGACTTAAGAATAGGTCTATCTGGGGCCTGGAGAGATAGCACAGCGGCGTTTGCCTTGCAAGCAGCCAATCCAGGACCAAAGGTGGTTGGTTCAAATCCCGATGTCCCATATGGTCCCCCGTGCCTGCCAGGAGCTATTTCTGAGCAGACAGCAAGGAGTAACCCCTCAGCACTGCCAGGTGTGACCCCCCCCCAAAAAAAATAGTAGGTCTATCTAGAACAAACTTGTCTCTCCAACTACAATAACTTGTACATAATGACATAAAAATCAGAGAAAAAATTCATCACCTCTGAAGTCAATAAAATATATTTAAAGAAGTAGTCAGTGACTTCACTTTCATAATTTTTCCCTTCCTTAAGAATAAATTTGTTGTTTATTTTTTTCTTTAGGATAAATTTTCTTGGATGAGTTATGTGAGCATGCTAGCCATTTTCCTCTTTGTCAGCTTCTTTGAAATTGGACCAGGGCCTATCCCCTGGTTCATGGTGGCAGAATTTTTCAGTCAAGGACCACGCCCTGCTGCCTTGGCATTAGCTGCCTTCTGCAACTGGACCTGCAACTTCATCGTAGCTTTGTGTTTCCCTTACATTGCGGTAAGGACCTTCATTTTTTGGGGGGAGGCTGTTGAGCCACACCCTACATCCTCTGCACTCAGGAATTACTCCTGGTAAGCTCAGGGGACTATATGAGATGCTCCTGGCAAGCTCAAAGAACTATATTAGATGCTGGGGTTCAAACTCAGGTCGTTTGTGTAAAAGACAAACAATGCTCTTCTGGCTATCACTCAAATACCAACCCTCATCTTTTAATAGTTACTCAACCAGAGGACCAAGCTGCTGTTAACTGGAGCTCTATTTTCCCATTGCAGGACTTCTGTGGACCCTATGTGTTTTTTCTCTTCGCTGGAGTACTCCTGGCCTTTACGCTGTTCACCTTTTTTAAAGTTCCAGAAACCAAAGGAAAGTCCTTTGAGGAAATTGCAGCAGAATTCCACAAAAAAAGAAGCTCAGCTCCCAAAGCAAAATCTGCTGTGGAAATGAAATTCCTTGGTGCTACAGATGCTGTGTAAAGAAGACCTTTTGGACATAAACAGAAACAGGAATGAAGCTGCCTTGTTTTTAGTGACAGTTCTTTTAACAATGGTAATCCATATGTTGAATTAGTTACCAAAGAGCTTTTCTGGGTTCTGATCATAAAGGTCATCAAGTATTACCAAATATTTTCTTACATGAGAGAATCTATTTCTGAGGCTAAGACTCAGTAATGTAGAATATCAAAAGGTCTAACACATTTGGCTCATTGCATGTTCTGTTGTACCATTAATAGTCTTATTTTTTAATAACGAAGTTTAACTAAAATTTAACTATTTCAATGTGTTGTTTATTTAGTAGTGAGGTTCCTGTTAAAATTGCTAACTTTTCCCTTTGTTCCACTAAGCTCTTTTGTATGGGTTAGAATTTGTATTGTTTAGATGCAACTTTATTAGTTTGTTTTCCTGCATTTTTGTGCAGATGGCTTTTCATATATTAAATATGTTCATTTTTAAAATATCTGATCTAAATAGGCTTATAAAACTTTGCAATACTCAAGAAAAAATGTTTTTTTGTTTTGTGAACAAATTGTTTTGAAATACTAAACACATAAAAAAGGGTTTAGCACATATGACATCAGATAATATTACCATTTATTATAAACCCATGTTAATTACATCAAACATAAGTCTTTATTGGCTCAATCTTTTGTATATATGTATATATTTTTAACTAAACAAATGTAATTTTCTTTTTTGGGGGAGGGTACACCCGGTGACACTCAGGGGTCACTCCTGGCTATGTGCTCAGAAATAGCTCCTGACTTGGCCAGGGATTTATCTGAGGTTCGTCCTGCATCAGCAGCATGCAAGGCAAACACCCTACTGCTGCGCTATCGCTCCAGCCCCCAAATGTAATTTTCTGACCTGTGTTATAAAATACATAGATAAAATATAGATAAAATTGAGTATTTTAAAAATCAAGTGGTAGGGCATCTTCCTTGCATGCAACTAACCTAGGATGGATTGCGGTTCGATCCTCCAGCGTCCCATATGGTTCCCCAAGCCAAAGAGTGATCTCTTCACTGGGTGTGGCCCAAAAACAAAAACAAACAAAATCTCCTCAAATCCCAAATAAGTTAGAGCAGTTTAACTTAGGGAAACTGAAAAGAAAAAAATGCCCTTTTTTTTTAATGTTATTATCAAGATGTTTCTAAACAAGTTGTGAAGGTTGGAGAAATCCTGTTGTGGATTCCTCAGACTTTATAAATGATCAATTGCAGACTTAATAAAAATCCCTGTTTTTGCTTCTGTCTTTGTTTTATGATCTGGAGGCATACCCAGCACTACTCTAGGTTTACTCCTATCTCTGAGCTCAGGAATCATTCAATGGTTCAGAAGAACAATATATGGAGTGTCAGGGATGGAATCTGGAGCAGCCATGTGCAAGACAAGCACCCTACCCATCTCTAGTACTATCACTTATCCCTTTAGACTGTCCCTTCTTTGTCAAAGCAGTGTATGGATGCTGTTTCACCTCGTCTATTGCTACTGATAACACTTGTGCTCTACTTTTTGTATCAGATACTATTCTAAGTGGGTTTTTTTAACCCATATAGACAAACAGAAAATACTAGATGATTGAATAGGCTTCTTAGAACCAGTTAGTTATACAGCTAATGGAATACAGTTTTAATACCAAAGTTTAGCAGGAACTTAAAGTATTTCCAGGCCGTTTTTCTCAAAAAGTAGAACACTGAATCAACTGTTTATAATGTTTTCTTTAATGTGCACTAAAAAATTCTAAAATTAATTTTTAAAGTGGGAAGATTAAAAATTTGCTTATCCTCCCTCAGACATTGTTTACCATTCTGTACTTTGGTGAACTAAATAGGATGAAGTCGTATCTTTTGTCTTTGAAGTCATATCTTTGATTTTTATTTTCTTTTGATCAATTTTAGATAAACTATTTGTATTTCAGAATTCAACCAAAATGAGCCTAGACTCATCTTGTGTTAGCTCTATGGGAAATGTAGAAAACTCTCAAAAGAGCCAGAAGGGAGGGAAAATGTGGTTTCTATGAAATTCTTGTTTTTAGCCCCAAGTTGCAACAATAAATAAATTTCAGTGTTCTACAGGTGAACAATTATTTAAACCACTATTCCTGGTCTCATTTACCATGATAATAAAGTATATCTTTGATTAAAGAAAACTTGAATTATTTATAAAATTATTCATAATTGAGCTTCAGATATACGATTTTCCAACACCTGGTCAGCTTCACTCTACCATATCTCTTCCAATCCCCCTTTCAGGCACATTTTTAAATTTGATTATTATAGATTGGATCTCATACTTTCAGTTTTGTTGGTTCTTGGTTCATATTTATATATAACCACTAGAGTGTCTGGGACCCCTTCACCTACCCCTGAAGAAAGACAAATATAGATGAACTCACTTATCTATGATATATAGAAAACCACATTTTAAAAATTATTTTGAATTACAAATATCATAAATTCTGAGTTGGGAGTTTTTTGCCTCAGAAAAGTATGACTTGGGACTATTTTTCTTCTGTATTTTTCCCTTTCAAAAATATAATTAAGTGTGAAATATTAAGGTGAAATAATAGGCAATTCAATCTTTAGACTAAGACAATGGAACTAACCTAACATAATAAATAATAGTAATGATACTAATTAATTAGATATAATCCCAGGGATATTAGATGAGCTTGAACTCTCAAATTTATAGCATGATATAGTGCATATGCCATTATATATAAATACTTATATGTATAGAACATGTAGTATATATAGACTATATATTATAGTATATATTGTGAAAATATTTTCATATTTTTCTGAACCTGTTCAGAGCATTATTATACATTTTGATGTAATACACTTATCATTCACCCACTGACATTACACCCGTGAGAAAGTCTTTTTAGCTTCCTTCACCTCTCTCCCTGCTCCACCAGCAGCACTACTATGATGGATTCTGAGACACAGTAAGAAAATGCCTTCTTGGGTCTGAGTAATAGTACAACAGGTAGGATGCTTGCCTTGCATGCAACTGACTTGGGTTCCATCCTGGGCATACATATCATATGGTCTGCCAACCCTACCCGGAATGAGTCCTGAGTGGAGGGCCAGGAGTAAGCCTCTAGACCACTGGTTGTGGCCTAAAAGCAAAAAAAAAAAAACAAAACAAAAAAAAGAAAAGAAAAAGTCTTTTTCCCCTAAGAAGTGCTATCTAATATCTAATGATAATCTCAGTAAGACCAAAGCAGAACTATCATCTGTGTCTTTTGAGGTCATGAGCCTTGTCTTGACATCTCTTGTGAAATGTACTCAGTGATATAACCTACCTCATGTATTGTTAAAAGGATCAAGTATTAAGTGCAGAGTAATTGGTGAAAAAGGATGCTTAATAAATGTTACCTGAAATTGTTGTTCCACAAATTTACTATGCAATCTTCTATTTAAAAAACAAAACAAAACTTTGGGGGGGGGGGCTGGAGTGATAGCACAGCGGTAGGGCGTTTGCCATGCACACTGCCGATCCAGGACAGACCTGGTTCGATCTTGGCATCCCATGTGTTCCCCCTAGCCAGGAGCATTTTCTAAGTGCATAGCCAGGAGTAACTCCTGAGCATCATTGGGTGTGGCCCCAAAACAAAAACAACACAAAAAAATTTTTGCCTTTTGAATAAAAGGAGTTTTAGAAAGTTAAGATAATATTTTCTTAGTTTAGCAATAATCTCACAACAATAATGAAAGGCTAAGAAACAGAAATATTGAACCATTTAATTTCCAAATCTAAAACTATAGCTTAAGCAGGTTAGGAGAATTTTGTTATATTTTTAAAGTTTTCTTTTGCTTTCATTGTTATTTGGAGGTCTATATGTAATATTTCTTTGAATAAAGTAAGTACCAGATGAAATGCCTAATGTCATATTTAAAAATATTATAGTCACAGGACTATAATCAAATTATAATCACAGGGCTATAAAGATCAAATATTTCTGACGGGTCTCAAAAAATTCTCAAAATGTATGCATGCAAACCAGTATAATTACATTAGCAACTTCTTGCTTATTTATTACTGTATATGTAGCAAATACATCAATGCTTAGCAATCTATACTTACAGTATCTGAAAGTGATGTGTTGAGTAAAATATATAATTTTAATCTTAATTTTCTATCAGTGTCCTGAGCAGAAAGTTTATTGCCTCCTCCTCTAAGCTATGTGCTGATGTTATTGCACATTAGAAAGAATAATCCTTGCAGTGAGGGGAGAAGTTTAGTTAAAAGTCTATATATTATAATGTTATGTCATAAATAGTTTTGGAATGCTTATTTTATTTTATATAAAAAAATTACATTTAAGAAAATTGATATTGGGTTATTGTACATACTAAATTATTTCTTACCTTATTTCTCCTATTCTCAATTAAATGAAAATATGTGTTATTTTTTTAGGGGGGGTTGGTTTTTTTGTTTTTATTTTATTTTATTTTGACCAAAGTGGATTATAAATCTTTCACAGTAATATTTGAGGTACATAGTGACACTGAATCAGAAGCATTCCCACCATCAATGTTGTCCTCTCTCCACCTCTGTTCTTAGCATGCATGCCATATCCCCCTCCTTTGCCCCTCAGTCTGCTAGAATAAGTGATCCCCTCTATGTCTAGCTTGTTGTAGATTGGGTATCGATTCTGTTGTCGTTGGCTTTAGATTTGGTGTTTAAGTCTGATCATTTTTTATTTCTACTCAATGTTCATATAACTGTTTGGTCTTGGTACCCTCCATTATTTACCCCTCAATTTGTGAGGCAGAACAAGAGGCTCAACTTATGTGGTTATGTTAAAAGAAAAGAAAAAAGGGGGGGGGCAAAATCAACTAAGCAAAAATCGAGAGGAGTCCTTCTAGAGGCTATATGTTTCAATTTAAGAGAAGAAAGGGAAAAAGGAAGAAAAACATAACAATACAAAAAAAATCAAACAAAAAAACCCAAAAAGCACTACAGCAATAAAGACAACAACAAAACAACAATCATGGTCCCAAAATAAAAACAAAACAAAGCAGCAACAACAATAACAAAAAAAAACATTCATTTGTGCTTCTTTTCTTTTTTTCTTTTTTTCTTTTTTTTTTTGCATAGGCACAGTAAATATTGGGGAGATTATAAAGGGAATTCCCGGGGTCGCAGAGATAGCATGGAAGTAAGGCGTTTGCCTTTCATGCAGGAGGTCATCGGTTCGAATCCCGGCGCCCCATATGGTCCCCCGTGCCTGCCAGGAGCAATTTCTGAGCCTGGAGCCAGGAATAACCCCTGAGCACTGCCGGGTGTGACCCAAAAACCACAACAAAAAAAAAAGGGCGGGGGGAATTCCCTTGGACTACGAGATACAGGATACCTTCACCCTTGAAGCATACTGTCATGGGAATAGCTACAGCCTCCATACATGCTCTTTTACTCTCCATAGGTTCTTTTGTGATGTATGGAAGCTTTACGCTCAGTTGTGGATGATAAAATCAGGCCTCTGTAACTAGAGATCTTCGTATTTGCACAGGTCATAGGATGGAGCCTAGGATTGAGTCTTTAATGTTCAAGAAGTTCTGTTCCATCACTGTTGTTTTAATCAATCTTCTGTAGTTGGTGGTCTTAGTTTTTGCCATGATCCTAGGATGAAACCTAGGATAGAGTCATTATGTTTCCAGAAGTTCTGCTCAGTTGAAGTTGTCTCAGTCAGAACTCTAGAATTAGAGATCTTGGTTGTTGTACAGATCATAGGCCAAAGCCTAGACTAGGGTCTAAATTTTTATTGGTCCCAGGATAAGTTCTGCTCAGTCATGGTTGTCACAGTCAGTCTTCTGTAGTTAGTGATCTAGGCTTCTGCACAGATCAAAGGATGATGTGTCTGCTGATTTCATCGTATCATTAGGTGCTGAGGTAAGACAACCTGCTCTTAGACCAAGATGTTACCATCTCCTCATTATCAGGGTATCTTATCAAAACTGACGCATGTTGAATTCAGAGCATTATTAAAAAATGTCCCAGAGGGAGTTTGGTTCCTGAAGCTGTTGAGAACTGTGTCGGTTCTATGCCTAAGATCTAGGCTTTGGGGTTGGACAGTCACAGTCTAAGTTGGGACCACATGACATATATTCAAGGTGGGAAGTGCCCCTGTATTGTAAAATGTATGTTCTTATTCCTAGAGATAAGAGCTTGTTTCTATACATAAAATTCTCCCCTTTTTAGTGTGTCTTTGCAAAAAAAAATGGTGCTATATTATATTTCTAGTGCATTTGGGGGTAAGAGTGTCAGACTTCATCATCTCTGTGCCCTGCTTTTGAACTGAGCTTTTATCCCAGGCAAAACTTTCTTGTAGGTTTTTGTACCAAGCAAAACCAAAGCAGGTAAAGATAATGAAGAGAAGAAAACAAAAACAAGGCAATATATCAATCAATATAGATTGATATATGTATATATATACTCACATATACATAAAAAATAAAAATGAAAATGAGTTATTTTTAAACACAAAACTTATTTCTATCAGGTAGTTATTTTGATTAGTAGAAAAATACACTGATATAAGAACTGCTGAAGAGGGGGCCAGAGAGATAGCATGGAGGTAAGGTATTTTCCTTGCATGCAGAAGGATGGTGGTTTGAATCGTGGCATCCCATATGGTCCCCCGAGCCTGCCAGGAGTAATTTCTGAGCATAGAGCCAAGAGTAACCCCTGAGCACTTCAGGGTGTGACCCAAAAAAAAAAAAACTGCTGAGGAAGGGCCAGGGTGGTGGTGCAGTGGTAGGATGTGTGCCTTGCACCTGGCTAACCCAGGATGGACTGCAATTAGATCCCTGAGTCTCATATGGTACCCCAAGACAGGAGCAATTTCTGAGTGCATAGCCAGGAGTAGCCCCTGAGCATCATCAGGTGTGGCCCAAGAACCAAAAACCACACGCACATACACACACAGACACACACACACACAAGAACTGTTGAAGATGAATAAAATACTCCTTTGATGAAAAAAATAATTCAGTGGTGGGAGGTCCAAAAGGTAAGACAGTATGCTTTGCATGAGGAATGTACAGTTCAAACTCTGGTAACACATGATTTTCTTATTTTTTTACATTTATTTTAAGAAAGTTATCACATAGTTGACATAACTGATCATAATACATTTGTTTCAGGCTGACAGAAAGCAAAGTTATTAAGAAATAGAAAGATAATGAAGAATTAAAAATAAAGTGGAAAAAGAAGGGGAGAGAGTTCATTAGCAGTTATATTTGTGAAAATTGTTGTATACCAATAAAGTTGCTAATAGCCAAAGGTTTAGTATGCCCCCCCTTTTTTTTCTTTAGAGATGGGAGATACACTAAAAAAAAATGTGTGTGTGGCAGTTGTCATTTGAGTAGGCACAGCAAAATATGAAAGAAATTGGAAAGAAAGACTTTGGGCCTAAACAACAGGAGAAATATTTTAGCATAAGACCAACTCAATGCTCCAGGCATATTTGGTTGTCCAATCCCTTAGTCATTCTCGGTGGTCAGCTCTTCAGTCTCACAATTGTTGCTCTCAGGTTTCTGTAGTGATAGAGCCTGGTTTCTATACAGGTCCAGTGTCGAAGACAGGATGGTGTGTATTGTCTTCTGGTTCCATCTCACCATCATTTAACATTGTAGAGAATCCTGCCATAAAAGCAGACTATTGCTGTTGCCCAGTTGTCTGGATGATATAAGAACTGTCTTTGGAGTAAGTCAGTGCCATGGCAGTAGTGGGACTTTCCTTGGTAGAATTTATGTTCCTAGTGCTAGTGTGGGAAACTATGTTTGTTTCCATAGGTGGTATCATTGGTTCAGGGGTGAATGGTCAATGTCCAATCAACTGGAGTCTAAGCCAAGTCATTATGCCAAGTGTTTAGGGTGAAAGGTCCCACTGCAGTATAAAAATGTTTGTGTTCCCACCTCTATTAGATAAGAACTTGTTTGCATCTGTTAACTTTTCCCATTTTAATATGCCTATGCAAAAAGGGACAATGCCACAGGGAATTACTAGTGTATGTGGAGGTGCTGAGGTGTCAAAACCAAGAGTCCCCAGAGCCAACTGCTTACATAAACTCTGAACAGAGATTTGTCTACTAGTATACTGTACTGAATGGAACCCAAGGATAGCGGGAATTGCCACTACATAAGAAAATATTCAATAACAGTATGCCTACTAGAGGAGTGTATCTAAAAGAAATATTCAAAGGAAATTTATGTCCTCTTTAAATAATATTTTTGAAATAAACAGGAAAGGGATAAGATCTGGGGTACAGCTTCAACCTGTGATTTGGTTTTCTGGAGTACAGGAAAGATAGCTCCCAGTAGTCACATATCAGGAAGTGTCCTCAAACAGAGGATTTCTCAGGAACCAAATTTGGTAGCAAGCAAAAGTCCAGGGAAGTGAAGGAAGAGGGGCCACCAAGAGCAAATCAGTAGCAGCAGACTGTCGGTTTCTTCTCATGCTGAGTGTCTATCTTTTCACTTTGCGAGCTGGTTGACATGTGACTGGGCTGGGGAGAACGTTCTGCTTCGTGAGGAGTTAAGGACTGAGAGTAAAAAAAAAAAAAAGATTAAATAGCATGAAGGGCTCGAAAAGGGTTTGTAAAGTGTTAAGAAAAAAGGGGGAGGAAGGGTTATCCATGATAAAGGGGAAAACACTATACTATATAGACATTATATCTATTATGGACATAGATTAGACTGACATGGGTATGGCGTACCGTACACAGACACTCATGCGCCTACATCAGCAGCCAGAAGATAGATTCGTGGTGATATGACACAGAACATCTGAAGAGAAAGGGAAAAGGAAAAAAAAAAAAAAGAAGTAAAGTTGGCAAGTCTGCTGTGAAAGGTATTCTTCTCCCACTTTTATTTCCTTGTAGTTAGATTATGTTTATAAGGGTAAACTAGATTAAAGAAAGGTCTCATAGGTTAAGCTACCACATGATATTCTTACCGAGCAACTTCTAGGACAGATTCCACCCTACTGCCTCCCCAGTGTGCCAGAAGTAGCCCCATTTTTCATAGTGGTTAAAAAATTAGTTTGATAAATATATCATTGAGCTATTACCATGAATAAAATACTTTAATAGTGTTTGCTTGTAACTTTGTAAGATAGTCTTATCCCTATATTTTGTTTTAGTACATAATATGGGAAAATTGTCTTGCATGTGGTCTATCGAGATTCATCCCCAGCATCCCTGATGGTCTCCTGAGCCCTGCTAGGAGTGATCCTAGAGCACAGAGGCAGGAATAAGTTCTGAACACAGCTGAGCATCGCCCCCAAATAAACAACAACAAAAATACAAAAAAAACTAAGCAGGTATGGTCCTTATCCACAATAACCAGCATTCAATTAAGCAAATGAATATTGAAAAAAGAGTTAGTATCAGACTGGAGTGATAGGTTAGCCAGTAGGGCATTTGCCTTGAAGAAGACCAATCCACTTCTATCTTCAGCACCCCATATGATTCTCAGAGCCTGCAAGGAGTAATTCCTGAAAGCAGAGCCATATGTAATGTGGACATCACTGGGCATGGCTCAAAAACAGACAAAAAATGTTCAGGGTCAAGGAGAGAAGAGTAAAATCAACTAAGTGACTTTCAAAATTTTAAGTTGACATCATCTATTTTTTTAAATAAGATGCTAAAAATAAAAAATTCTAAATATGGCATATGTTGTATGCTAAAAATGTATATATTCAAAAATATTAGTGTACTATTCAATGCCATTTAAATAATAATTTGTTATTTATATTATAATAAAATATGTAATAGTTTATATATTATATAATCTGCATTTTAATAGGCTACATATTCTAATGGTTTTCATGAATAACAAATTACTGAATATAAAATAGTATATTAATTACTTATATTAAATATGTACACACTATGGATCTGAGAGATAGTACAAGTAAGGCACTTGCATGACACAATTCTGGGTTTGATTTCTGGAACCACCTATACCCCTGTCCACCTCCAGAAATGACTCCTGAGAGCAGAGCCAGGAGAAACCCCTGAGCATTGCTAAATATGATCCAAACACCTAAACATGTAACATATAAACATATTATGCACACATATATTATGACACCCTAGTTATATAAGGATATATACTAAAAATATATTCAATTGTTGAAAATTTTAACAAATTTTATTTATCTTCATTTTATCTGTCACATTTTCCCCCAAAGTATAAAGGAATAAATTACATATTTTAATTATTTTAATAATTCCACCAAAAATATACAATTTGAAATTTTAAAAAATTTTGTCTACCAACATTAATTAATTTGACCATTTTCTTGATTAATCAGCATTTCTGATCATTATTAATACACAATGGATGAAAGATACTGTATCACAAATGTTGCAGAAGTATTCTGTGTAGTAGTAGGTATCAATCCAAGACCTTAAATATCTGAGGCCTGTGCTCTACTACTGAGTTACTTATAATAGTTCTATAATTATTCTTTTTAACATAATTTACTTTTAGAAATTCATCTGAATTATAACTATTGGGTCTTTTCTTTAATACAGGTATATTTCTTATTGCATATAATATTTAGCATAAATCCTATCATTATTTTTGCTATTATTGGTGTTTGAGAAAAACCAGTAACTAAATAAGGAGCCAAAAAAATAAAAAGATTAATAGTATTTAATAAAATATTCCAAACAATCTATAGTCAAAAGCAAGTAAAATTAGTTATAACAATAATTTTAATAATCTCTCAATCAATAATTTATTGGAAACTTCAGGTTTTCTTTAAGAAAATAATTATTTTTCTAAATCACACATTTACATTATGAAAGGATTTTTTATCCAGCTCTTACCATCATTATATTGTTTAGTTTCTAATTAGTATACCATAAATTTTACCAATACCTAATAATACTATTCAGTATATTGTTCAATATTTCACCTATATACCCTTTATTTCACTGATATATTCAGAAATATTTTGAAAAAGCTAAAATTGGGGGCTGGCGAGATAACATGGAGGTAAGGCATTTGCCTTCCATGCAGAAGGACAGTGGTTCAAATCCCGGCATCCCATATGGTCCCCCATGCCTGCTAGGGGCAATTTCTGAGCGTAGAGCCAGGAGTAATCCCTGAGCGCTGCTGGGTGTGATCCAAAAACCAAAAAAAAAAAAAAAAAAAAAAAAAAAAAAAAAGAAACAGCTAAAATTGTAATTTGGTGTTTTTGACAGAAATATATGTATAACTCTTCCTTTCTCTTCTATCACATGTCCAGTTTATACTAAGCTATTATTAAGATTTAACCTGGTAGCTTACTCACTTAGTAAAGAATATTTGTCATATCTAAAGGATAAATTCAGTCATTATTGTTAAAATAATTTTTCAAATCAGACTTACTTTTCATTTTATTAAAATTTTCACTTCCAATAAATACTTCCTTTCAAGATGTATCATATTCCTGTGACATCCATATCATGTCTGAATTCCAGTGTTTCAACAGATAAACATAAGCAAGACAGCTATTGCCATGACTGCCTCTTGCATTGTTTTTACAAGAACTTTGCTTTTTTTACTTTGGCTGCTCTTTTCCATAGAAGCAAAACACTGAAAATAACTGCTAAACAAAAGTGGTTTTATTCTTTTCTACAACATCCAAATTTGCAATATACCAAAGACAGGCCAAATAGCCCATTTCTTGTCTTACCTTTACTAACGGAGAATTTCTAAGAAAAATTGTTTCTAAGTATCCCTTTATTTGGTATCTTTGAAAATTTAACTACTTGGGGGGGCAAAGTACCATTATGAGAGTCAAGATCCAATAGAGACAATGCCTGTCTTTTGAAAAGTGGGAACAGGATGACAATGAAAGGGGATATTTGAAAGAACTGGCCTAATGCCCAAATGCATTTCATTGTACATGAAAGCCCATATTTTTGTCCATGAATAAGAAATGACATTTGAGAACAGTTATTTATCACAAGTTAATCACAGACTAAAAGTTGGGAGTCTGGTTGTGGGGGTGGAAAAAGGAAACTTAAGAGGTTATTCCAGAGATCTAGCATCCAAACAGTAGTTGAAGACTGTAAAGAGCCAAATAGAAGGGAAAATTATTACATAAATTTAAATCAGAATTTTGCTGAGGTGAAGAATAAGATTTGAATTTGAAGCTTACTGTATGCCAAACACAACTAAATCTATATTTCATTAAGAAATTTCAGAATACCAATATTAACAGTATATAAAAATCATGTATAAAAGAAAGGCTACATATAAAAGAATAATATTCATAACAGCATAAAATACTTGAATAGAAGCTATGGATTAATACCCAAATTCTGAAGAATAATTTTTGACCTAAAATTCTATTGCAAAAAGTGCATAGATTTTAGCATTAAAGAAGATAGAGACTCAAGTCTTAACTGGACAGACAGATCAGGTACCTAGGAAGACTAGAAAACTAATTTAGATAAAAACAAGAAAGTGAAGGCTCAAGGGGATAAATGAGTCTCAAATGTGTTTGCCTATCTGAATAAACAAATAGAACACTAAGGAAAAATATTTATGAACAGAAAAACATAAAAAATATAAGCAATTATGAATTCTGGGGAAATAGAGTAGGAAATAGCATAAAAAGGAGACATCAGAGCTCAGTGAGATTATTCAAAGGACTGTAGAACCTGTTTTGTCTGAAGGAAACCTGGTTCAGTCCTTCGCACCATATAGTCCCTCAAGCACAACCAGAAGTGACTCCTCAGCACTGAGCTACATGGCCACTGTGCTACATGGCTCCCAAACCAAACCCAAAAATAGGAGATCTCATTCTCACTTTATATTATTTATATATCACTAGTCCACTAATAATTTTAAAAGTAAGTGAAGTACTGAATAATGTTATAACTTCTGTTTTCAAATAAATTTTATAACAGCACTGGAGTCAGAGAGATAATACTGTGGGTAAAGAAAGCACTTGCCTTGTATGCAACTGACCCGTATTCAGTACCCAGCATCCCATATGGTCCCCCAAGCATCACCAGGAGTAATTCCTGGGTACAGGAATTACAGGATCTAGGAGTAACACCTGGGTACTGTTAGGTGTGGCTCCAAAACAAACAAAAAATTTTGAATCCCTGAATGCCAGGAAGATTTTGATGAAGAGCTAACAGTTAAGAAAATTATAAGTCAGAACTTTCTAGAGTTAAGAAACAGAGGCAGCTAAATTCAAGGGCCTGAGGGTCTCCAGTGAAAATAGACTCAACTAAGAAAATTCTAAGGGGCTGGAGAGATATCCCAATGGTAGGGCATTTGCCTTGCACACAGTCAACCCAGGACAGATGGTGGTTCGAATCCCAGCATCCCATATGGTCCCCCGAGCCTGCCAGAAGCAATTTCTGAGCACAGAGCCAGGAATAATCCCTGAGCACCACCAGGTGTGATACCCCTCCCCCCAAAAAAATAAATAAATGAAAAAGAAAACTAACACATTGTGCTCAGAATGACAAAAGCTAAAGACAGATATTGGGAGCAGCAAGATACAAAAAGGAACATACAGACAAAGGAAAACCTATAATATTCCCACTAATCTATCAAATGAAACTGTACAAGCCAGGAGAATAGGCAGATCTAGTACAAAAAAAAAATAGAATGAACATCTCACTAAGAGGCAACATGAGAAATTTTGGAGAATAATAGAACTATTCTTTATTTTGTGTTAATTGTAGTAGTGGTTTACTAGACTATACCTACATATGTGTTTGTATTTATGTCCAATCTATATATAAAATGAGAAAATATATCATACATACAATTTTAATTAATTTTTATCTGGATAAAATAAAAATCAATGAAGTTTTTCTGATGCTAGGGACTCAAGAGATTTTCTTTATCCATGTGTTCTCACTATAGTCAACCATCAAAACACAAATCAAAGGCAAGCCAATTAAACCTGTTTATTCTGCTAATTCCTGGTGATTTGCAGAAGAAGAGAAATATGCCAATCATCAAAATCCAGAGATAATCTTAAAAGAAAAGCACTGTTTGAGCTTCCCTTTACAGTCTCTGAATGAACACTCAAAACCCCTTTCCAGAACTGCCAAAGAGGCTTAATTAAGTTTCAGCATCATTGCCATACCTCCCCAGGTAGAGCCATTAATAATCAGTGAAATGGTGCAAAAAGAGAGCACTGAAAGAAACATTAGTTTCAAAACCTGCTAACTGAACTGCCTTAACTTTTGAATGACAGAGAATTGAAGAGATGGGAATGCTTTCCTTTGTCTTAAACACTGAAGCAAAAAGTAACTTTGCAACACTGATCTTGTAATAATCACAGAAACTTGAGGAGGCAGGGATGAAGCTGGTTCGATCTAGAGTTCGTTGTGTAATCTGCACAGTAAGGAATGCGTATGTATAGAGTCTCTGACAAGTAGTTCCAGTTGAGACTTGTATTTGAGTGGCACCGGTCATGATTTGTCTCCTAATGTAATAGTTTAACTAATTCACTAATGATTAAGACTGTTTTAAAGAACAAGAAGGCCACTAGCTAAATGATGGTTACATTTTGTCAACACGTGAAAAGTATCCACTGCCTGCAGTTAGCTAATAACGCATTATAATTAATAGTACTTGGAGGAAGTGCCCTGTCAGCGGGAACCCTAAGGTTGTTTTTCTAATGAGCCAAGATGATCGCCATCAGGCCTTTTCTGTTTCATTAGATAAGTGACTGGTGCTGTTCCTATTTTGATTTCCTTTCATTTGAAAAGTAATTTTAATTGTGGTTCCAAAAACTCAAAACAATTTTATTAGCACTTTCGTGAATGGACATATGGATGATGTGGTAATAAAATTGAACCGTTGCCTTCTAATTTACTCACCTCTAATTTTACCTTGCAAAAGCACATCTATCTCAGCAGGATTCTTCAGAATGCAAAACCCAGGGGGAACGAGAGCAATGATTCATCCACCAAATATAATTTTTTCTTTTGCTCATACTAACTCAAGTTCCTTGAATAGACATTTTAATTTTTAAATTTATTGAACCCTCCCAAACAGTTTTTGCCATTGTGAACTCTACTGTTATTATGATCATAATTTTTAAATAAGGAAACTGAGTCCCATGTATTTAAGGAAATTGTGCAGTGACCTGTGGTTAGGATCTGCTTTGTCCCATTCATTTAATTGGTACTAAAACATATAGTTTGTATATAGGAGAAAATATTTTGGATGACCTATAAAATTATTGCATCATCCCAATAAAACTGTGCTGGAATAATAAATAAGTGGTGGTGGTTATCACCTAAGTGAAAGCCAAGGAAAGTAGTCATGGCAAGTAGCATAACTACATGGCCAATGACCCATCCTTGCCTCTCAAATATTATTAGTTTCAATCAACATCACATATTAAAAAAATTGGAAGTTCAGTGTCCATTCCCTAATTTCTATTTCTATGTTTGCTCTCTTACATTGCTATCCCAACTTGAGGGGCACTAGCAGAAGAGGGATGAATGACAGTTCACTTCCCGCCCCCTACACTGTCCCAAAGTAGAAACTCAACCATGTAAATATGAACAAACTGAAAAGTATACTGGAGAGATAGTAAGGCATTTGTCTTGCATGCGGCCAACCCAAAACAGACGTGGGTTCTATTCAAGGCACCCCATATGTTTCCCTGAGCCCACCAGAAGCGACTTCTGAGCACAGTGCCAGGAGTAACCCCTCAGAGCCGCCAGATGTGGCCAAAAAAAAAATAAACAAAAAAGTATGAGATGTGCAGTATGTGCTACAAAACAAGAATTGTTCTGTTGATTCTTTAAATAAATTTATTTCAAGTTAGGAATTAAATACAAGGGAAATATCTGGATCACCTACCTGGTGATATGCCTAGTTATGTGGTATGTGAAATGGGGTAGTGTTCTCTGAAATAAGTCAGTTTGGGTAATAGTATTATTCAGTTTTCTTTAATCCTTATTGAATGTTTTCATTACTTCATCTCTTGATTACTACAAGAGAAGTAATGAAGTCCTCAGTGGTCACTGGGGATTTGTATAGAAGTATAACTTGTACCACTATTATTTCTATCGTTTTGTTTTACCATTTAAGTGTTATAATTATGATTCTCATTATTTTAAAATAAAGAAACAAAGGTACTCAAAGGTAAAATAGATTGTATAATGCTATTCAAATAGTAAATATAGTGTGATCCAAAAAAAGTGGCTTGTCTTCAGAACCCCAGCCTTTACCTCAAAATCATGCTGTAAATTGCTTCACTTATGAATTTCAAGAGCAGGTAAGAATGAGAGCATGGCTTTATTTACTCTTTATAGGGTATTTGCTTTATTATTGCAATCTATGGAAACTAAACAGCATGTACCATCTTTCACAAAACACCATCTATAACTCAGTAAATATCTTCCTCAGAAGGAGTACTAATAAGGGCAATAATGTTTGTTAGATATTGTTATTTTTAGTGGATCTAAAAGAGGTAAAAGCTCCTGCTTTGACAGGAAATGCTCCTTGGTGTTATCTATTTTCTTACAGCGTCTCCTGAGTCTTAGTTTCCTTTTTTTTTTTTTTTTTTTTGGTATCAGAATGCTGGTACATTCCCTGATATTTAGTGATATAACCAAATGAGATCACCATTTTCCTGGTGGCCCCGCCTCATCACCCCTATAGAATTCCCTTCAGGAACACCAATCTGACTAAACTTTAGGAACACTGGTTTTGGGGCTGATATTACCAGAGATTCTTGGAGCAAGTGCGGGTACTGTACCCCATATCTTCCTTCATCTGGAAGCCAAGAGGTATAACTATGCCCACAAATTCAGTCATCATGTTCAAACCGGGCGAGCTCCATAGATTTTCTCATATGAGATCTTAACCAAGTCATAAAAGGTACACCTATCAACGCAACAGAAAGCTGGCCATTTTTGGAGAAGAGAATGGGCTAAGCTCCTGCCCTTCCAAAGACACACCTGCTTCCTCCATCACCAGGAATCACTGTTTTCCTAATGGCCCTACCTCATCACTGACCCTCTACAATTCCCTTCAGAAACACCAATCTAACTAAACTTCAAATTTGGCAGTCTGATATAATTAGGGCTTTTAGGAGCAAATGTGAGCACCTTCTTCCCATATTCTTTCAGAAGGCCTGGAAGCTCTGTACATGCCATAATATCTGTATTAGTGCTTTGAATTTCTGGACAACTGGGCCCGGAGAGATAGCACAGCGGCGTTTGCCTTGCAAGCAGCCGATCCAGGACCAAAGGTGGTTGGTTCAAATCCCGGTGTCCCATATGGTCCCCCGTACCCACCAGGAGCTATTTCTGAGCAGACAGCCAGGAGAAACCTCTGAGCACCGCCGGGTGTGGCCCAAAAACCAAAAAAAAAAAAAAAAAAAAAAGAATTTCTGGACAACTTTATTTGTTTGATGTTGTCATTCCTATAGAATCACATCAATTTCAAGGAAAAGACAACTAACAACACTGGCTTTCTAAGCCTCTGCCATTGTATTAATTGTACTTAATTGATTTCATTGTAGATAAAATAATTTTTGCATATGTGCTTGCTACTGTACTTTTTCTTCCTTCCTTCCTTCCTTCATTCATTCCTTCCTTTCTTCTTTTCTTCCTTTCTTTCTTTCTTTCTTTCTTTCTCTTATTCATTTATTTTTATTTTTTTTGCTTTTTGGGCCACACGTAGTGATGCTCAGGGGTTACTCCTGGCTCTGTGCTCAGAAATCGCTCCCTGCTTGGGAACCATATGGGACATCAGAGGATAGAACTGCTGTCCATCCTAGGTTAGCCGTGTGAAAGGTTAATGCCCTACTGCTTGTGCCACTGTTCTGCCCCCTTTTTCTTTCTATTTCATTGAAAAAAATTTTCTTCTCTTCCTTTTTCATTTTTATTTTTTTCTTTCCTTTTTTCAATAACTTTGCTCTCACTTATCTGGAAACAAATGTATTATGGTCAACTATGTCAAGTATGTGATGCATTTTCTTTAAATAAAGTGAAAAAAATGAGAAACAGTTGGTGATAAAAACCATTTAGAGATAAAGTCACCACAGCTAGAACTTAGCACTTCATCACAAAGATCTGTTTTCAAATTTGACCTTAGGTTTGAAAGGCAGAGTGTCTTTCTGGTTTATCTTCTCATATTTTACCTGTTTACCAAGGAGGGATGTCTCCTGGAAATTGGGGTCTAAGTTATTCAGCATGAATGATGTAGATTCTTCAAGAATGTCTCCTTTAGAAGACATTAAAAATGGACTAATGGGGGCCGGCGAGGTGGCGCTAGAGGTAAGGTGTCTGCCTTGCAAGCGCTAGCCAAGGATCATGACCGCAGTTCGATCCCCCGGTGTCCCATATGGTCCCCCCAAGCCAGGGGCAATTTCTGAGCGCTTAGCAGGAGTAACCCCTGAGCATCAAACGGGTGTGGCCGAAAAACCAAAAAAAAAAATGGACTAATGTTCACCAATTTTCATCATTTAAAAAAAACTCAAACTATAAAACTCTATCTAAACTCAAGTTATACTAACTCCCATTCAGAAAATGAAAGAACTGTTTTTCTGTAGATTTGATTCAGACTTGAGCCAAATGAGGTTTAGAACCACTGTCTTAACTTAGGGAAAAATTTGAATCCAATTCAAGGCAAACTGATATCAAACTGAAGTCCAATATATTTGATGTTTGTAAAGCAAGATAGAGTGCACCATTCTCTTTTATTGATTGAGGAAGAATTGTGACGTCTACATTCCAAAAGCAAGACTGATAATGGACACATAAAAAATTAACTCTTATAAACCCAACAATGCAATATATATATATATTACTACATTTAACTTAGTCAAGGTCTGACCTCAGCCTCATAGGCTAGAAATTCATTCCTAGAAATGTCCCAGAGGTTCCTGATTTTAGAATAATGCACTTAGAACAGGAACTCTAGAACCAAACTTAACTCAGTTCTTGATGCTTATATGCTACTTAGCTTACATGTGTCTGTTTTAACATTTACAAAATGAATAATAATAATAATAATAATAATAGCTGTCTTCTAAGATTGTACTGAGAATACTGAGTAGTATTAAGAACAGACTGTGACACATAGTACTACATAAATAGCATTGCAAAACTAGTGAAAGTAATCATAATACCAGAAAGGTAAATTAGTTCACAATGAGGAAATTGAGATGCCAAATAACATAGAATTGCTAGTTAACTTAACCTGCTTGAAGTGAAACTAAGTCTGTATGTTCTTAGTGAACATGAAATGCTAGCAAATTAGTATAGCTAACACACAGAGCTCACACCCTATTTCCTCCTAACTGGATTGACTGATGCACATTATAAGTATCCAACTCTCACCCACAATAAGTGAGTAAACTTCCACAGTAGCTCCCTGATAGAATAAATCTGTATACAAAGATTCACTGCTATCCCAGCCTACACTAAGTTGCCGGGTCACAAACTCATCCAGAATCCAATATCACTGACCTGACCTAAAAATTAGGAGATTTATAATTTAAGTGTTATTCATTATTTAAGTAGTAGCCTTAGGATCTAAGTGTATTTCAAACTAGAACATTCCCACAATAGATATGTTAAGTGCGTCTATCAGGTCAAAATTCAGAGGAGGAAAGAAATAGTGCCTAAGATAAAAAAAAAAAAAAGCCACCCACAGAATGGCAGAAACTACTCACCCAATATTCATTAGACAAGGGACTAATATTAAAAATATACAAGGTGCTGACAGAACTTAATAAGAAAAATATTAACCCCATTAAAAAATGGGGAGAAGAAATGAAGAGACATTTCCTCAAAGAAAAAATACAAATGGCCAAATACACATGAAAAAATGTTCCACATCACTAATTATCAGAGAGATGCAAATCAAAACTACAATGAGGTACTATCTCACATCACAGAGACTGGCACACATCACAAAGAACAAAAACAATCAGTGCTGGCGAAAATGTGGAGAGAAAGAAACTCTTATTCACTGTTTGAGGGAATGCCATCTAGTCCAGCCCTAATGGAAAACATTTATTTAAGACTCCTCAAAAAACTAGAAATTGAGCTCCCATTTGATCCCGCTATTCTACTCCTAAGGATATACCCTAGGAACACAAAAATACAAAAATCCCTTCCTCACACCTATATTCATTGCAGCGCTATTTTCAATAGCCAGACTCTGGAAACAACAAAGGTGCCCTTCAACAGATGAATGGCTGAAAAAACTGTGGTACATATACACAATGGAATATTATGCAGCCATCAGGAAAGATGAAGTCGTGAAATTTTCCTATAGATGGATGTACATGGAATCTATTATGCTGAGTGAGAGGGAGAGAGATAGACACAGAATCGTATCACTCATGGATTTTAAGAAAAATTAAAGACGTTACAATAATAAGGCCAGACACAATAGAGTTAAGAACTGGGAGGGCCAGAGGGATCGGCTTACAATTTGAAGCTCATCACAACTAGTGGTGAACGCTGTTAGGGAAATAACTACACTAACAACTAGCATGACAATGTTAAAGAATGAGAGAGGTAGAATGCCTATTGTTATATAGATGGGGTAAGGGAGGAGGGGTTGGCATTGGTGTTGAGAATGTTGCAATGGTGAAGGGGAGGTATTCTGTTTATGACTGAAACCCAACTATGAACATGCTTGTAATCATGGTGCTTAAATAAATATTTATATTAAAAAATTACACAAACTTTTATAAATAATTAAAATTTTGCGCATAATGATTTATTTAACATAAAATAATTTAGAGGAGAGAGGGAGCAGTTGGTCAGATGATTTTATACAATTATTTCTCATATCTCTGTATTGATCTATTAAAGTATTGGAATGATAATACATATTTTGATAATTAGAATGTTAAATAATTTCATAATAATATTTTGGATAATTTTAAAACATTATCTATGATAAAGATCAGATTCTCTCATATATGCTTCACAACATTGCTATAGAGTAAACATGGGAAGATCAAGACTTATATATAAATACACTCTGGGATTTTGCCCCTGAAGTTTTTTTCCTGGAAAACATTTCTAGTGACCTAAATCATTTCTATTAATCTTTTAATTAATCTTTTAATTAATCAGTTCCAGTGTACCCTTTTAGAAAAAAAGTACCCAATTCATCTTTTTTTTTTTTTTTTAAATTTTTTTTTTATTTAAACACCTTGATTACATACATGATTGTGTTTGGGTTTCAGTCATAAAAGGAACACCACCCATCACCAGTGCAACATTCCCATCACCCAAGTCCCAAATCACCCTCCTCCCCACCCAACCCCCGCCTGTACCCTAAACAGGCTCTACATTTCCCTCATACATTCTCAATATTAGGACAGTTCAAAATGTAGTTATTTCTCTAACTAAACTCATCACTCTTTGTGGTGAGCTACCTGAGGTGAGCTGGAACTTCCAGCTCTTTTCTCTTTTGTGTCTGAAAATTATTATTACAAGGGTGTCTTTCATTTTTCTTAAAACCCATAGATGAGTGAGACCATTCTGCGTTTTTCTCTCTCTCTCTGACTTATTTCACTCAGCATAATAGATTCCATGTACATCCATGTATAGGAAAATTTCATGACTTCATCTCTCCTGACAGCTGCATAATATTCCATTGTGTATATGTACCACAGTTTCTTTAGCCATTCATCTGTTGAAGGGCATCTTGGTTGTTTCCAGAGTCTTGCTATGGTAAATAGAGCTGCAATGAATATAGGTGTAAGGAAGGGGTTTTTGTATTGTATTTTTGTGTTCCTAGGGTATATTCCTAGGAGTGGTATAGCTGGATCGTATGGGAGCTCGATTTCCAGTTTTTGGAGGAATCTCCATATCGCTTTCCATAAAGGTTGAACTAGACAGCATTCCCACCAGCAGTGGATAAGAGTTCCTTTCTCTCCACATCCCCGCCAACACTGTTTATTCTCATTCTTTGTGATGTGTGCCATTCTCTGGGGTGTGAGGTGGTATCTCATCGTTGTTTTGATTTGCATCTCCCTGATGATTAGTGATGTGGAACATTTTTTCATGTGTCTTTTGGCCATGCGTATTTCTTCTTTGTCAAAGTGTCTGTTCATTTCTTCTCCCCATTTTTTGATGGGGTTAGATGTTTTTTTCTTGTAAAGTTCTGTCAGTGCCTTGTATATTTTGGAGATTAGCCCCTTATCTGATGGGTATTGGGTGAATAGTTTCTCCCACTCAGTGGGTGGCTCTTGTATCCTGGGCACTATTTCCTTTGAGGTGCAGAAGCTTCTCAGCTTAATATATTCCCATCTGTTAATCTCTGCTTTCACTTGCTTGGAGAGTGCAGTTTCCTCCTTGAAGATGCCTGTAATGTCCTGGAGTGTTTTGCCTATGTGCTGTTCTATATATCTTATGGTTTTGGGGTTGATATCGAGGTCTTTAATCCATTTGGATTTTACCTTTGTACATGATGTTAGCTGGGGGTCTAAGTTTAATTTTTTGCAAGTGGCTATCCAATTGTGCCAACACCACTTGTTGAAGAGGCTTTCCCTGCTCCATTTAGGATTTCCTGCTCCTTTATCAAAAATTAGATGGTTGTATCTCTGGGGAACATTTTCTGAGTATTCAAGCCTATTCCACTGATCTGAGGACCTATCCTTATTCCAATACCATGCTGTTTTGATAACTGTTGCTTTGTAGTACAGTTTAAAGTTGGGAAAAGTAATTCCTCCCATATTCTTTTTCCCAATGATTGCTTTAGCTATTCGAGGGTGTTTATTGTTCCAAATGAATTTCAAAAGTGTCTGATCCACTTCTTTGAAGAATGTCATGGGTATCTTTAGAGGGATGGCATTAAATCTGTATAATGCCTTGGGGAGTATTGACATTTTGATGATGTTAATCCTGCCAATCCATGAGCAGGGTATGTGTTTCCATTTCCGTGTGTCCTCTCTTATTTCTTGGAGCAGAGTTTTATAGTTTTCTTTGTATAGGTCCTTCACATATTTAGTCAAGTTGATTCCAAGATATTTGAGTTTGTGTGGTACTATTGTGAATGGGGTTGTTTTCTTAATGTCCATTTCTTCTTTATTACTGTTGGTGTATAGAAAGGCCATTGATTTTTGTGTGTTAATTTTGTAGCCTGCCACCTTGCTATATGAGTCTATTGTTTCTAGAAGCTTTTTGATAGAGTCTTTAGGGTTTTCTAAGTAGAGTATCATGTCATCTGCAAACAGTGAGAGCTTGACTTCTTCCTTTCCTATCTGGATTCCCTTGATATCCTTTTCTTGCCTAATCGCTATAGCAAGTACTTCCAGTGCTATGTTGAATAGGAGTGGTGAGAGAGGACAGCCTTGTCTTGTGCCAGAATTTAGAGGGAAGGCTTTCAGTTTTTCTCCATTGAGGATAATATTTGCCACTGGCTTGTGGTAGATGGCCTTCACTATATTGAGAAAGGTTCCCTCCATTCCCATCTTGCTGAGAGTTTTGATCAAGAATGGGTGTTGGACCTTATCAAATGCTTTCTCTGCATCTATTGATATGATCATGTGGTTTTTATTTTTCTTGTTATTGATGTTGTGTATTATGTTGATAGATTTACGGATGTTAAACCAGCCTTGCATTCCTGGGATGAAACCTACTTGATCGTAGTGGATGATCTTCTTAATGAGGCATTGAATCCTATTTGCCAGGATTTTGTTGAGGATCTTTGCATCTGCATTCATCAGTGATATTGGTCTGTAATTTTCTTTTTTGGTAGCGTCTCTGTCTGGTTTAGGTATCAAGGTGATGTTGGCTTCATAAAAGCTATTTGGAAGTGTTTCTGTTTGTTCAATTTCATGAAAGAGTCTTGCCAAGATTGGCAGTAGTTCCTCTTGGAAAGTTTGATAGAATTCATTAGTGAATCCATCTGGACCTGGGCTTTTGTTTTTCGGCAGACATTTGATTACTGTTTTAATTTCATCAATGGTGATGGGGGTGTTTAGATATGCTACATCCTCTTCCTTCAACCGTGGAAGATTATAAGAGTCCAAGAATTTATCCATTTCTTCCAGGTTCTCATTTTTAGTGGCGTAGAGTTTTTCAAAGTAGTTTCTGATTACCCTTTGAATCTCTGTCATATCAGTAGTGATCTCTCCTTTTTCATTCCTGATACGAGTTATCAAGTTTCTCTCTCTCTCTTTCTTTGTTAGGTTTGCCAGTGGTCTATCAATCTTGTTTATTTTTTCAAAGAACCAACTTCTGCTTTCGTTGATCTTTCGGATTGTTTTTTGAGTTTCCACTTCGTTGATTTCTGCTCTCAGCTTTGTTATTTCCTTCTGTCTTCCTGTTCTTGGGTCCTTTTGTTGAGCATTTTCTAGTTCTATTAGCTGTGTCATTAAGCTACTCAGGTAAGCTCCTTCTTCCTTCCTGATGTGTGCTTGCAAAGCTATAAATTTTCCTCTCAGTACTGCTTTTGCTGTGTCCCATAAGTTCTGAGAGTTTGTGTCTTTATTGTCATTTGTTTCCAGGAACCTTTTTATTTCCTCCTTGATTTCATCTCGGACCCACTGGTTATTGAGCATGAGGCTGTTTAACTTCCAGGTGTTAAAGTGTTTCTTCTGAGTCCCTTTGGAGTTCACAAATAATTTCAGAGCCTTGTGGTCAGCGAAGGTAGTCTGCAAAATTTCTATCCTCTTGATCTTATGGAGGTATGTTTTATGTGCCAGCATGTAGTCTATCCTGGAGAATGTCCCATGTACATTGGAGAAGAATGTGTATCCAGGTTTCTGGGGATGGAGTGTCCTATATATATCCACTAGGCCTCTTTCTTCCATTTCTCTCCTCAGGTCTAGTATATTCTTGTTGGGTTTCAGTCTGGTTGACCTGTCCAGTGTTGACAAAGCCGTGTTTAGGTCCCCCACAATTATTGTGTTGTTGTTGATATTATTTTTCAGATTTGTCAGCAGTTGTATTAAATATTTTGCTGGCCCCTCATTCGGTGCATATATGTTTAGGAGAGTGAATTCTTCCTGCTCTACGTACCCCTTGATTAATATAAAATGTCCGTCTTTGTCCCTTACAACCTTCCTGAGTATAAAGTTTGCATTATCTGATATTAGTATGGCCACTCCAGCTTTTTTATGGGTGTTGTTTGCTTGGATAACTTTTCTCCAGCCTTTTATTTTGAGTCTATGTTTGTTCTGACTATTCAGGTGCGTTTCTTGTAGGCAGCAGAAGGTTGGATTGAGTTTTTTGATCCATTTAGCCACTCTGTGTCTCTTAACTGGTGCATTTAGTCCATTGACGTTGAGAGAAAGAATTGTCCTGGTATTTAACGCCATCTTTATTTCAAAATTTGGTGTGTCTTTTGGGTAGTCTTGTCTTAGATTAGGTCTTTCAGTTTTTCTCTTAAGACTGGTTTTGTGTCTGTGAAGTTTCTGAGCTGTTTTTTGTCTGTGAAACCATGTATTCTTCCATCAAACCGGAAAGTGAGTTTTGCTGGGTATAGTATTCTGGGTGAAGCATTCATTTCATTCAGTCTTGTCACAATATCCCACCACTGCTTTCTGGCATTGAGCGTTTCTGGTGACAGGTCTGCTGTAAATCTCAGGGAAGCTTGCTTGAACATGATTTCCCCTTTTGATCTTGCTGTTTTCAGAATTCTGTCTCTATCTGTGGGATTTGTCATTGTGACTAGGATGTGTCTTGGGGTGGTTTTTCTGGGGTCTCTTTTGGTTGGTACTCTTCGGGCATGCAGGATTTGATCACATATATTCTTTAGCTCTGGAAGTTTCTCTTTAATGATGTTCTTGACCATTGATTCTTCCTGGAAATTTTCTTCCTGGGTCTCTGGGACTCCAATGATTCTTATGTTGTTTCTGTTGATCTTATCATAGACTTCTATTTTCGTCTGTTCCCATTCTTTGACTAATTTTTCCATTGTCTGCTCATTTGCTTTAAGTTTTTTGTCCAATCTCTCCTGCTGTATGGAATTGTTATGTATCTCATCTTCCACAGCACCAAGTCTATTCTCAGCTTCTGATACCCTGTCCCAGAGCTTATCCATTTTGTCATTCACTTCGTTTACTGAGTTTTTCAGGCCTGTTAGTTGACATGTTATTTCAGTTTGGAGTTTTGTCATTTCTGCCTTCATATTTTCTTGGTTCTTATTAGTGTTCTGTTCAACTCGATCCATGGTTTCTTGGAGTCTGTTGAGCACCTTCCATATTGCTAGTCTAAAGTCCTTATCTGAGAGGTTGATTAGTTGTTCAGTCATTATCTGGTCCTCAGAATTGTCATCTTCATTCTCTATGTCTGATGCTGGCCTGCGCTGTTTCCCCATTGTCACATTTGTATTGTGGGTTTTTCTACGTGTTGTAGTGGTATTCATTGTCTATATGATGTAGGCAGCACACTCCTCTGGCTCCTCCCTTTATGGATGGGCTGACTTGCCTCTAAGGGAGGGGAGTCCTCCGTGGATGAAGCCTCACACTGGGTCAAATCTTAGGCCCGAGCATGTAACAGAGAAGACAGTCCAGAGAGAAATGTTTGCTTCTGTGATATAGCGCCGTTCTTAGTGTGATTTTTTCTTCTTGTTGCAATGGAGTTCTTTCCTTAGAAAGAGTGCACGGCCGCGTAGCGAAGCGGAGCGGCCGTGCTCCTCTGAGCCTCTTTTTGCCCCACTCGCAAGAGTTTCACGCAAGAGGACAGTAGACAGACATAGACAGGTCACACTCACAGTCTTTCACAGCTGAGCCCCACTGGGCCGGTGTACTTTCGCGGATTTTCCCCGCCTGGTGTCACACACAGGGAGCCAGCTTTTGCAAAGGATAGCCGGTTTTTATGCTCTGAAGTCCCTCCCTGAAAATGGCGTCTGGGCGAGCGAGGTTTCTGGAGGCTCTTTTTGCCCCACTCGCAAGAGTTTCACGCAAGAGGACAGTAGACAGACATAGACAGGTCACACTCACAGTCTTTCACAGCTGAGCCCCACTGGGCCGGTGTACTTTCGCGGATTTTCCCCGCCTGGTGTCACACACAGGGAGCCAGCTTTTGCAAAGGATAGCCGGTTTTTATGCTCTGAAGTCCCTCCCTGAAAATGGCGTCTGGGCGAGCGAGGTTTCTGGAGGCTCTTTTTGCCCCACTCGCAAGAGTTTCACGCAAGAGGACAGTAGACAGACATAGACAGGTCACACTCACAGTCTTTCACAGCTGAGCCCCACTGGGCCGGTGTACTTTCGCGGATTTTCCCCGCCTGGTGTCACACACAGGGAGCCAGCTTTTGCAAAGGATAGCCGGCTTTTATGCTCTGAAGTCCCTCCCTGAAAATGGCGTCTGGGCGAGCGAGGTTTCTGGAGGCTCTTTTTGCCCCACTCGCAAGAGTTTCACGCAAGAGGACAGTAGACAGACATAGACAGGTCACACTCACAGTCTTTCACAGCTGAGCCCCACTGGGCCGGTGTACTTTCGCGGATTTTCCCCGCCTGGTGTCACACACAGGGAGCCAGCTTTTGCAAAGGATAGCCGGTTTTTATGCTCTGAAGTCCCTCCCTCCCAATTCATCTTTCTAGAACCTCCTATGGTTTGGGGATCTATCTCATCCTTTACACTGCTATTCCTCTGTAGTACCACTGAAAAACACTTACTATTCCATGTTAAAATGTTCTCATTCACCTCTTTTATTAGGGCAAGGGTGACCTAACAGAAGTTTTTTTTTTTTTTCAAAATTGCTTAGTATCTAGCAAAATAATTGTTTAGTAGAGTGAATACTATGCTGGTATTACCTGGATGCTCAGATATTTAGGGAAGCTAAAACTTAGAAAGCAGTAAAAGCTTCATGTATTATATGGATGATTGGATTAAGACCCCTTCATAGGTCCTTCCATCATGAAACACTAGTGTTGAAATTCAAGATTGAGCCTATATCTTCTATAGATGATGGCAATTTTTACTGAAAAAAGGGATATAGTTTCAAGAGAAAATAAAGTCAGTTTTGAGAGTGTTTCAAAATTTTTTCTTACATACCGGTACAAAGTTTTTTTATAATAGAGTTTTTGGTACAGTGTTACCACTTTCAATTCAAAACTCCATGACTCTATCCCAATACCAATAAACCTAATTCACTCCCTCCAATTCTAGTCTGACTCCTTGACAGATATATTTTAACTTTTAATTATTGTAGTTTGGCCACCATGCTTGCAGAAGTTTTGGATGTAGTGGTTTAGATACATACAAATAAATCACTTCTCCACCACAGAGAAGACCTTAAGGTCTCTGACCCTTGAACTTACATTTAAAAAAAAAATCAATTTTGGAGCCAGAGCCATAGCACAGTGATTAGGGAACTTGCCTTGCACATGGTCAACTTGGGCTTACCCCAGGTTCCATACAGTTCCCATTCCAGGATGGATATCTAAGTAAAAAAAGGAGAAAGCCCTGAGCACCACTAAGTGTGACCTGCCACAAATCAATTTTGAATTCTGATTAGCCAAAAAATGTTGTCATTTAAAAGTGGATAAACTCATCTAAAAGTGAAGAACCCAAACATCTTTTAAAGAACACTCCAATGTATATTAATGTTATCCTATTCTGCTAATTTATTTAATTTACCAGAATGTTTTACACTTAAATCCCCAACTCAAAGAATGAACTTCTCCTTTTAAGTTCCAGAAGGAATTTTATCCTGAAAAATATATTTAATTTTTTATATTTCATGCCATAGAAAGTCTAGGCTTGTAAGCAAATGGTTGCTGCCTGATAAGAGTCCATTCACAACCTAATGTACTTTGACCTCTTGATTATTCCTATGGCCTATACTAATGGACTATGTGCAATAGTCATTCTTTTTCTAAGGGTTTCAAAAATTATAAATTAATTCAATACTGATAAGTACATATCAAAATCAATATAGTGATCTCCTTGGTAAAAATAAATGTGTCATAAAATCTTCAGTTAGAAAACCTCTGATGAGAATCTCTCCTACTTCATAAGCATATATATTTCATTGAAATCTTTTTTTTTTTTTTGTGGTTTTTGGGTCACACCCGGCAGTGCTCAGGGGTTATTCCTGGCTCCAGGCTCAGAAATTGCTCCTGGCAGGCATAGGGGACCATATGGGGCGCCGGGATTCGAACCAATGACCTCCTGCATGAAAGGCAAACGCCTTACCTCCATGCTATCTCTCCAGCCCCCTCATTGAAATCTTGGAAACAAGTTTTACAGAATGTAGGAGTTCCTCTTCTCCCTTCATTGTACAGGAAATATTTTAAGGGATATTTGGCAGAAGATTGATAGGTGTAATAAAAACATAAACACCAATTCAAGTTTAATATTAATGTTGTAGGAATATTAAATACATTGTGGAATTCAGTGCAAGGTAATAATGTTCTGATGCAAATCTTTAACTTCTGGTTAGATTTGTCAATAATATAATGTCACTGTAATACAAAGTCAAAGTTTAAAGTGTCTGTGTCCACATGCATTGCAAATACATTTCAGAGTCCATCTGCAATACAGATAAACTCAAATCTGGTATTTGAGATTTTATCCAAGGAACTCTGCAATCAAGAAGGCACGTGCTACTTTAACTTATAATTACCCTTCCTCAGTCTATCTGTCCATGGTTTTAAATGTTAAAACTAATTTATTAAATTGAACCAAGATTATCCTCCCTGAAATGTCTTATTTTTTTCATTTGGCAATAACATTCATGTGAAAACTGTAAGAATTCAATTTCAGCTTATCAGTGAAAATTATTCTAATAATATAATAGTTTGGGGGACAATGTACTTATTGTATATATGTAAAATATTGTATATATGTATCCCATATATCAGACATTCTTAAATACCTTATACAATATATCTATCACATAGCAACTTTATGTCGCTAATATTATATTCCTTCTTAAAATTGAAATGAATACAAGTATTTTAAGCAACTTTTTCTTCATATGTGCAGAGTAAATGAGAGTGCCAGAACTAAAATTTAAGCCATCTAAATCTATTGACCATATTGCAAATTCATGTATTATTAAATTAACACTTAACACAAAAATTTCTTACAGCAAAGGAGGTTCAAACTAAATGATACTTTAAGTATTTTCCAATCTATATATGGAATAGGGAACCTCAAGAACCACTTGCAAAACCTTGCCTGGAAGGCTGAGATCTTGAGTCAAACATACAATGTCATGCATTCTAGGGACAACAACAGGCCATATAGTAGGGAACATATATAGACCCCAGATCATAATGGGGTCTTAATATATGCAAAACATGTGCTCTTCCCCTTTGAGATATTTCCCAGGTCCTGGGATAAATTAAATGAATTAAGTTACACCAGTGAAATTATTATAACTGGACTTCATCATAAGTCCCACCCCTGGATCTGTGCAGATACTGAGATCTCTAGACACAGAGGTCTGATTGTATCACCCAGGACAGAGCAGAAGTCTTCCAAACACCACAAAAGCACCACCGGGAGAGTAAATGATCCTGAACAGAGTCTATAGTTAATCCCATGACAATATACTCCAAGGACAGAGAAACCCCATATCTCTTAGACCAAGTGAATTCCTTTCGAATGACCCCAATATTTACTGTGCCAGGGCAGGAGGGAAAAAACAAAAAAACAAAAAACACAAAACCTTGGTTATTTTTTATATATTATTTTTTTATCTTCATTTATTTTTTTTTATTTATCTATCTATTTTTGGTCGATTTCTCTGTTTGGGTATGATTATTGAAGTTGTTGTCCCCAGTTATACTTATTTTTTTCTCTTCCTTTCTTTTCTTTCTTTATGTGCTATGCCATGTTTCTTATTTCAAGACCATGGCGTGGTTTTTTGTTTGTTTGTTTGTTTGTTTTGTTTTGTTTTTGTTTTTGTTCTTTTGTGGTGCTTATCGATATTGTTGGAGTCCTCACTAGATATTTGACACTTCTTTTTGTACTGGTGGAGTGTTTCACCTTCTTTTTCTCCTTCGTCTCTCAAATCGATGAGAGCATCTAGAAGGATCCCGCCCATTTTCAGCATATTAGACTCTTACCCCAGTTTATTATTTTTCTCTTCTTCAAACAAGACCATGCAACTTGAACTAACTAGTCCTGCCTCCCAGTTAGAGGGGGAAAATAAGGGAGGCACCAAGACCAAACAGGTGCAAGACTACTAAGTAGTAGGCTAGATACAGAGGGGACCACATATTCTAGCAGCCCTGGGGGTGAGGGAAGAGGATATGGGAGGTAGGACAAAAACAGAGGTGTAGGGAGGACAATTTGGTGATGGGAATCCCCCAATTTTATGTAAATATGTACCTAAAATATTATTGTCAACAATATGTAAGCCACTATGATCAAAATAAAAAGTATATTAAAAATTATTATAACTGCTCTACATCCTACATGCTTTATTTATCCTTTTCTCAATTAATTAAATTTTATTTACCCAATAAATTAATTAAAATATTAAATGTATGCATAAGGAAAAATATTGGTTGTTAGAAAGTATTTTTCAGGGCCGGGCGGTGGCGCTAAAGGTAAGGTGCCTGCGCTAGCCTTGGACGGACCGCGGTTCGATCCCCCGGTGTCCCATATGGTCCCCCAAGCCAGGAGCAACTTCTGAGCACATAGCCAGGAGTAACCCCTAAGCGTTACCGGGTGTGGCCCAAAAACCAAAAAAAAAAAAAAAAGAAAGTATTTTTCATTCCTCTTTTGTCAGGGGAGATCCCAACTGATGCCTAAGGGTCCTGGATATTGCTCCTCATGATACTTAGCAAACTGGACTGGTAGTTCAGTGCTCAAGCCTCAGGACCAGCATAGTCAACCCAAGGATGCTCAGGGACCTCTGGACAATACCCTGCAGTGCTCAGAAGATCATAAGGTGCTTGGGAGTCAACACAAATTGCACCCTGTACATGACCAGGACATTTTATTTGGAAAACTAAAGCAAAGGTAGACTAGATCATCAGAACGTAGACTCATAGCTTCAGCAGCTACTGTGCTAGCATGACTATGCTAATGACTTTATCTTTCTTTACTGATTAGAAAAAATGCACTGATTCCTATGAAGTGATTTAAATAAACAAGCAGTAACAAATTCTCCATAGTAAAAAGTGCTGCTTTGAAAAAAATGTAACCAATGTAAGACAATGATAATTCCTGAGTGTCAAAAACATTTTATTAATATGATTGTTACAATTCTGAGAGAAAAACATTTTGCTAGACATTTTGTGAGTTCTTTTAATATCTAATTCCATCAACTTTCAAATGTGTAACCCCTGAGAACCATCGGGTGTGACTCCCCCACCCCCCAGAAAAAAATAATAGTCATAAAAGGCTGCTACTTTATGCCCTGCCTGGTTTCCTGCTTTTCTGCGTGTGGCAGTCAAGAAAGGCCCCAGCAAACAAATTTTTTTTAGTGCCCGGCACAAGCCAAGAAAGGCCCCAGCAGACATAATCTCTTCAGGGTGATGCATAAAGAAGGCTAACTCCGCCATGAAAGGTGGAGACAGAGGAGTGTGGCCTGTCCACTTTGCTTCACTACCACACCCAAACTCCAGCCCATGAACCCCACCACAACATGTAATAAAATCCACGCTACAAGCGTGTCAATAGGGAAACAACTCAGGACAATATTGTTCACAGAGAATGAAGATAGTAGCTCTGATTATCTGAAAAGTACCAACCACCTACTTAGCCTCTCAGATAAAGAGTGGTGGGATATAGTGACAAAATTCAATTAAATGAATGCTTTGCCTAGAATCCTGCACCAGCCAGACTCACTTTCAGGTTTGAAGGAAGTATACATAACTTCACAGCTCAGAGACTTTACAGACACAAAACCAGCCTTAAAAGAAAAACTGAAAGGTCTATTTTAAGAAAAGATAGCACATGATACAGAAAACTGAACACACCAACAGAACAGAACCTCTAGAACCTTAAAGACTTTATCCTAGGTCTTGTCCTAGGATCTGCACAAATACCAAGATTGCTTGCTACAGTGGCCTGATTTTCTCATCCACAACCGAAAGGAAAGGTTCCTGACACCACAAAAAAAAAAAAAAAAAAAAAAAAAAAACACCCTGGGACATGGCAATGAGAAGGTATGGAGCCAGTGGTTGTTCCCATGACAATATGATTCAAGAGTGGAGAAACCCTGAATCTCTTAGGCCATGGGAATTTCCTTCCTTCCCCAATAATTACTGTGCCTATACCAAAAAAAAAAGTGATATAACACCAAACCCTGCTACTCCAGCACTTTTTCTGGTTTTGTTTTGTTTGTTTTTTGTTTGTTTTTTTGATATTATTTTCCTTCTCTTTTTTCTTCCACTTTTTTCTTTCTTTTTCACTCTTGTGGATATTATTTGGTGATTTTTTTTTTCTTTTAGTAGTTGATAGCAAAGTTTTTCTTCTCTTTTCCTTAACCTTTTTATCTTCAACAGAATAACATAACTTGAATCATTCAGCCTCATAAATTGAGGGAGGGTAAAGGATGATACCAGGACCAGTCATATGAACATGTAGTGTAAATAAAAAAGGACCAGACTGGAACACCAAACAGAGTAGATACCCAACCTACAACAAGCTGTAAAGTGGAGACCAGTTACACTAGTATTCTGGGGGGGGTAAAGGAGGGAGATATGGGAGACATGCTGGGAACACGAGTGGAGTGAGGACGACATTGGTGGTGGGAATGCCCTTCATTCATTGTCACTATGTACCATAAATAATTCTGTGTAATGAACTTCAGTCACAATAAAAATTAAAAAAAAAAAAGAATGTCAAAAAAAAAAAAAAGAAAAGAAAAGACAGACCATTAGACACACCAAACTTCTACACAAAGATGACACTAAATCCCATGACGATTATCTCTCTAAATGCCAATGGACTAAATGCACTTGTTAAGAGACACAGAGTGGAAAAAAGGATCAAAAAGTTGAGTCCAGGCCAGAGAGATAGCATGGAAGCATGGAGATAGGGTGTTTGCCTTGCATGCAGAAGGATGGTGGTTTGTATCCCAGCATCCTATATAGTCCCTCGTGCCTGCCAGGAGTGATTTCTGAGCATAGAGCCAGGAGTAAACTGAAAATTGAGCTCCCAAATGATCTAGCTATACCACTCCTAGGGATATACCCTAGAAACGCAAAAATACAATTAAAAAAAATCTCTTCATTGTAGCACTATTTACAATAGCCAGAATCTGGAGACAACCAAGATGCCCTTCAACCTATAAATGGCTAAAGAAACAGTGGTTCATATACACAAAGGAATATTATACAGCTGTCGAGAGATGAAGTCATGAAATTTTTCTATAAATAGTTGTACATGGAATCTATTATGCTGCATGAAATAATTCAGAGGATGAGAGAAAGGTACAGAATAGTCTCACTCATCTATGGATTTTAAGAATAATAAAAGATATTATTGTAATAATGTCCAGACAATAGAGATGAGGGCTGGAAGGACTGGCTCATGATATGAAACTCACCACAAAGAGTGGTGAGTGCAGTTAGAGCGTAATTACACTGACAACTATGGTTAATGACAATGTTAATGAGTGAGAGTAGAATGCCTATCTCAAATACAGGTGGGGGAGTTGGAGGAGGGAGATTGGGGACAGGTGAAGGGGGCTGTTCTTTTTAAGACTAGAACCCAACTACAATCATGTTTATAATTAAGTTGCTTAACTAAAGATAACATTTAAAAAATAAAATAAAAATGCTAATCTCTTCACATACAAAAATTTAATAAAAGGATGGAGGAAAGAGGGAGAGAATATATCAATGAATCAATATTAACTGGTTTTCCAGGCAGGTATTTAAGGGAAAGATGGAGCTCATTACTCAAGATAGTAAGCAGGATCAAAGAATGACAGTGACAAAGGTGACAGTGAACCCCAGGTGAGATCCTGAGGTAATCAGAGGCTAAAACATATATCTGCTCCTGGGTTCAATAAAAGCAACACTTTACAATAATTTACGATTATCACAAGACTCCATAAAACAAAGAAACGCTTTTTCTTAGCTAGAGCAATAGTGTGGGTGGGGTGTTTGCCTTCCATGTAGCTGACCTGAGTTCAACCCCCAGCATCCCATATGGTTCAACCTGAGTTCAACCCCAGCATCCCAAGCTCACCTTCCTTACCAACTTCATTTCCTCATTGGTCATGGCCAAAGCATCATTTAGCTGTAGACAACAGCATCTTTATTTTGGCCTCTTGTAGTTTTGCTGCTTCAGCTGGAGAAAATAACTCTCAATTGCCCTCATTTAAGATAGCGGTTACCAGTCTAGTCAATATGTTAGACTCATTGTGAATTTTTTTGTTTGGTTGTGTTGGGGCCACACCCAGAAATGCTCAGGGTTACTCCTAACTTCACACTCAGGAATTACTCCTGGCAGTGTTCAGGATACCATGTGAGATGCCAGGAACTGAATCCAGGTCAGTCGCATACAAAGCTGTACTATCTCTCTAGCCCCTCACTTATGAATCTTAAAAACCAATTATGTGGGCCCCCTAACCACATAATTCTGATTTAATTGTTCTGGGATAAAAGTGGCTATAGTTATTTTAAATATTTAAAAATATTTGATATTTAAAATATTTTAAACATTTTATAATAAATTTTCTAAATTTAAATATTTCAAAATTTTCTCAGGTGAATCTAATGTACAAGCTAGACTCTGAAGTACTGATTTAAAGGATATCTGCAAGTGAACCACACAACTTGAATCATCTTGTTCTGCCTCATGAATTGAGGGGGAAAATAAAAATGAATGGTACCAGGACCAAATAGCCATATGAACACTGAGTGGAAATAAAAAATGATCAGACTTAAACACCAATATCAAAGTCATCAACAACAGAATCGATACCCCACCTACAACAAGTTATACACAGAAGGAAACAGTTACACTAGCACTCTGGGGTGGGCAAAGGAGGGAGATATGGGACACATGCTGGGCAAAGGGATGGAGGGATGACAACGCTGGTGGTGGGAATGGCCCTGATCAATTGTCACTATGTACCTCAAATATTACTGTGAAAGATTTGTTATTTACTTCTGGTCACAATAAAAATTATTTAAAAAAAATAAAGGATATCTGCAAGGGCATCTGATAGGATAAACACCAAAGGACATATAATAAAGTATATAACCACCCTGGGGTTTTCAAGGTAATTAAGTTACATATAAATTGTTTTAATTTTATTAATTTGTTAACTTTGTTTCTAATATTCAAAATAATAGACTAAGTTGCTCTTTAAAAAAATTTTTAAAGTAAAATCCACAGGAGAAATTAAGTATAAAATTTTATTCTTATTCCCCTATTTATGAAGTTCCATTTTCTACTTTGGAATAATCTTGAGGTAAACTATGGAAGTAATAATAAATTATAGGTCTCTTAAATAATAAAATAAATGGAATTAATATAAATAATGCAGACTCCAAAAATGAAGGGATTTATCATATTACTCTAATATAAAGGCTCATTTTAGAGTTTACCCCAACTTCAAATAGTTTCAATAGGTTGAGATTGCTTCCCTTTTCCCCCAATCTCATCCATTCTCCAAACTAGTAAGTAATAAAGACTAACACATCTCTGGATCCTGTCAGTCCTACCCATCCTGAGAATCCATCTTTACACTATAGGACACATATGGTGTGGAAGGTTTTGCAATAAATAGAAGAAAGTATTTGGTTTTCATAATTTTTAATAGCATTAAGATGCAAGAAATAGGTCATCTGCCTTTCATAAAGTAGTTCAATCCCTGGCTTCCCCAAGCATATTGCTCCCCAAGAATCACTAGGAGTGACCCCTGAGCACAGGAATAAGCACTGAGCACAACCAGGTGTGTTGTGTCAATTTAAATGGCATCAATTGAGATGTCTCTGAAAAGAATAAATGCCTAATAGTTATGGGTATTACATCTGCTATAGTAAAAGTAAATATGAACTTGGATGGGAAAAGGGCAGGAAGAGAAGCAAAGTTTAGAATTAAATTCTTTACAGCATATGGAATAATACAAGCAAAAAAATTGGAAAAATTGACAGGTTTTATTTATCATCTGCTTCTTCCACGCATATATTTTTTTCTAAACACAGCCAATTGTCATCCTAGCATATTTGCTTGTTTCTCTTGGTTTGAAAGGCACCAGCACCACCTGGTGACAGAAACTTAAATTGGCCCCATAGTCCTTAATCATGCATATTTTTCTTTAAAAAAAAAAAAAATTGTTTCAAAAAGTTCAAAATTAAGATGTCAGCAAGGGGGTATCTTTTGAGAATTCTATTTATAGGTGATTGTCTTCCCACTGTAACTTCACCTTGTCCTCTTTCTTTGAATCTTTGTCTTCATAAAATAAAATTAAAAAATGTTTTTAAAAATTGTTTCAGCTATATGAAAGTTAAAGGAATCCTGTAAACAAACACCATTACCATTATTTGTAAAAATTTACTGTTATTGTTTTGCCACACATATTGACTTTAGTTTCTTTTTATATGTATGTCATGTTTGTATATATAGACATAACATCTGAAATTGCAGATACTAGAATAGTTGAACTCTAAAATGTCCTACATGAATTTTGTAATAAAAGATTATATTGTATATATCTACAATATTTATAGCATTACTCAAAAATTAATAACATTTGTCACATGATATATATAAAATACCCTAATTGTCATAAAGAATATTTATAATTTGCATTTAAAAAATCTAAATCTAAATCAAGACATACACTTTGTATTGTGCTGTTTTAGGAAAAATTTACCATTTTTTCCTTCTTATAGCATTCCATTTTTTAAGCATCCAGCCCAATTTTAGAATGTCAAAAATTTTGCATTTAGCCAATTATTACATTATGGTAGATATATTTTAAAAATTTTGGGCCCGGAGAGATAGCTAAGCAGCGTTTGCTTTGCAAGCAGCCGATCCAGGACCTAAGGTGGTTGGTTCGAATCCCGGTGTCCCATATGGTCCCCCGTGCCTGCCAGGAGCTATTTCTGAGCAGACAGCCAGGAGTAACCCCTGAGCACTGCCAGGAGTGGCCCAAAAACAAAAACAAAAACAAAAACAAAAAATTGCAAAAAATGCTTTGCTTCACCACTTCATATTGTCTTGCTATGTTAGTTAATGTTAGTTATGTGGTTGATATAGTGACCACAAAATTTACCCTAATTTCCTGAGTGAGGCATTACTTTGGAGCCATGTGAATATCTTTACCCCAATAAAAGTGAATCCAGGACTTTAATATATATGATTCTTACTTAAATCAGTTATTACACAGAAATTACAAAAGGATCATTAAATTCTATCATTCTTTTGATATCTACAACTAAATAGAAACAGAAATAAAGTAATAAGTCAAAATAAAAATAAGCTTGAGATTCAAGTAGAGTGTAAATAAGTACTTTGCACATCATTCACATGCATATTCTCTAGGCCAAAAGCACTGAAAATTGAATCTCAAACTTTAATTGGTTAGTATATCAGTTTCTCAAAGTTTATAGTACATGAATACAATTCCTCATTGTTCTTACTATAAATGAAATTATATATATACGAGTTAATATAATATATATTGATTAAATTTCACACCAGTCAACCTTTTATTACCTTTATTAATAGGATTAAAAGGACTTGCCATAATATGATACTCTGGAAGTATATTATTAGATTTCGTTTGTTAAAGTTTGTTGAGTGTGCATTTCGAAGTTTATGGTGGTAGTTATCTAAAATTTTTTATAAGGTCTTTTCTAGGTACTAGTTAGTTTTGTGCTATCTACATGAAAGAATTGTTAGGTATTCATGACTGTTTTCTGAAAGAGTTCATATAAGATTTGTCCTATGTTTTCTTTAAAGACTTCATAAAATTCAAAAGTAAAACTAATTTGGACATAGCCATTTTGTTATAGGAAGAGTTCTAGAATTAAACATAGGGATTGAAGAGATAGTTCAGGTAAGATACTTGCCTTCTTAATGGTTCACTTGAGTTTTATCTCCAGCACTACATCTGATCTCCCCCAAGGGGTCACCAACCTTTAAGACTTAAAGAGCCACTTGGACTCATTTTAGTAGGAAAAAGAAACCAGGGAGCTGCAAAACCATTGTGACATTTAAAACAAATAAGCACATTGTTTAAAACATTGTTTAAAACAAATAAGTACATTGTTTCTTATCTTAAGGCTATGTACAGGATCGTGCAGTTAGCTGTCGATCTGAATAAAAAAAATAACTTTTTCACTTAACAATGTAAAATATATTTGTGCAAATTAATAGTCAATTAAAATATTTAATTTAACTGTTTAATGAGATTTTTGCCACACAGAGAGTCTGGATGCGGTGGAGGTAAGTGAATACCACACCCCGCCCCCACTAGGATCCGCCCTGCTGTCCGAGTAGAGGCAAAGCTTCAAAAGAGCCACATGTGGGTTGTGGGTCAAAAGCCAAAATTAAAATTAAAATAATTTTACTATATGGGGTCATAGAAATAGCATGGAGGCAAGGCATTTGCCTTGCATGCAGGACCATGGTTCAAATTCTGGCATCCTATATGGTCCCCCGAGCCTGCCAGGGGCTATTTCTGAGCGTAGAGTCAGGACAGGAGTAAACCCCTGAGCACTGCCAGGTGTGACCCAAAAGCCAAAAACCAAAAAAAAAAAAAAAAAAAAAACCAAACAAAAAAAAACCTTATTTTACTATGTATATGGTTATATTATCATGTATATAAATATAGAATAGCTGCAAAAAAGTGATTCCTTTTTTATATAATTTATTTCAAACTAATCATCACATTTATTGTTATACTTGCTCAAAATACCCCCTAAAAGGTATTTTACTAATTTCTTGACACTTCAGAGTGATAGTTCCTCTTTCATACTTAATGTTGATTATTTTCTTCTCTTTTTAATCAAAGGGAATTTATCAAATTTTGTTTACAGAAAGCAAAATTTAGACTAAAATTCCTCTACTTTTGATCTATTTCTGTTTTATTGATTTATCTTTATTTTCCATCAGTTTACTTATTTATTTTGCTCTACTTTTCCTTTTTTTTTTTGGTCTGTGGCACTCAGGGGTTACTCCTAGCTCTGTATTCAGAAATTGCTCCTGGCTCAGGAGACTATATGGATGCTGGGAATCAAACCTGCATCCAACCTGGGTAAGCTGCATGCAAGGCAAACACCCTACCACTGTACTACCACTCAGCCCCAACTTTTTCTTTTTGTTTTATGTGTGTGTTTTATTTATTTATTACTTTTAAATATTATCTTTATTTGAGCACCATGAATACAAACATGTTTGTAGTTGGGTTTCAGTCATAAAAAGAACCCCCTTCACCAGTACAACATTGCTACCACCAAGGGCTCCATCCTCCTCCTACCCCCCCCTTCCTGTATTAGAAATAGGCATTCTACTTCTCTCATTCATTAATATTATCATGATAGTTGTTAGTGTAGTTATTTCCTTAGCAGCACTCACCACTCTTTGTGGTAAGCTTCACATTGTGAGCTGGTCCTTTCAGCCCTCATCTCTACTATCTCTGGTATTATTACAATAATGTCTTATTTTTCATAAATCCCATAGATGAGTGAGACTATTCTGTGCCTATCTCTCTCCCTCTGACTTATTTCACTCAACATAATAGTTTCCATGTCCATCCATGTATAGTATTTCATTGTGTATATGTACCACAGTTTCTTTAGCCATTTATTTATTGTCAGCATCTAGGTTGTTTCCAGATTCTCATTATTGTAAATAGCACTTCAAAGATATAGGTAATTTTTTTTTTGAGAACTATACCTAGCAATGCTCAAGGGGTAACATCTGCCACTGTGCTTGGAACTCGCACTTGTGGTTCTCAGGCGACTACATAGTGCTTGGGAATCTAATCTGAAGATTTCTCAAAAAACATAGGGTTCCTATGCCCCTCACAGCACAGCACTGATTAGGTTTGGCTGTTATTTAATCAAGCTATGGAAACAACATAACTGTCCATAAATAGATGGGTGGGTAAAGAATAGAAAATATATAGTATATACAGATATAGATACTGTTTATCTGTGACAGGAAGGAAGGAAGGAAGGAAGGAAGGAAGGAAGGAAGGAAGGAAGGAAGGAAGGAAGGAAGGAAGGAAGGAAGGAAGGAAGGAAGGAAGGAAGGAGGAAAGGAAGGAGGAAGGAAGGAAGGAGGAAGGAAGGAAGGAAGGAAGGAAGGAAGGAAGGAAGGAAGGAAGGAAGGAAGGAAGGAAGGAAGGAAGACGGAAGGAAGGAAGGAAGGAAGGAAGGAAGGAAGGAAGGAAGGAAGGAAGGAAGGAAGGAAGGAAGGAAGGAAGGAAGGAAGACGGAAGGAAGGAAGGTAGGAAGAAAGGAAGGAAGGAAGGAAGGAAGGAAGGAAGGAAGGAAGGAAGGAAGGAAGGAAGGAAGGAAGGAAGGAAGGAAGGAAGGAAGGAAGGAAGGAAGGAAGGAAGGAAGGAAGGAAGGAAGGAAGGAAGGAAGGAAGGACGGAAGGAAGACGGAAGGAAGGAAGGAAGGAAGGAAGGAAGGAAGGACGGAAGGAAGGAAGGAAGGAAGGAAGGAAGGAAGGAAGGAAGGACGGAAGGAAGGAAGGAAGGAAGGAAGAAAGAAGGAAGGAAGGAAGAAGGAAGGAAGGAAGGAGGAACTGAAATTGGATTGTTGGTTCTTTACTATTGAGTTTTTATTATATATTTTAGTATTTATTTCTTATCAAGTATATGACTTTCAAATAATTTCTCCCTTCTATATCCTGCATTTTCATTTAGAGTTGCTAGTTTATTGTAGTCCCACTCATTTATTTTTGATATTTGTATATCTTCATTTTTGGTGTCAGATTCAAAAAACCATTGCCAGGATCAGTATCCAAGAATTTACTGTTCATATTTTCTTTAAGTTTTATAATGAAGTTTAACCAATATTAATTTTGAGTATACTGTGTAATGCAGTGTTTATTATTTTGTTTATAACAGCTACTTTTCATTCACTTATGCCTTTTCCCAATTAATATTTTGATTCCTTTACTACGAATTAATTGATCTTACTTGCACTGATTTATTTCTGGACTTTCTAATCAAATCCAGCTATTTTATTTTTTTGTCTGAAAACTAACTCATTCTTATATCAACTTTCAAATACACAATAACACAGCCTGTTAACTGCAATGACTGTACATTATAACAGTACTTAACGGGCCCGGAGAGATAGCACAGCGGTGTTTGCCTTGCAAGCAGCCGATCCAGGACCAAAGGTGGTTGGTTCGAATCCCGGTGTCCTATATGGTCCCCCATGCCTGCCAGGAGCTATTTCTGAGCAGACAGCCAGGAGTAACCCCTGAGCAATGCTGGGTGTGGCCCCCCAAAAAACAAAAAAACAAAAAATAATAAAAAAAATAACAGTACTTATCTCTTAGAACTGTAAATATATATACACTGACCTACTCCAGCTATTTCTCCCATACTCTCTGTTACTGGCAATAATTAATCCATTCTCTGTGTCTATTTTTAGACTTATTTTAGATGTCATATTGACAGTTACAGTATTTTTCTTGCTCTGCCTATTTTCCTTAGCACAATACCCTTAATCATCCATGTTAAAATTTGATCACAACTGTTTGAATTGCTTAATATGACTGAAGAATATTCCAATGTATATATGCACCACATTTTATTGCTTTTTGTTTTTGTTTTTGTTTTTTGTGTGTGTGTCACACCCAGCAGTGCTCAGGGGTTACTCCTGGCTCTGTGCTCAGAAATTGCTCCTGGCTCGAGGGAGCATAATTGGATACCAGGGATCAAACCCGCATCCATCCTGGGTCAGCTGCATGCAATGCAAATGCCCTACCATTGTGCTACCAATCCAGCCCCCATATTTTCTTTCTTTATTCATTTTCTGGTGGATACTTAGAATTTTCTGTATCTGTACTATTTTGAACAATGCTGCAAGGAAAACAGAATTCAGTCTTTTCTTTCCCCCTTTGGCTATATATCCAGAATTGGAATCACCTGATCATGAGGCAATTTTATTTTTTGCTTTAGTAACAATTTTAAGCAAATTTCCATAATAACTACACTTTATATTCTCACCAACAGTGTATTATCATTTTTAAATTTTTATGGTTTCTATCTGATCTGTTTTTTGGTTTCTTGGGCACACGGCATCACTCCTAGTAGGGCATACTAGGGAGAGAACAAGGGTTGGTTGTATGCAAGGAAAGTGCCCAAACTCCTATATTCTCCAGACTCAAAATGCACATCTTTGCTAAAATTTATTATATTATGTATTTATGTCAATCACTTGTACTATTTTGAAAACTATAGCTTTATATTAATTTATAATTTAAAATCAGTTGTCTACAGCTTCTTTCTTTTTCCCTCCTTCCCTCTTTCCCTCCCTCCCTTCCTTCCTTCCGTTTGTCATACCATTAGTGTTCAGGGCTTATTCCTGGCAGTGCTTGGGAGACATATAAGATGCCTGAGACCAAATTTGTTTTGACCACATGCAAGGCAAATACCAAATGCACTGTACTATCATTCTGGTCCCATGTATAGCTTTTTTCTACACTCTCAAAATTTCTTGGCCATTTGTGATCTTTTGTAGCTTCATAACAATTTTAAGTGATCCACTTTTTTTTAATTACCACTTCCTGGCATTGTTAAGTTGGAGAGAAGAATTTGTTTGAAGAGTTTTTCAGAACTGAATTGTGGGTTCACTCAAGGAAGCCCATCACAACTGGCTTAACCTTTTTTGTTTGTTTGTTTGTTTGTTTTTCAATCATACTGTATGGACTAATAAATATCTTTGTACTTTTTTGGTAATACTGAAAAACACTTTTGAAGAGTGGCTTTCCCAGTTAAATCTATGACAATGTTGATTTAAAGAGTGCAATTCTAAAGTAACTGCAATACAAAATTAAAATGTAACAGTATGTCAGTTTTGCATCTGAATGATTGTATATTTGAAGAGCATATGCTTCTCTAAATATAAGTTATTAAGTAAGCCATATCTCATTTAAGAAATTGTATTACTCCTGCCAGCATGGCGTTTAGCATCCCTCCGCCATACCAAATGCTGCTTTAACCAGGCCTAGGAAGGGGTGTGGGACATGGGTCACCCCAGCACCCCCCTATCTCCTTCCTCCGGTACTCCAGGGCTTTGCCTGGCCACATGGCTGGGCAAGCCATCGAGGTGGGTCCCTTGGAGGAGTTTATTGGTTTTCCTAGGCTTTCCCCATTTCCCTCCCCACTCCAAAGGGAGGGTCTTGAGGTGGGGGCTCCGACCTTCGGGCCTTCTGGCTCGGGAAGGATCTCTTTCCTTCCTGGGAGCCAAGCCGGGAGGTCCTGCCAGCATGGCGTTTGGCAGCCCTCCGCCATGTCAAAGGCTGCTTTAACCAGGCATAGGAAGGGGTGCGGGACATGGGTCACAATAGGTTCTTACATTCGAACTTATCAGGGAAGTTTCCTTATTAAACCTGTCCATTGTGAAACCGCACAGGGGCACTAGCCCCCGCGCAGAACATTGTAAGAAATATATGGATATCATTGTGTTTCATCTGCTTGTCATTATCTGAACGCCGTCCAGGCGCTCGTTTTATTCCTTTACTCCCTCACTCCCATCTCTTGTTACCCCACATTTAACCATTTTCTGTACTAATGATTTTTGTTTTGGCCAAGGTGGATTACATATCTTTCACAGTAAATTTTGGGTGGAGTCTGAAGCTTCAGCGGCAACTCTTCATGGCAAGGTTCCATGCTGTAGGCTTTTTGGCCAAGATAAGGTGAAGATGCAGCCTCGGTTGCCCCCCACAGCCTTCTCTCTCCTTCCTCCCCATCCCCAGGGTTATTCCTGGACACCTGCTCAGGATCCCAGCAAGTGGGTTCCAGTGAGGTGCAATTTAAAAGAGACGCCAGGCTTCCTTGTTCCTGCAAGGGGCTGGGAGGGGACTGCTGGACTTTCAACTTCCAGCAATTAGGAAGCAAATGCCTCTCAGGGAGGCTCCATGCTCTCTTCACTTGTCCAATCACAGACCAAAGTGGTGTCTCGGAAACAACCCCCTCCCTCTTGACTATTTCTGAAACATAAAAGGGTCACGTGTATCTCCTTTGTATATCTCAGATGTATTCCCTTAACATCTATGACTCTTTTCGAATATCCTCATATAGTGACAATTTTGCCCACTAGACTTGTTATTTGATTGTTTGATTTTCCCCCTTTAAGATCTGTTTTATAAGCAATACTGTTAGAAGAGTATCTCTCTGGGGCCGGGCGGTGGCGCTGGAGGTAAGGTGCCTGCCTTACCTGCGCTAGCCTAGGAGACGGACCGCGGTTGTCCCCCAAGCCAGGAGCGACCTCTGAGCGCATAGCCAGGAGTAACCCCTGAGCGTTACCGGGTGTGGCCCAAAAACCAAAAAAAAAAAAAAAAAAAGAAGAGTATCTCTGTATAGATTTCATGTTTGTACCAAGTTACGGGGAATGTTGGACTTTATTCGTCGGCCCCCAGAAGCACCAACAATATCTTGTGGCATTGCTTCTCTTTTGCATAGGCACATTAAAATGGGAAAATAATACATATGCAAACAAGTTCTTATCTAATAGATATGGGAACACAAATTTGGTAATGTAATTAGGCCTTTTACCCTGAATATTGGCATAATGATTTGGCTCAGGACTCAGAAGAATGGGCATTACCCACACACACCTGAACGATGGATACCATCTATGGAAACAACCACAATTGTCTTTAACATTACCAGGATCCAAGCCTCTACCAGGGAAGACCTACCACTGCTTTGGCATTGACTTACTCCAAAGAGTGCTCCCAACACCCAGACGACTCAGCAACAGTCTGCATGCAGGGCAGATCGCTCCGCATTTAATGGTATGCTGAAACTAGAGGATGCTCCTCATCAGCCTGACATCGATGAAATAAATGCACAGAATCCAGAGTCTTTAAATATAAGAATCTGATACCAACAATAGCTAACGTGTGAAAAAGTTTCACCAGGACCTTGAGAATGACTGGAGTTGGACAGACTGATACCTGGAACCCAGAGTCTGTCTTATGCCAATAACTTCTGGGGTGAGTCCTTTTGTAATCAGGTCAAGGATTTTTTTTCCATTTTCCCCATTTTTCTGGACCTATGCAAACAATGGCGACTGCCACTATCACATCTTTACTATATTTTTTTACTCTTATCCTTTAAGGAAAAAAAAATACAACTTACTGAACTTAAAAACAAATAACTGTAGTAGAATGCCTGTCTCGAATACAGACAGGAGATAGGAAGGGGGAGGGGTAATGTTACACTGGTGAAGGGGGGGTTTTCTGGTTATGACTGTAACCCAAGTATGATCATGGTACTTAAATAAAAAATATATTAAAAGAAAGAAATTGTATTACTTTTCCACAAGCTCATTCAGAAAGTGGTAGTTTGCATAAGGTTGATTTTAGAAAGGTTTCATATTGATTTTAGAAAGGGTCCATAGCTGGTTTTGTCTTTACAAATTAAGATAAAAGTATGTGTATTTTGTACACAACTTTATACATACTTTGTATTTGCTATTTTCAAAATGTAATTTTCTATACACATATTAAAGTACTGCATGCTACATGTCTTATTAAGGAATGAAAATGCAAAACAAAGAAAAAACTGCCACTACAATTTTGATAGGGATTATCATTAAAAGTAATCTGATTAATTTTAATGGGATCTTTCCATTTATTAATGTTTTTTTTAATTTCATCAATGAATTCGAGTTTTCAAAACAGATTTTTAACCTTCCTAGTCAAATTCATTCTCAAATATTTTTATTATTTTGATTTAATAATAAGTGGGATTAATTCCTTCCTAATAGTTCACTATTAGGGCAGAAAAACAAGACTAGTTACTGTATATTGATTTTGCATTCTGCAACTTGACTAAATTTATTAGTTCTTTTTTTAATTCGGTTTTTGGGCTACACCTTGTTATGGTCAGGGGTTACTCCTGGCTATGCGCTCAGAAATCGTTCCTGGCACGGGGGACCATATGGGACACCGGGGGATCAAACCGTGGTCTGTCCTAGGCTAGTGCACACAAGGCCTTATGGCTTGTGCCATTGCAAAGATTTCCTAATGTCACTGGTTAGAACTACCAGTTCAATGTTGACTAAAACGATGAAAATGGGAATTCTTGTTTTATTTATCCTAAAGTTTGTTTACATTTGAGTATGATGTTAGCTGTAATTTTCTATGTATAACCTTCTAAGTGTTATCATGTTCATTCTGGTTCTGCTTTTTATCATAATGAATATAGCAGCTTTAAAATTATGCAAATATGCCTCTTTCAGGAAAAGATTCAGAAGTGAGTTTTTTTTTTAATTCCTTTTTCATGGACTCCTGGATGGATAACAGTGAGTTCCATCAAGACCATTAAAACTTTTGCTATAGTGGAGTTAGGGTACTTGCTTTGCATGTGGGAGATCTGGGTTTGATCCCTCATGTTTCCTATAGTTCCCTGAGTCCACCCAGAGTGATTTTTGAGTACAGAGTAAAACCTGACCATCACCGAGTGGGGAAAAAATGGTATGTATGTATATATGTATATATATATATATATATATATATATATATATATATATATATATATATATATATATATATATATATATGGAAGCCCAGCTGACTTCAGAATTAGGTGTTTGGTGGATCCTATCCTTCAGGTGAAAATCTTGCGATATCCAATCCTTCACATCTGCCAGCAACCACCAAAAACTTCAATGCAGTGAGTGTTGTATAAAATGCAAGCACTTGGCAAAAACAAACCCTCAAGCTTTCTCTGAAACAAAGATGTGCAAATGGCAGCAGCAACTAACTGGAAAAAAATTTAAGTGCTGACCCAGAGAACTATTTCAAGGGACTAGTATACAACATGCATTGCATATAAGAGCCCTATGTTCATTCTCAGTGCATGGTCTCTAGACATGCCCCAAAGCAGTAGAAACAGCCCTTATGTGTGGCTAAGTGTGGCCTCTAATATAAAAGGTTAACCTAAAAATTTCAACAGACAGAAATACAAAGTGAATTTATTTAGGATCAAAAATTGCAACTCGGAGAGACTGAGGGGACCTGTCACCTTTGCGTGTTTCTCTACTCTTCTGTATCCTGAAACTCTGCTGAGAGGGCCAAGAAGGACCCAGCAAAAACAGTCTCCTAGAGGTGCCCAAGCAAAAGGCCAAAAAAGACTGAGTGAGTGAAAACTGGCTACCAGATCTGCCCCAGCAGAAAGGTACCATATTTGCCAGCATATAAGACGACCCCCTAATTTTGCAGTTAAAACATAGGTTTAGGCCTATATTTGCTGTATCAGACAGATACTCGGTGTATAAGATGACCCCCGATTTTCTATTGACTTTTTGTTGTTTCAAAAGTCATCTTATATGCCAGAAAATATGGTAGTTCCTTCAACAGATTCTTAAGTTACACTGGAGAGATAGTATGGGAGTTAAAGATTGTGCCTTATATCTCACCCTGGTTCAATCCCCAGCATCACCTTGTGTTTCCACCATTCTCGAAAACACAGGGTTCATTCATGAACACAGAACTAGGAATAGCCCCTGAACACTGCTGGGTACGGGCACAATACAACAAACAAGAATAACAAAAAAAAAAAAAAAAAAAAAACCCTCTACAGTTTATGGTCAACTTGCCTTTTATGTAACTTCCTAGGAGTTAGTTTCTATTGCATGTAATTAAAAGAATCCTAAAAAATACAGCACTGTGGGGCCCGGAGAGATAGCACAGCGGCGTTTGCCTTGCAAGCAGCCGATCCAGGACCAAAGGTGGTTGGTTCGAATCCCGGTGTCCCATATGGTCCCCCGTGCCTGCCAGGAGCTATTTCTGAGCAGACAGCCAGGAGTAACCCCTGAGCACTGCCAGGTGTGGCCCAAAAAACAAACAAACAAACAAAAAATACAGCACTGTACTTCCATTCTCTTTTCCCTTGAAATATTCCTTACATGTGTCAGGGTTCTTTCCGAGGCTTCCCTTTTTTTCATTATGCGTGTTTACCCTAAGAGATTTCTTCCACTTCCATAGCTTACATTATCATCCATATACAAATGATACACAAACATAGCATATAAAATATCCATCACTCCCTTAAAAGCCTTAAACTTGACATCCAAGTTTATTATTATTTATTAATTCCATTTTCTCCTATGAATTCTCTCTGATCTATTCCTCTAAATTTTCACAATATGATCTTTGTTCACAAACATAACTATCTGTTTCTAATTGGTTTACTTAAAATATTTCTTCCTTAAAATTTCTGATATACTTTTTTTATTTTTATTTTGACCGTATTGGCTTACATATCTTTCACAGTAGTATTTTAGGTATATATTATCATTGAATCAGGGGAATTCCCATCACCAAATTTGTCCTCCCACATCCCCGTTCCCTTCCTGCAACCCATATCCCCCACCCTCACCCCCTGGGCTGCTAGAGTAAGTAATCCCCTTTGTGTCTAGCTTACTACTAGTGGTCATATATCTGTTTGGTCCTGGTACCCTCCCTTGTTACCCCCCTCTACTTGAGAGGTGGAGCTAGATAGTTCGAGTTATGTGGTTTTGTTTGAAGAAAAGAAAATTTCTGACATACTTTAACTTGAAGATAATTCTAAGAAAAAATTCTTATAATTTTTGTATATGTGCTGTTTCAATGTTTCTATTATTAACTTCACCTCATTCAGAGTTCAAAATGATGCCACAATTCTGTCACTTTAAGTAGTTTTCAAATAAGCACCAGTTCACAAAACAGCATTTGAAAACCATTGCTGAAGACCAATGTTTTTTTTTTTAACCTTTTTATAGTGTTTAAAATCCACTGATGATGTCTTTGGACTCCAAATTCATATCCTAAAGTGCCTTTTATGGCTAATTTCATAACTAATTTCTACTAATTTTTTCAAATTTCATATTTAGTTATCATCCCCAGAGATATAGACTTGAATATATAGATATAGACTATTATACTATATGACAGTCACAAGTCATACATAGCTATAGAGTATTTAATGTGGTTAAATTTAGAAGTATCCATGTGTAAATATACATTTTAAAGCTTAGAATAAAAAAGTAAAATTATAATTTGTATATTATAGCTAAAATATTTTGGATTTGGGGGCTAAATAAACTTTTGAAATTAATCTTATAAAGTTCTTATAGGGCTACCCCATATTGATGAGAGTGGTGTCTTGGGGACACTCTAGAAATGCAAGATTGAATCTTAGCAGTTTAATTTCAGTCATTACTTTTAGTACCACTACTGAGAGCAGTCATATTTGGATTTGGAATTTAAAATGATTTAGGTTCATTCTCTTAACACAGACAGTAGTACTAGTAAAATCAACGGAACACTGAATCAACAAATAAACCATTGCTCCTAGAGAAAACAGACCATGCCAATCTCAGATCACAATATTAGTTATGTGATAATTTGGGTTAAATTACTTAATGTTTCTTTACCATTTCCACAACTAAAAGCATAAATTAAGAGTAGCTTTCAGGGGCCGGTGAGATAGCATGGAGGTAAGGAGCTTGCCTTCCATGCAGAAGGACAGTGGTTCGAATCCTGGCATCCCATATGGTCCCCTGTACCTGCCAGGGGCAATTTCTGAGCATAGAGCCAGGAGTGACCCCTGAGCACTGCCAGGTGTGACCCCCTCCCCCCCAAAAAAAAAGAGTAGCTTTCAATAGTTGTCAGCAGCAATGGATGGAAGAAGGAAACTTTGGAACGATGAAATATTCTGTCCTGATTATGGTAGTAGTTACGTAACTATATTTTTCAGAAATTTTTCAGAACTATATTTTTCAGAACTGAAATGTTGAACTATAACTTAATTGGAGGTTAAAAAAGAGTATCAGGGCCCAGAGAGATAGCACAGCGGTGTTTGCCTTGCAAGCAGCCGATCCAGGACCAAAGGTGGTTGGTTCGAATCCCGGTGTCCCATATGGTCCCCTGTGCCTGCCAGGAGCTATTTCTGAGCAGACAGCCAGGAGTAACTCCTGAGCACTGCCGAGTGTGGCCCAAAAACCAAAAAAAAAAAAAAAAAAAAAAAAAAAGAGTATCAAAAGTGGAGTAGAGAGATAGCTCAATAAGCTGAGTGTATGACAGAATCCCCTTACAGTCCCCATACCACATGGGTACCCATGTCACCAGAAGCATTACTATGTGTGTGCTGTCTCTCTGTCTCTGATTCTCTCTCTCTCTCTCTCTCTCTCTCTCTCTCTCTCTCTCTCTCTCTCTCTCTCTCTCTCTCTCTCTCTCTCTCCTCTCTGTCTCCCCTCTCTCTCTCTCTCCTCTCTCTCTCTCTCTCTCTCTCACACACACACACACATAAAACTAAAAATTAATTTTAGAAGCATAACAAGCAGAAAACTTTTAAAGCACAGAATATTTAGGAACTTTCTAAATATTCGCAATCCTAATTATCAATGGACAGGGAAAGTAGGCCAGCATTAAAAAAAAAAGTGAGATGAATGTATGAACAAAGAATCCAGTGTTGGGCTTTCATTCATTACCTTAAAGCTTAAGTTCAATTTAGAGGAGCTCACTTAAGGGGAGTTCACCTACAGAGAAGGTGAAATCACACAAAGTGGGTACTCTGTGCCAAATGCAGAGCTGACCAGAAAGGTAAGAAACTAAGTCTACTCATGAGACAGCACTGCCAAAGCATAGAATCGAGTACCTTGGGCTGTGCAGTGAGAAGCAATTCCCTAAGATCATGTCACCAAGGTTAAGCGATAAAGACACGATGAAGATGTCTGAAAGAGAATCAGTGTAAAAAACCAGGGTACATCTTGTATTTTTTTTTTCTGCCTAAGCCTAGGAATCAAATTATTAAGACTGTAACATGCTGATGAGAAATACTTAATCAGGGTCAGATTCTTTGTATACAATTGTTGATAGTATGAGCATATCCCCTACATTCAGGGGAAGGAAGTATTATGGATGAGAAATATACAGAAAAAAGTTTATTAGTGAATAAAGCAAAATATAAAGGAAGATATTAGAACTTTTCCTAAGTCAATTTCTCATACATATCATGCTGTTGTGTTGGCTGATTAGTTCTTTTTAGATGCAGAAATGTGACTGTTCATTAGACATTTTTGCTTCAACCATAGGGATTCTCCAGTGTGACCTCTGGAATTTAGTCTGAAGCCTCTCTGATACTCTCTGCAACCATGAGGTATCTCTCCAACTTGTCTTCTCGGGTGTGATGAGAACGAACGTCTCACTCCCTGCAAACATCTGGTTTCTCCTCTGTGTGAATCCTCGTGTGTGATGATACCTGACCTTGTATTTTGAAGAGTCCATCCTTCATCAACTCTGCTGGCTCTGGGACTATGTCAAAAACGTACCCCTCTCACTCAAACCACAAAGATGCCAAGAGAAAGAAGAAAATAAAAGCAGAACTGAGTCTGGCAAAATTCTGGCCTGGAAAACGCAGAGTGGGAGTTGGGCATCCTTGGGCTCCACAACACAAGGCGGTGCACCAGGTGATGGGGTGAGTGAGTTGGCAGCTGGTTAATGCAATGAAAAAATTAAATTAAATTAAATTAAATTCCGTGCCTGGCTTCCTTCCCCGGAACAAGGGGGATTCGAACCCTAAGGACAAGAACCTTAAGAGGGAGTCACACTCCGAGTTCCCTCCCAGCGACACGCTGTCAAGTCTCGAGCCTCGGAAAAAAAAAAAAAACCCAATCCGATGCTGGTGTCACGTGACTCCCGCCAAGATTCCGAGGGCAACAGCCACCCCGAGCGCGCGCGTCTGACAGTCGTGCCTCGCGCGACTCGAGGCGACCCAGCTCACACTCCGGGCTGGGCGCGGGTGCGTCGACTCCCCCCTCCCTCCTCCGAAGTCCTCTCCACGCCGGAAGTGCCCGATCCGCGGCACGTGGGGTTGCCAGGGCGCGCTTCACGTGACGGGGCGGGGCCTCCGGAGCCTGCTGGCCAATAGTCGCTCGGGAGGGCGGGGCTGGGCAGGCGCCCGCGGCCTATCCCGGAAGTGCAGCCGAGGCGGGGGCGGGCCAAGGCGGGGAGGGCCGCGCGCGGGGTGTGGAAACGGTGGCGGCCCCGCCCCGGCCTTCGGGAGCGCTGCTGCTGCGGCCGCTCCCGCCTGAGCTGCTGAAGGGGAGAGGCTCGGCACTGACGGGCGGCGCTGGGAGGTGAGGGCTTGGGAGGAGACTCTGTATATGGGACGCGGGGAAGGTTTCCAGGACGGAGCCCGGAGGGAGGAGGAGGAGCTGAGGTGGGAGCGGGGCCCGCTGGGGGCTCAGGCCCGACTCTGGGCCGGGGGATGCCGGCAGTGCGGGGGAGCCCAGCGGGCCAGGTGCTGCTGCCGCCAGCGCCCGTCCTGCGCCTCCGTCCTTCTGGGCCCCTGCGGCCTGGGCTGGGCCGCCCCGTCCCGTGGCGTGGCGTGGCGTGGCGTGGCGTGGGTCGGCGCGGGAAGGTCGCGGGAGTCCGCTGCGGCGGGGCCCCGGGGACGGGACCTGCAGCGCCATCCCCATCCCCATCCCCATCCCCATCCATCGTCCCCGCCCTGTTGGGCTGGGTGTCATCCCTTCTCCCTCACCTCCTCACCTCGCTGCAGCCTCTTGATTTCTCCTCCTCTCCATCTTCTGCCCTTCCTTCCCATCCATGAATGGCCAAAGTTTGGAGTCCCTGGAGTTAGCAAGTGCCCCCTCGTCCCGGGTGGTTCTGTCACCGTGCAAGATCATTAGCTCCATCCGCTCCCTCCCTCCGTTCGGATCTTCCTGCCAGACCGAGGTTGCAAAAAAAAAATAAAGCAAAACTTTTCTGCGTAGTTCCCTCGGAAAAGCGAAGAGCTCCCTCATCTCCTCCGCTCGGCCACCATGGCGGATGAAATCGATTTCGCCACGGGAGATGCCGGGGCTTCCAGCACTTACCCGATGCAGTGCTCGGCGCTGCGCAAAAACGGCTTCGTGGTCCTCAAAGGACGGCCTTGCAAGATCGTCGAGATGTCCACTTCCAAAACTGGGAAGCACGGGCATGCGAAGGTATGGCGTGTCACGCTTGGTCTTGGCCTTGGGTTGGTTTGTTTTTGTTGTTTTTCTTTTTTAACCGCTCTTCTCTAAGAATTTTCTAATGAGGACGTTTCTTTTTTCCTTACCACAATCACCTGGCAATTGTGTATCAGGTATCTGAACGATGGAAGAGGAGTCTGGCTCCCTTCTGTTTCATGAACTGGGAAGGAAAACTTTACTAAATCCGAAGAGACTTAGGTCTTTGCAGATTGCAGATGACGAGACCTGTTCTCACATTAATTCTAAGGAACATGTCTTAACATACTCATTGAATTATTGACACTGAATCTTGATATGCTGTAACACTAGTTCTTTTTCTGCTACCCAGTTCTGTGACCACTCCGTTTTTCTAGAGTAAAATTAGATGACCTTGGAGAAACAATTGGTCACGATCTGTGCATTGTGCCCTTGTGTGTGTAATGAGTGATCTATTTGGCAAAGATTAAATAGGAGCCCTGTTCTTTTCTCTTCTAGGTTCACCTTGTTGGAATTGATATTTTCACGGGCAAAAAATATGAAGATATTTGCCCTTCGACTCACAATATGGATGTTCCAAATATTAAGAGAAATGATTATCAAGTAAGTACAAATTTATTTCAAATGCTGCTTTAAAGTATGAGTACTTTCTACTATCAATTATAATTTATCAAAGCTGTAAATTTTATAGCTTTTTCTAACTAATTAGGTTAAAACATTTATTAGCAAGTGGCGGTACAGTCATTTTGAACAACTATCTTATGTATTTTTTGGTAATTTGCTACTGTAAACATTCTTATGAAAAACTTTTTTAAGTTGTCCTTATTTTCAGACCAAATATTTTTCAGACTGCACGTTGTGATTAAGTCCAGCATGCAGTAAAATATTCTCATGAAGACTTGTCAGAGCTTTCCTTTTCTCAGACTTTAAAGATATTGTTGGAATCCAAGTTCCACGAAACCAAGTTTCTATATTAAATGCAGGTCACAATTTATTTATTTGTTTTGTTTTCATTTGGCTTTGGGGCCATACTCGGCAACATCCAGGGGTTACTTCTGGCTCTGCACTTAGAGATTACTCCTGGCAGGCTCAGGGACCCTATGGATACTAAGGAGTCACCATGATTGGCCACCACATACAAGGCAAGGGCCCTACCCACTGTACTGTTATTGCTCTGGCCAGAAATTGGTATTTATAATTGGTAAATAAGTTTATAAATATAAAATATAAATATAAAAGGTAAAATATATAGTCACTGAATGATAAGGAAAACACAAAAACTATGTTCTACTAATAATTAGTGACTGTTAATTGCAGGTATAAATGTCTACTTTTTGTTACAATTCTACTTTTGGATGTCATATATTGTGATAACATTTTATTGTTTCATAAATCATACCATTCACCTCATAGCATATGTGAGCTCTAATTATAACTCAAGACTTGACAGTCCTCATTTTCTGTACTTATAGCATATTCTATACCAAACCTTTATCTCTGATAGTGCAAAAACCATATATGAAATTTGTTTTATCTAGTTTAAACTGATTTAGTTCTTTACTTTTTATGGTATTGTATTTTTAAAGAATGCTACATTGAACTGTGGTTATCCAGTCATTTTTTTTATTCTTTGTTCATATGTAAATATGTTTTTACAACAGTTTTATTTTTTTTCTTTTTTATGGTTTTTGGGCCATACCCGGCAGTGCTCAGGGGTTACTCCTGGCTGTTTGCTCAGAAATAGCTCCTGGCAGGCACGGGGGGACCATGTGGGACACCGGGATTCAAACCAACCACCTTAGGTCCTGGATCGGCTGTTTGCAAGGCAAATGCCACTGTGCTATCTCTCTGTCCCCAACAGTTTTATATTTTTAAACTTTTCCTTTTATAAGTGTTTTTGGGTTGCTTTGGAGTTGATAGACATTTAAATTGTTAGTATAAAATAGCAAATGATTTATAAGGCAGATCAGGATTTTGATACCACTTCCTAACTGGATGCACTTGAGCAAATTATATACCCTCTCTGTGCCTTAGTATTCACATCCACAAAGGAGGTATTATATAATAAATAAATGAGAAAATATACTGTATAATAATTTAGTGAGTAATAGTAATTTTTGAGGATGTAGCTGAGTGATAGACTTTAATTTGGTTCAATTCTAGCACCAAAATATAATTCATGTACTTATTCTATTGTTTTGGGGCACCTAATTTACATAGGGCAGTAAACATTTGTTGAATGCAAAGATGATTATTAAGTAAGGTAAGGACAATATAGAAAACAAAAGCTAAATAAAGAATTTCTTGTTAACCAGAAATGAATTTTTTTCAACCTCTACAATGTCATATTCTGAATACTCAAAATTATATTAACTATATTTTATGCCAAATATTTATGCATATTTCATAAACATAGTTTCAGGGTTTCTATCATTATTGCTCTGCTTAAATTAGCCAATCATTGAATAAAATTTAAGACTTAAAAAGAAAGCTTTAGTTTGCTTTTGCTTTTTTCAAAGCAGGGTATAAGACTAGAAATAGAGGAATAAAGGAAGTGAGTACACAAGTAGTACACAAAATCTTAAAATAGTCTAAAAGAGGGACCAGAGTGATAGTGCAAGGAGTATAGTGACTTCCTTGTGTGCGGCTGACCCAGATTCAATCTCTGACACTCCATACTGTTTCCCCATATCCTCCAGGAGTGACACTTGAGAGCAAAGCCAGGAATAAGCCCTGAGCACCAATGGTTATGGCCCCAAAACCAAATAAAAAAAAAAAGAAATCATCTAAGGAAAAGGAAAAAAATGAAGTCATTTTTATCTTGGTTATTATTAAGTTTGATATTTGACTTGCCATAGAATCATGCATTAATTCTACTTATTAAAATATTGGGTCACCTATTGGGTGGACTTTTTTTTTTTACATCTTAAATTTATACCCATACAACTTTTTTTATTCTAGTTTCAGCCTTTGATTTATAGTCAGACATCGTGATCCAAATTCTCTGATACTTGACTATGTGACCTCAGCTGCCAAGTTACATGACTTCTCATCTTTATTTAGTAAATATAATAAAAATCATAAAGTTCTCATGGGATCACTGTTAGATGTAATTAGAACATCTAATTGGTCTAAGTGGTCTAAGAGAATAAATTCTCAGCAATCACATCACTTCATTATCAAGTCACTACAGAACTCTTAACTTTTATTCATTAAACACATACACATTCTGGGCTGGAGTGATAATGCAGCAGATAGAACATCGGTCCATGTAAGAGTTTTGGCTTCAAGCCCCAGGACCACATGGTCCCCCAAACACCACTAGGAGTGACCTAAGGTATGAACTGTGAGTAGCCCTTGAGTAGTATTTATTTGACTCAAACCAAAAAAAAAAATTTTAGTTCATTGAACCTTAATGGAGATTACTATCAATGTATCTTTAAGGGTTGATGATGCCCCCACTCCTGCCTTTAAGGAACAACTGCCCTAGTATAAAAAGGTAAAACCTGGCAGTTGAGTGTGGAGGCAGATTAATATCAGAGCAGAGCCTGAAGTGGCGGCCCAGTCATCATCACCACCAACCTCTACCAGGCTGGGTTGGATATACAGCATCCACAAGATGCAACTTGCTCTGCCTTTATCTCTCTCTTTTCCTCTCTCAGATCTCAGAGCTATAGGCCATATTCCCCCCCTAACAGCCTGTGATCTCTCTCTAAACTTCCACCCACTTCTGGAGGTGTATAGCAATAAAAGGCAACCTTGTGGCCCAAAACAAAACAAAAAGAACAGGTACAAATAAATGACCTAACTTAACATCTTAAGAAACTGGAAAAAGAACAATAAAAGAAACAAAACCTTTTTGAAAATCCAAGAAGAAACTACTTCTCTGTCTCTGTCTCTGTCTCTCTCTCTATTCTGCCTTCCTTCTTCCCCTTAGGTTAAGTTTCCAGTCCTTATATCCAGTCATATTTATTGTGGTTTTCACTATCTATCCAAGTGTCTTTTTTCATAACTTTATTTTAGGGGGCCACACTCAGCTGTTTGTAAGCTAGGCTTACTCCTAGCTCTACACTTAGTCACTCCTGTGGGGCTGGGAGTGATGTGGGGTGTCGAGGATATACTAGGACTGGGGGTATGAAAGGTAAGTGCCATATCCACCATAATATCTCTCTGGACCCTATCCAAGTGTCTTGATGGAATTCCTACTTATTATTTGACTAGATGTAGTACTTAATATTTACTGAATTCAGAATTTTAATTGCCAATTTGGTAGTCAGATGAAGTGACAGAATATATATTTTTTCATTATAATAATAAAAAAGTAAATTCCTATTTTTTTTTTTTTTTTGGTTTTTGGGCCACACCCGGTGATGCTCAGGGGTTACTCCTGGCTATGCGCTCAGAAGTCGCTCCTGGCTTGGGGGACCATATGGGACGCCGGGGGATCGAACCGCGGTCCGTCTCCTAGGCTAGCGCAGGTAAGGCAGGCACCTTACCTCGAGCGCCACCGCCCGGCCCCGTAAATTCCTATTTAAGAAAAAACATTTAGGAAAATAAAAGTTTTAATTTTATATACTTTAAAATAAGTTCAAAATGAAAGATGAACTGTTTTCTTTAATTCCAAAATGCCAGTTCAGAGCCAAAGAGATAAAACAGCAGGTAAGGCACTTGCCTACTATGTTGTTAACCCAGGTTCAGTCCCCAGGTCTCCTATGGTTTTCAGAACTCAACCAAAAATTATCTCTGAACACAGAACCAAGGTAAATCCTGAGCATTGCTGATTTTGGAGCACTAGCCCCTGAAATAGGAAAAACAAAAAAACAGACAAGATGCCACTTAAGTTCTGTATTTAATTATTTCTCATAAAAGTTGTTGAGGCTCAGTGATGTTATAAACTACATCTTGACACTTTAGGGAGTACCAAATCTTTAAATAAAGAAATGTATTGAGGCACTGTACCTTCTTAAAGCACATTTCTTTAGTTACTAAAGAACACAGATCTGTGTGCCTGTTCACTAAAATGTTATATGATATTTGAAGACAATTTTTCAGAAGAAAAATTAATTACCACAGAATTTTAAGTACATAATGGGCACCTTTGGATTATAAATTAGTTATAAAACCATGAATATTAAATTCTAGAGTATTTTTTCACTTAAGACATTTTCAGTGTCTTTTTCTATATTGGAACATGTGAGTTATATTTTTATGTTACAACTTAAAATAGAACAAAAACAAAGAAAATAATGACGGTATGGATTAATTGAGCTTTTTTATAATTTATATTGTTCTTTTTTCTGATAGTAGCACTATTCATTGGAAATAGAAATCTCTGAACAAGTAGATCTTGGTCTTGAATGAACAAGAAGCAGATATTTTGCTACACTGCTAAATTTCTCCTACTGTACAAAATTAGAACTTAGCTATTTGATGTTATTTTGGAGGTAATTTTTTTGGATCTGAAATGCCATAAAATATTCCCATATAAATAAATAGTAATGGTATTCCCAGACCCCCCCCGAAATAGCCTACTACATCATACCAAATTTTTACTTCTGGAGAGTGGGAAAACCTTACAAGGATAATTATGAAAAGAATCACTGTGTTTGTTCCCTATCTCTGTCTTCTACCTAAGGAAAAATAGTATATATTGAAATAATCAGCTTATAAAAAAGCACCTCAGGTTTCTAGTGTGTCTCATGCAGCAGGTGGCAAAAAAATATCTTCATTTGGTCAACATTCATTAAGAATGATAGAGGCGGGCCCGGAGAGATAGCACAGCAGTGTTTGCCTTGCAAGCAGCCGATCCAGGACCTAAGGTGGTTGGTTCGAATCCCGGTGTCCCATAGGGTCCCCCGTGCCTGCCAGGAGCTATTTCTGAGCAGAGAGCCAGGAGTAACCCCTGAGCACTGCCGGGTGTGGCCCAAAAACAAACAACAACAACAAAAAGAAAAATGATAGAGGCTAGAATTGGGCATTTGCTTTGCACTCAGCAGACCTGGGTTAAATTCCTGTCACTACATATGATCTCCTGAGCCAGCCAAGAGTTAAGTCCTGAACACAGCCAAGTATGACCCAAAAACAAACAAAAATGGTGGCACACACAGGACCAATAAACTCTGAGCTTTGTCTTGTTGCCTTTATTTTGCCAGTCAAGTGAGTGAGTTAGACAGATACTGACAGAAATAAAACATTCTAGAAATCCAGAGATGAAATTTAGCTGAAGCATTACAGGGCAGGGCAGAGCAGTAAATTCACATAGAGTGAAAATCAGTTTCCATAAGCTACCACTTCATGAGATGTTCCAGTATTATAAGATAGTTTGCTGTTCCCACTGGGGAATGGTGCCACATTAGGAACTCCATATTGGTCTCTGCTTTGAAGGTAGCTAAGTAGGGGCCAGAGTCACATCATTGGTGAGAGAAAGCTTGTATCACTGAGCCCCTGCCACCATGGTCACTTTGTTCTAGAGCCAATTGAACAAGATCTGGGGAGACTACACAAAGAAGCTGAATGACACTCACAGATAGAATCATCTTATCCATCCAATTGTCTGCCTCCTCTGTAGCAGATTCCCTTTGGTAAGCATTCTTGTGGACACCTTTTAACTTACTTGAAGAGGTCCTTCCTTTCACGTCCCACTTCCCTAGGTTATTATTGTCAACAATTTTCCTTTGTATGTGTTTGTGTGTGTGCACATGTGTGCACCTTTGATCTTCCATCTAAACTCATTCTCATTGCCCATGATTAGTGTAACTACAAACCACTGTTTGGTTCTCTATCGAATCCAGTGTGTGAAGTTCTCATCTCCTCTAAGTGAATAGTTTAATCAGATCATGTATAACCATCCAGATTCATGAAGTTTTTTCTGTCTCAGTCAACTGATCGTAGAGAAGTTCCTGTGAAGACTTAGGAATGAAATAAGGGAAAGGTGAGGGTGGCAGAAAAAGGTGCTCTCTGAGCCTGAGCTACTTTTCATTCAACTCATTTTTTTTGCCTTAAGGCCTTTTAAGTTAATATATATTACTTCCACTTGATTATGAAGTATGTGTTAAGCAAAATAGTGCTTTTCCTACTTTGTGGTTTGGGGGTAAGAGGTTCAGACTGATACTCCAATTGATTATATATATAGTATCATATGCTTAGGTTGAATGTAACTATTATAGTCCATCTTTACCAGGGACTAGCAACTGTAAGGAGATGTGCTTAAAGAGAAGCTGGAAGAAACGTTGAAGGAAAAAAGGTCTTAAAGAATTGTACTTGTTTAGAGACAGAACAAAGTTAAATGAAATTAGTTCTACATTAGAGAAAAAGTAAGTAAGTTAAGGAACTTGCCTTGCATACAGCTGACTGACCAGTTTCATCCTCAACTCTGCATATGGTCTGAGAACACTACCAGGACTAATTCTGCACATAGAGTTAGGCATAATATTTTGTGTGCATTCTATATAGAGTGTGGCCCAAACCATACCCCTATTATACCAATCCTCCCAATAATTAAATGATGTAGGGCTAGCAAAGCACCTAGAGTGATGCTGTGCCTTCTCTAGCCTTTTATTATAAACCAGTAATACAAATACAGGCAAAAGAGAGTTTCCCTGTAATTTTTCTTTTTCATGTTTTTTTATTTTATATTGCTTTCTCAATATCATGTGTGCCCCAATATTTAGTAATTATGTGTGTTTTCTAGAGTTCGATGCATTATAGCATTTTTTTATTCTAATTTTTGTGAAGTGCCAGGGATCCAACCCAGAGCCTTACATGTAGAAGGCAAGTTATCTACTGCTGAGCCAAATCTCTGCCCTCAGATTCTGCTTCTGTTTTGTTTTGGACCACACTTGGGAATACTCAGGACCTATTTCCACACTGCTCAGTGTACCATTTGGTGTCAGGAATGAACATGGGCCTCCCACGTGCAAAGAGTGCACTTAACCCATTGAGGTATCTCTGTAGCCCTCGCTTTATTTTTAAGTTTTTGATTTGTTTAATTGTTTATTGGGGAATGGCACACCCAGCAATACTCAGAGCTTACTCCTGGCTCTACAGTTGGGAATTTCCTATAGTGGTGTGTATGGACCATGTAAGATGCCAGGAATCAAACCTGGGTCAGCCTCATGTAAGGCAAGTACCCTCCCTCCTGTACTGTCTCTACAGTTCTATTTTTAGTATGCTTTTTGTGGGTTGGGGAGAGATTTGGACCACATCTGACAATGTTCAGGACTTTGTCCTGCCTTTGTTCTTGGGTATTGTTTCTAATTGTTTGTTGGGAGACTATATGCAGTGCCAAATAATTGAACAGAGTCAGCTACATTCAAAATAAGCAACTTACCCACTATACAAATTCTTTGGTCCCGACCTCATTTTTGTTTATGGAAATTTTTAAAATATAAACAAACCTTAATTATCTGTCATCCAGCTTCAAAATATCAGTCTCCTTCTAAGTGGTCAGTCTAGTTTTATCTATAGCCCTTTATTCTTCTTCCTTTATACTCTACCTCTTCTTTGGGAACTAATACTTGACAATTTATCTTTTGCTATTTCATCTACATATATTTTGTTAAACAGCTCTAAAATATAAAAATCCATACAACTGAATTTCGACATCTAAAAATGAATCATTCCTTAATGTTTTCAAAGAGACCAATGTGTATGTACATTTTGGCTTTCTTAGATTTTTTTTTTTGTCTTATAGTTTGTCTGAGTGGGAACCTTAGACTCCACATATTAATTTCTCTCTTAATAGGTCCTTCTGTCTCACCAGATTGAGAACTTTTGCCTGCGTATTGTGTGTGTGCATTGGCATGTACTTCAATCCAAATAACTCCCCAACCCTAATTTTTGTAGGGTTTTGTTTGTTTATTTGTTTTCAGTTTGGGACTCCTAGCTCAAGGTGCTCAGAGATTTCTTCTGACTCTGTGTTTAGATCAGGCCTGGCAGTACTTAGGGAACCTTATGCAGTGCTAATGATTAAACCATGGTCAGTGTCATACAGGCCTTTGAAAGTTCCTATATTATCACAATCCAGCCCTGATATTTTTTCTGACAAAACTACATCATTTGCTCTGAAGACACACTTTGCTAATTGTATTTTTCCAATTTGTTCCCATATATCTCCCATATATTTTGGTAATTAGATATAGATACTTCATTTGATTCAATTTAGATTTTTATTTTTTTCTCTTCTTTCTGTAATACAAATATTTTGTAGTCAATTTTCTCTGAAACTTTCAGGTAAGTCAGATTGTTTTCTTTTTGTAATATTAGATATGATCATTGCTTTAATCCACTAACTTACTAGGAAGGATAAAATAAGCCACCATTTCTTCATTTTTATAAGCCAGTAAAGAAATTTTTCAGTTTCAATATAGAGAACTGTCCCTGCAGTAATTCTGTTGCTTACCCTGCGAGAAAGGTACATAATAGGAAAATCAGTATAAATGCTTGATTCTTACTCTTTCATTACCAGTTTTCAATATGAGCTAGTTCCCTACTAACCTTTAACTTTAATTAGCCATTGAAATTTTTTTATTATGAACTTTTTTTTTTTTTTTGGTTTTTGGGTTACACCCGGCGGCACTCAGGGGCTACTCCTGGCTCTACACTCAGAAATCGCTCCTGGCAGGCTCGGGGGACCATATGGGATGCCAGGATTCGAACCACCATCCTTCTGCATGCAAGGCAAATGCCTTGCCTCCATGCTATCTCTCCAGCCCAATTATGAACTTAAGTATTTAAGTTTGTTTTTGTTTTATTCCTTTGTAGTTATTGTTCTTACTGATTCTCAGACTGTTCTTTGGCCAAGAGCACTCTAGTTGAATTAACTTCTAAGTCACTTTAATAGTACCATACATTCTGCTATTTATATGTTGCTTATATTTTCTGTTCTGGGCTTGAAATTACCCATTTTAAACCCATTTTTATATGAAGAAAAATACCATTCATGGAATAAATAATATCAAATGTTACAACTTTTTAATAGGAAATAATAGATACTGCATTTCCAGTACCAGGTTTATAGAGTATAAAACAATTTATGACATCAGCAACTTAGCATACAATTTGCATGCCTAATACTTTTTTAATAAATTTTTAATTGAATCACTGAGTTAGTTACAAAGTTGTCCATAATTGAATTTCAGTCATACAATGTCCAACTCCCATCCCTTCACCAGTGCACATTTATCTCCATCAATTTCCCCAGTTTCTCTCCTGCTCTACCCCCTGCCTGCCTCTATAGAAGACATTTTCTCCCTCTCCTCTTCTCTCTCCTTATCTATCTCTTTTTCTAATCACTGTGGCCAGATATTGTTACTGAATATTGCTACCGAAGAGGTATCATGCATATCACTTTACATCATTTCAGCACCTGGTTCTTGTCCAAAGTGAATCATTTCCAACTATCAGTGTCAGAGAGATCTTTCTTCTCTGCTCTAATTGCACTCTCCACTCTTTATGGCAAGCTTTCTATCATGAACTCATTCTTCTGGGCCTTGTATCTACTATGTTTGGGTGTTATTACCATACTTTTAAAAAAAAAGTATTCTACAGGGACTAGAGAGATAGCATAGAGGTAGGTCGTTTGCTTTGCATGCAGAAGGATGGTGGTTTGAATCCTGGCGTCCCATATGGTCTCCCAAGCCTGCCAGGAGTGATTTCTGAGTGTAGAGCCAGGAGTAACTCCTGAGTGCTGCCAGGCTTGACTCAAAAATAAAATAATACCACAAATGAATGCAGTCATATTTATCCCTCTTCCTCTGACTCATTTTGCTCAGCACAATATTCTTTATATCCATCCTTGTATACTTCCTTTTGCCTAACTGTTTATTCCACTGTGTAGATGTACCATTTTCTTTATCCACTCATCTGTCGTTGGGCACTTGGATAGTTTCCAGATTCTGTCTATTGTAAATAGTGCTTCTATGATCATAGGAGTGCAGATACCTTTTCTGCATTGTGTTTTTGGGCCCCTAGGATATATTTCCAGGAGTAATATCAAAAATTGAATATAAATTCAATTTCTAGTTTCTTGAGGAATGTCCATATTGTTTTCCAAAAAGGCTGGACCAGTCTACATTTTCACCAGCAGTGAATGAGAATCCATTTCTCTCCATATCCGTGCAAGTACTGGTTGTTTTGGTTGTTTTTGATGTGTGTCAGACCCTATAGATAACAGCTTTTTAAATGTTTTCTGACTCTGACTCCTCCCATCATTCTCTATTAACAAAATAATTACTTTCTACCAAAGAAAAAATTGTTTAAAAAAAAATCTGAAAGTGAGACAAGTGATGGTGTAGTAGATGAGGTGTTTGCCTTGTATGTGACCCACCCACATGGCATTCCATATAGTCCACTATGCAACAGCAGGAGTAATTTCTAAGTACAGCCAGTAGTAACCCCTGATATTCACTGGATGTGACCCTCCTTCAAAAAAATAGCTCAAAGTGAAATAAATTTGCTAAAGATGAAGGTTGAGAAGGAATTATTGAGTTAGAATTGACTCAGCTGTCTTCTCACATTCCTCTCTATTAACTTTAGTCAAAGAAAGCTTAAGATAAAAATTTATACCAAAAAATTTTTTTACTTTATTTTTTTCAGCTTTACTTTTTTTGTTTTGTTTTATTTTGTTGTTTTGGGGCCACACTCCACGGGTGCTGAGATTACCCCTGGCTCTACATTCAGAAATTGCCCCTGGAGGTTCGGGGACCAAGTGGGTACTTGGGGATCTATCTGGTCTTCCTGGGTTGCCTGCATGCAAGCCCTACTGTTGTACTATTGCTCCAGCCCTAACTTTACTTTTTTAAAAAAATATTTACTGGGCCCGGAGAGATAGCACAGCGGCGTTTGCCTTGCAAGCAGCCGATCCAGGACCAAAGGTGGTTGGTTTGAATCCCAGTGTCGCATATGGTCCCCCGTGCCTGCCAGGAGCTATTTCTGAGCAGACAGCCAGGAGTAACCCCTGAACACTGCCGGGTGTGGCCCAAAAAAACAAAACAAAAAAAAATTTTTACTAATATACTTATTTAAGCATCATGATTATAAACATGTTCATAGTTGGGTTTTAGTCATTAAAAAGTACACCCCTCTTCACCAGTGCTAACTTGTAGGAAGGTTGCACAAAAAAATATTTTTAACTCAACACCCTTTGCTTTTTTAATTGAATTAATTATAAAAGGTAAAGAGTTGCCTTTAATTTTGTTAAATATTTTTACAGAGTTTAACCATGATACACAGCTACAAAGTTGTGGATGGTTGAGTTTTATTTATATAGTGTCCCAACATCCCTTCACTAGTATACACTTTCCACCACTAATATCCCCTGTTTCTCTATGGCACTTTCTCCCTCTCCTTCCCCCTCTCCCTCTCTCCTTTTAGGCACTTTTGTTTGCATTACTGAAAGGATGTCAGGTGTATCACATTACCTTAAGAAGGTAATCACATTACCTTAAGAAGAGAGATAGTATGGAGGTAAGGCATTTGCCTTTCATGCAGAAGGACGGTGGTTCAAATCCCACATCCCATATGGTCCCCTGTGCCTGCCAGGGGTGATTTCTGAGCATAGAGCCAGGAGTAAACCCCTGAGTGTTGCTGGGTGTGACCCAAAAAAAAACAAAAAAAAGCGGGGGCACCATTAAAGAGGAAAAATCTTATAGATACCACCTTAGTCAAGTGATCATTAGTATCATTAGTAATGGGGGGCCAGAGAGATAGCATGGAGGTAGGGCATTTGCCTTGCATGCATAAAGACAGTGGTTCGAATCCAGGCATCCCATATGGTCCCCCAAGCCTGCCAGGAGTGATTCTGAGTGTAGAGCCAGAAGTAACCCCTGAGCACTACCGAGTATGATCCAAAAACCAAAAAACAAAAAGCCAAATCATTAGTAATGGGACAAACAAACATCATTTAGCTCCTGATGTAATCATAAAGAAACAAACAAGCCTAAACTAAGTAAAATCCTATAATGCAGTATTTTTCAAAGTGTCATGTCAAGCCATGGAAGATAAAGAGAAAGGTTGTTTCAACTTAAGAGAAAACTGACATGGCAGCCAAATAAATATAAAGTATGATCATGCAATTGGAAGAAAATAGTTTTTATGACTTTATCAGGACACTTGGTGGTACCAATTTGAACTCTATTTTGAATAATGTTTATCAATATTTAACTTTTAATTTTAATAGTATTGAATTATGTTATTAATTATGAATTATTATATAATGTATTAATGTATTAATATAAACCATTGTGATTATATTTAATTATGATATTATATTATACTAAATATTTAATATTTAATTTCTTGGTTTTGAAAATAAATGTTACATGAATATCTTTTTCTTGGGCTAAATGAAATATTCTAGCGAGTCATGATATTTGAAGCTATCTAAAATTAAAATATGTTGTGATGTATCTTACGTATCACCTATATTCAGAAGAGGAGAAAAATGCAGATGTTGTTGTAATTAAGAGTGAACAAATCTGTGGAAGAGATGGGATTCTTCTATTTATATCTTCATAATAGTTTAATATTTTAAATTATTTAAGGAAATCAAATTATTTTGATTTTCTGTAACTTAGTTTTATTTAATAAATTTTTTTACCTAGCAGTTTTAGATGCATCATTAAATAATAAAATGCTTAATGTTTTTATAGTTACATTAGATTTGTTTTTGTTTTTGGGGGGGGCACACCCATTTGACTCTCAGGGTTACATCTGCTATGCACTCAGAAATCGCCCCTGGCTTAGGGGAACCATATGGGAAGACCCAGGATCAAACCATGGTCTGTCCTGGCTAGCGCTTGCAAGGCAGACGCCTTTCCTCCAGTGCCACCTCTCCGGCCCAGATATTTTACATTTTTATTTGAAATACTTTATTACCAGAGTTTATTTTGGTTGTTGTTGTTGTTGTTTCTGCTGTTGTTGTTGTTGTTGTTGTTGTTGTGGGGCCACACCCAGCTCAGGAGTTACTCCTGGCTGTGTGCTCAGAAATTGCTCCTGGCTAAGGTGACCATATGGGACCTGAGATGGAACCAACCAGGTCCATCCTGGATCAGCCGCCTGCAAGGCAAATGCCCTATTGCTGTGCTATTGATCTGGCCCCTACCAGAGTTTATTTTCTTAATTTAATTAAGTCTTAAATAGTAAATGCTACTCTTAGATAAATAAATTTCAAAAAATACTATTCATGCTTACATTTCAGTCACTACTGACACTGAAAACCTTTGAAATCCTTGTAAGTAGACTAGTTCTAGCTAAAGGACTGAAGCATACACAAAAGTCTATGCTCCATTCTCTTGCTGTGCCTGGCCTCACAAGCTCTTCCAAGGTGTGATCTTGATGGGCCTGAGTAGCATTATTACTTGGTTTAAGTACTTTCAGGCCAGCACTGCCTAACCAACATTGCTGAGTGGGGGGAATTTCTCCCCACCAAATAATAGTTTTCTTATTATTAATAATAATGTAGAAATAAAGTTTTTGTATGAGTGGATTAGTGTAAAAATAATCACACTTCGTCTTAGCCTTCTTACTCCTTGCTTATTTAACAACTGCCTCAAAAAATGTGAATAATACTTAGATGTTTAAAATACTCAGAATAATTGAAAGCATTGTTGCGTTGTAGGATTTGGTTGTGTTTTGTTTTTTTTTTTTTTTTTTTTTGGAGACTTTTGGTATTTGCAAAAACTAAAAGCACTTATACCAGATGGATTATCTGTGAAAAGGCACAGCCAGATTTGGTCATACCATAAGAAAGCCTTGAAAATGTTACCCCTGCAACATCTTTTAGAACTTTATGATTAAAGGTGGTTTGAAACCTTGCCTTGATTCCTTTCATGTGTATCATTGTTAGCATTTAGTCATCTAGATGACTATCTTGGACAGTGAGGAAAGGGCTTTCTTTGGGGGGAATGCTTAAAGTTCATTCCTCATTCTTCACAGTTCTCAAGGTACCATATGTGGTAGGAGGCATTGAACCACGGTCTGCCCTGTGCACAGAGTACCCTGCCTATTGGCTCTTGGGTGACTTTTTTATAAAACAAGCATCCATAAAATAATCCTAAACATGTTTTTTTTGCAAATACCAAAAGTCTTCGAAAAAACAAACACAACCAAATTCTACAATGCAACAATGCTTTCAATTATTCTGAGTATTTTAATTTTAATATTAATTTCATTCCTGTCACAAAAGAAATTATTATATTATACTTCCTCTTTTCAATTTAGGTTGATGACTGGGTTTCTTAGTTAAAACCAGCAATCTGGTGTTTGTTTATAACTAATGGAACAGTGAATTTGAGTCATTTTCTGTTAACCTTTATTCATACTCAAATTATAAAATAATGTTGTTAGTAACTGAAAATAACTTTTATAATCCATTAATGGAAAAACGGTTAATCAATTATACTTTATTCAGTTATAAAAAGATTGAAGAGATTAAAGAGAGATTAAAGATAGTCCATATAACTAACTAGAACAATATCTAAGACAATGTTAACTGAAAACAGTTGCTGGAAAAATATATGTATTTATATTTTTTATTTAAAGCAGTTATATTTGAATTATCTACATATTTCAGGTTATACTACAAGGAAGTTTAAATTACTTAGTGTACAGATTTGATAGCAAGAGAACAACAAAGAATGAATTTATACTTATAATTTATATATACATTATAATTTCTTTTTCATTTATACTTTTTATAGTATGTATATAACATTTAACATTTTTAGCTTTTTTAAATTAAATTCTTTATTTGTATATCTACATATATTTAACATTTAATCATTACCAAGAACATTATTGATTACTTTATAGTTCTATTCATATGACTTTAAGTTCACTATGTTAATTATTAGAAAGAAATAATTATAATCTAATCTGTAAAAATTATATATTTTTAATAGCTGATATGCATACAGGATGGTTACCTTTCCCTGCTGACAGAAACTGGTGAAGTTCGTGAGGATCTTAAGCTGCCAGAAGGTGAACTAGGCAAAGAAATAGAAGGAAAATACAATGCAGGTGAAGATGTACAGGTAAAGAGCAATGGGAAGACTTTTGAAAAACATTTTATAGAAACTTTAACATACTACAGGATATGGGGTGGAGTTGATAGAAGTAGTGGGATTCCCGAGACACTGGTGGAGGGAGTCATGCACTCTGGTGGTATAGTATGGTATTGGAATGACATGTGCATGAAACATTATCATTAACAGCATTGTAAATCATGATAACACAATAAAAATGGGGGAAGTGGAGAAGAAACTTGGACCTAAACAAAATTCTATTTAACAGAAAGTCCTTTGCATGAAATACAGCTTTTAAATCATGAAAGGGAGGCTGGGAGATAGTATATTGGTGAAGGGCACTTGCCTAGCATGTACCAAACTTGATTTGACTCCTAGCATCAGCTGGTCCCCTGAGAGCATTACTGAATGTAACCTTGGAGGCTGCCAACATAGCCAGGTTTGACTATTAAGGCTCCTGACACTGTGGGAATAACCCAGATATCTCCAATGCAGCAGGACCTGCACATCATTGCATCCTTTCTGATTGAAAATAACAGGTGGGGCCCCAGAACTGAGTACTGCGTGGGAGCTTTTCCCCCAAATAAATAACTCTTACTGAAAATGTTGAAATTTGTCACTATAAGACAGTTTTTTCATAATATTTTAGAAATCCAGTACTAAAGAAAATATAAGTTCATTTTCTGCCATATGGAATCTATAAAGTACAAACTTGTTCTGAAAAGCAGATTAGAGACACCTCAAAATGAGAAAGCATGCAATGGGAGTGCTAAATAGTGAAGGAGATTTAGGGCCTGGATGTGGCTCAGTGATGGAGAAGTTGCCTTGCATATTCAGGGCCTCTGAGTTTGATTTCTGGTACCACCAAAAGGAATATATCTCATTATAACTTCTGAAAGTATAACATCTCATAAGTATTAAAATATTTATTCTTATTCTCCTATTCCCTAAAGTTCTCTTATAGTCTATAGCTTAGAAAACTCCACTTTAGAAAAGGATACAATGTAGATATCTTGTCTTGGAATAATTCTTTCCAAAGTCACTATATTTAAAATGTCCATAAATATACAGTATGTGATTAATTAAATATATCTTATCTAAATAACGTTTTGCTTACATTTTTCACTTCCAGGTATCTGTCATGTGTGCAATGAGTGAAGAATATGCCGTAGCCATAAAGCCGTGCAAATAAAAGGGAACATTAGGCATGAGCAAACTGCTTAGGTCTGAATCAAGTACAGATCTAAAGTTTGTTCTAAATTGTCACCAAAGCTATGGCCTTCATAAGCAATCTCATTTCTTTTTTACTTATTTTAAAGTCATACTGTTTATTTTGCAGAAAATTGATAGTTTAAAAAGAATAATCAAGTGTATGATTCCTTTTTTAATTTTGTAGATCTTTTCTGTAACATTCTTAGGGTTTTCAGTATGAGTACAAGAAACTGAGAAAAAGCTTCAGCAGATAAGATTTATCTGAGAAAATCATTCCTGAATTTTAATTAAGTGATAGATAAACCAGGGTTTTAATTAAATAATGTAGCATCTAGTGACATTGAAGCACTATATTTAAATTGAATTGCTCTGCATTAAAGTTAATGTCATACAATAAGTACTGTGTGGAATTGTTGCAGTCTCAGCCTGGCAAGCACAAATCCTTAAAAAAAAAGTAATGTTATCAGGGCTGGAGTGATAATACAACAGGTAGGGCATTTGCCTTGCATGCAACTGCTCTGGTCCTATCCTGGCACCCTATATGGTCCCCTGAGCACTGATAGGAATAATTCTTGAGTTCAGAGCCAGGAGTAACCCCTGAGCACCATCAAGTATGGCCCCCCAAAAAATCATGTTATTAGGGCCAGAGCAGATAGTAAGCAGATAGGGTATTTGCCTTGCACATAGCCACCCTAGGTTCAATTCCCAGCACCACATATGTTCTTCTGAGCCTGCCAGCAATGATCCATAAATGCAGAGCCAGTAATAAGACCTGACCACTGCCAGGAGTGGCAAAGAAAAAAAATGTATGTTATCAAAAAGTGTCAGTTATCTTAATAGCCATGTGCAACCACCTATATTACCTCAATCATAATTTTCTGTCAGATTGTTGGCAGACTTCATATTACCTTATATATATATGGTGATTTTGATACTTATGTTGACAGGAGCATTGGTTTATTGTTTATTCATTAGTAAATCAGAATGTAAAGAAAACAGAGACAGGGATAGTGATATTAGATGTTGTTACTGCTAAAGTTTCTAGCTGTGTTTTTGTTCCTCTGTCTCACTGCTTTATAAAATATTGTCCAGTACTTGATGTCAATATTTTGAATAAATACTGATAGTCACTCCAAGCATTTTTAAGTAGATATTTTGACATTAAGATGTCAGGAAAAAACTGGAAACTTTATTTTAAATTTATTTGAACATTTGTCAAATTTGTATACCTCATTCTAAAACAAACTGAACTGAACATGGGAGAAAAGTTACATTGTGTGATATTTAACTTATTTTAAGAAGTATAGGTATTTTTTGACTGTCATGACAATTCAACTACTGATGTGTAAAATAATTAGGAAAGAATTAGTAAACTGAAATTTTTAGACATTTTTAGATGAGTCTGCTATTTAGTCTTTCAAATCATATTTATCATAATTTCCAAAATTTCAACACAATGTCATAGGGGTTTAGATTGCCTTTAACTCAATAAACTCATTATAGTGTTGATGCTTGCAACAAACTGATTATTAATACCTTCATTCTATATGATAGATTATAAGCCATCATGCTTTGATCTTTAAAAGGTCCTTTGTCCATATTATCTAGAAAAATCGTATACAACAATTGGCCTAATCAGGACCAGAAATAGCATTGGGAACAGAAAATCCTGAAGGTTTTTTTGTATAAATTTATTTGTACACTCCTTAAAATCTTGTCATGGCTTCAACAAGTCCATTTAGAGAAGGAAGAGAGACCATAAGAGAAATGCAGGAATTGTAAAGCACAAGAACTAAGGTTGTAGTTTATCATGTACAGAGTGACACTTTCACTTTTACCCATTGAAGCACAATTAGTAATTAAACTAAATTCTTTCCAGTATTGCATATAAGTATTTACTACATATTATTCTAGTTTTTTTTTACTACTCTAATATGTATATTACTTGCTTCTGGTTGACATTATTACCCACAAAACTTCCATTAAGTTTTCCATCTGTGCTGCTTGTGGATATGACCTCAGTTAAACATACTAATATTCTGATTTAGTAATTCTGTATTAGCATGGCTTTGTTCTTCCTAACTTGTTAAAAATGTAACATATATTTTCAATTGCAAGGTAAGCATTTATAACATATAATGATGCATCTATTTCATACCTTAAATGACAAAGCTATTTATGCTTAACTATTTAATTTTATGTATGCAATGAAGTGTAAATACTGCTGATGTATAGTTAAAAGTATAGATTTTGGGGCCAGAGCAAGAGCATAGCCAGTAGGGCATTTGCCTTGCCTGTGGCTTACCTGGGACTGACCGAGGTTCAATCCTCAGTATCCCATATGGTCCCCGGAGCATTCAGGAGCGATTTCTGAGCACAGAGCCAGGAGTAACCCCTGAGTTCTGGGTGTGGCCCAACAACCTCCCCAAAAAAAGTATAGGTTTTAAAGGTAGGGACTATTTAACATAAGTCAATACATATTTCGCTAGAACAGTGTTTCATTTAGGTAAAGCTTTGTAAATTCTATTAAGAAAGCAGGGAAACATTTTTAACAGATGTGACTTCATTCTTTTTTTGACATTAGAAATGTTAATTTCTTGTATTTGTTGTACTTTTTTGTAATAAATATTAAAAATCACAAGATACTGTGTATAGAAGAGTGTAGACTGTCATGTTGATATGTCATACTGAGATATAAAATTTGATCTGCAGACATTTCACCAATTTGTATGTACTATATTAAAACGTAGAATGTTTCTTTCTAAAACAGTATAAATTTATTTCTACTGTGAAGACTCGCTCACTAAACAGTGGTATACCCTCTGCAATAGACCGTGTCATTGCTACTTTGACTTAGCATTTTCATCATAAACATAACTATGAAGTTTCTTTCATGTACCCTTACAAGGGCTGTGAGTCATTTGAAAATGTTGCTAATCAAGCTCTTGAATTTGTTTTCATTATGGTACGAAATGTTGTACCTATGCTTTATAACAGTTACCAAAACTCTTCTATATTCAGAACATGGTCATTTTAATAGTAGATGCTGCGATAAATATTAGGCTATAAAATTTTGGGACACAGTTTTTCATTATAGCACAATGTGAGTGTGCCCAAGTGCACACATAGCTTTGTATGTTCTTTTTACAAAAGACCTTCCAATTCTTAAAAGTACTGTAGTCTGGTAGTGCCTCAAATGTTGGTAACTTTTTTTTTATTTACAACTTTTCCAGAATTTGTTTTGTATTTCAAAGTTTCTCAATTAGATTATTTCTAGTTGAGATATAATTTGAATGCATTATTCTCAGGGCTGCTTGTGCTAAGAGCTGAGTTTTCATTCTTTTAATGCTACCTGTCTGAAAGTATATTGCAAAATTTTTCCAAAATTGTAATACATATAAATAATCCTCCATATCAACATACTTGTATGCTAATTATTAAAGAAAAATGGAAACATTGATCATATATATACAGGAATCTTGCCATATTTTTTCATTTAGAATAGAATTTGATAGTCTTATCTTAGATCCCTATACTTAATGATGTATCTAAAAGCATTCCTTTGTGAGGGACCTCAAAGATAGTTTCAGAGCCTGACATTTCTAAAATATTTTGAGAGAATAGATTGAAAATTCCCACTGCTCTTTGGGTACAGTAAAATGTTTACATTGAATTCTATTAAATAAACAAATTTCTATTGAAAAAGAGCACTTTTAAGTTTAAGAGCAAACGATAAGCATATTTCAAATTATAATAACTATTATATAGAACTGATCAATGGGGCTGGAGCGGTGGCACAAGTGGTAGGGTGTTTGCCTTGCATGCACTGACCCTCGACGGACTGGGGTTCAATCCCCTGGTGCCCCTTATGGTCCCCCAAGCCAGGAGCAATTTCTGAGCGCATAGCCAGGAGTAATAAACCTGAGTGTCATCAGGTGTGGCCTCCCCCAAAAAAAATAATCAAATGATTTTCTGTCACTTAGTCATAGTTCATAGTTTCAGATCGTTTTTCTTCTAGCAGAGAGTAGTAGTCAGAAAAAACTAAACAAAAAATTTTGGGGAAAAAAATCTTAAAATTAAATTCAATTTGCTCTTATTATTATACTATTTCCTCTGGATTGGGTATACATGGCTTTATTTTATTTTAACGAAATATTTGGACCTAACTTTTGGAGCGCAGATGTTTCTTAGAAACATAGCTTGTATATAAATACATATAATATAGTGAGTTTTTTAAATTACATATCTTAGTATCAATTTAATTAACATGTGAGGTCAAGTGCCTGAAATGTGCTGTATGCATCTAATCATGTTTTTCTTATGTGAAAGAGGAATCTTACAGTAATGTGTATATCAGGCTTTTACCTGCTAGAAACTTAATTGTTGCCAAACTTTACGCCTCTATTCCTCTTTCCTTAGGATAGGTTGAACCTATTTTACAATTAAAAGAGAGTTTCTTTTATTTATACAAAGTCCCCAAAACTATTTCTTGGTATTAGGAGCCATAGGTTTATCATAAAGATTGTATTTTTTAAAATCTCTGGACAATGAAGTCTTCAGTTATCACTGCAGCTTGTCAAGTCAAAGTTCTGGTCTTTCTTTTTTTTTTTTTTTTTTTTTTCTGGGCCACACCCGGCAGTGCTCAGGGGTTACTCCTGGCTGTCTGCTCAGAAATAGCTCCTGGCAGGCACGGGGGACCATATGGGACACCAGGATTTGAACCAAACACCTTTGATCCTGGATCGGCTGCTTGCAAGGCAAACGCCGCTGTGCTATCTCTCCGGGCCCAGTTCTGGTCTTACTTTAGAGAACTTCCTTACTATGTTTAAAATCTTCTATAAGCACTCCGGTGCTTGTTACAAAGTATATGCTAATTACTAGTCTATACTAGTATAAGAATGACTATTAGTTCTATACTATTCATATATTCTGTCCTCTCCAAAAAGTAATTAGTTGAATGGTATTATCTAATTCAGTAACACTTTATTAGTAAGTGTATTTTATTTGTCTTAGTTACAGAAAAAGTCTTGCCTTTATCTGAAAATTCATGTTTTATTAAAACCTTTAAATTATCAAATATATGTAGTTTGTGTTATAATTGTGTATTTTACATTTCAAAAATGGGTGAAATTTAAATGTTATGTATTTGACTATCTTAGAATGTTGTTGGAATTCTTTAAAATGTAGATGCAAATATCAATTATAACTTATTAAAACATTTGTCTGTTAATGTCATCAGTTATGAAAAGAATAAAAATTATTTAATAGCTTGCACTGATTTTTAAAAATATTTATTTAAACATCATCACATACAAAATCATTCATGATTGAGTTTAGACACAGAATGTTTCAACTAATCCACTCGGAGTCCACGTCCCTCCATCACTGGCCCTCGTTTTCTTCCCACACCTCAGCCTATGTCTACTACATGCACTTTTATTTAGACATTGTGACCTACAGTACTGTGACTGGTAGGTTTCTTGCATAAACTTCCTCTGTCCATGTATATGTACATTTCTAAAAACATTCTTATTCTAGAATAGTTTAATGTCTTTAAAATGTTTACATTTTATGAGTGGTTTTATATTATAGATCTTTGTAGAATACCTTATTTTTTGGCTGGGGATGTTTATTTCTAAATTTTAGTTTCAGACTTAAGTACAAATTTGAATGTTTATAAAAAATATTAAAGCAACATGATTTACAAAGTTACTCATAGTTTTAGACAAATGTTTAAACTTCACTTCCACTACCAGTGTCAAATTCTCTCCACCAGTGTTCTTTTCCATATCTCTGCTTCCCAGCAGCCATCTTTTTTTTTTTTTTTTTTTTTTTTGGTTTTTGGGCCACACCCGGCGATGCTCAGGGGTTACTCCTGGCTGTCTGGCAGGCACGGGGGACCATATGGGACACCAGGATTCGAACCAACCACCTTTGGTCCTGGATCAGCTGCTTGCAAGGCAAACGCCGCTGCACTATCTTTCTGGGCCCAGCAGCCATCTTTCTAAGTTTGGTTGTTAAGATCTGGGTCTCATGATTTCAGTGTTTTTGACTCTGATTTGGATTTATTTTTAAATATTCAATACTTTAAATATATGTGCCACATAATTCAAAATTCTATAGTTAAAAGAGTAAATTCCCCATTTTCACTTTCTTCCTATGCATCTTTCCAGGGAGATGATAAGAGAAACTAGTGATCCGTTCTTTACTTCACCTACCAGATCTGAGATATTCTTGCCGTATCAGAGGTTCTATTCTCTTTCCATAGCATTATGAATGGCATCATCAGTCCCTGAAACAAATCATTCACCCTTTTTCCTAATTCTCATAGTACAGTAGGTTAAGGTGCTTGCTTTGCACACAGCAAACCCAGGTTCAAGACCCAGCATCCTATGTGGTTCTCTTAGCACAGGAGTGATTCCTGAGTGCAGAGGCAGGAATTAGCCCTGGACATTGCCATGTGTGGCCAAAACATCAAATAAGGAAATGCATGCACACTTTGTGGCCAGAGAGGTACTACAGTGAATGGATAAGGTTTTGCCTTGCACACAGCCAACCACTATTTAATCCCCAGCAGCTCTGTGGTCTGTCTCCTAAGCATTGTCAGGAGTGATCCCTGAGCAGGAGTAAGCCCTGAGCAACAACAGATAAGTGCACACACATGCAGAGATCTAGAAAGATACTTAAAAGGACTGAAATGCCTGTTTTGCGTGCTTATTTCAATTCTCAGCATTGCATGGTCTCCTAGTGCCCCTGGGAGCGATTCATGAGCACTAAATCAAAAATAGCTCCAGATATATGGCTCCAAAACAAAACTAAGTATATCAATTTAAGTGTTTTCTGCCCTCAGACACACTCGTTTTTTGTAATTTTTCAAGTACTACTATCCCAGAGTTCCAGACATAGTCATGAGACGGAGAAAAGAATGAAAAGGAGCAGACTTGATAGTTTATGTTAGCCTTTATATTTCTCTCCCTGCTCCCAACACTGCGATTAAATATTCTTTTGTTTGGTTTTGGTTTTTGGGCCACATTCGGTGACGCTCAGTGGTTACTCCTGACTATGTGCTCAGAAATCGCTCCTGGCCTGGGGGACCATATGGGACATCGGGGGATTAAACCATGGTTTGTTCTAGGTCAGCCGCCTGCAAGGCAAGTGCCCTACCACTGTGCCACCACTCTGGCCTCCCCCCAATTAAATATTCTAAATAGGAAATTTCTTGTAGAATTGCCACATTTAGAGCACATATCAAAATACTGGGATTAAAAACATGTTCTAGGAGCCAGAGAGATAGCATGGAGATAAGGTGTTTGCCTTGCATGCAGAAGGTTGGTGGTTCGAATCCTGGCATCCTCTGTGGTCCTCTGAGCCTGCCAGGAGCGATTTCTGAGCATAGAGCCAGGAGTAACCCCTGACTGCTGTCAAGTGTGACCCAAAAACAAAAAACATGTTCTTCCATAATATAGTCATTCAATAAGAATTAGAATTACTAGATATGTCTTGACATAGAAAACTGACATTGTCCACTGGGATACTTATTTCTGAATCCAGTCAAAAAAATTCAGTCACAGTTTTAAGCACTTCCTGGTATCACATTGGTATGTTTCAGTATTTAGGATGCAAGAAAAGCCTTGTAATTTTGCTTATTGTCAACTCAACATCATACAAACTGGGAGAAAGGAGCCTCACCTACCTACCACAGATATATTTTTTTTCAGCTTACAATTACATGTGTGAATTTCAACATATTCATTTTAAATACTATAGAATCAATGGGGATTCTTGGGTAATATAATCTACATATGCTATAGATAGATATATGATAACATTAACATAAACCATTAAATTTCTCTGAGAGTATTAGACTTTGCCACTGGACAATAGAAAAACAATAAAATTGTAAAAGAAGACACATGGAAAAATAAAAGCATTTTTCAGATGATGCATTTTTGCAGATTATGCTCTTTGTGATTTTCATATATGACTAATCTACTAGTATATTTAGAAAATCCCTTATAATGATTTAACTAACTTAAGGGTTAGACTCAACAGTCTGGTACATCAGGGCACTATGTACCCCTCCTCCCCATGTGCATGAGGATATATACCACCAACACCATTACACACACACACACACACACACACACACACACACACATATACACACACACACAGAACATTACTGGGTGTTCCTGATATTCCCTGGAACCATAGGCCCAGGGCAACTCCACAATTTTAGGGCCGTAGCATTGAACTGACTGGTCCAGGAATGACGGAACCCTACTGGGTACTGCTTGGGAGCACAACCCCCCTCAAAAAAAAAAAAACCAACAAAATATTTTACCAAGTTAATGTAAAATTTTACAATAGAGTATTAAGCAGGTGTTATTAGAGACTATTCCTTCCAAAAGCAAATGCATTGGCCAAAAAAAGATACTTAGTGAGAAGAAAGCAATCATTTTTCAAGTAAAAAAACTATAATAATCCCAAGTGAAATTAAAACAAAACTAGACAATAAAAAATCCCTCTACCGAGAACTTTTTTAATTTTACAGTAAAAGTACACAAATGAAATCAAAGAAGATAAAATAGCACATATCCAAGGGCTGAAGCAATAGTACAGTGGGTAGGGTGTTTGCTTTGCACACTGCCTACCAAGATTGAATCCTAGTATCCCATATGGCCCCCACACCCACCAGGAGTGATTCCTGAGCACAGAGTAAACCCTGAGCAACAGTGGGTATGGTCAAAAGCAAACAAAAAAATATATATTACTATATAAAAAAGTATAAAGGAATATTTTTAGCCTTAATGTCTTTATCAAGAAAAAAGAATAAGCATAAGGTAAATTTCTAAACAAAATAACAAGAAAATAACAGCAAAAGAAAATAAGGGAAGAAAATAAAAGAGAGGGGCCGGAGTGATAACGCAGCAGTAGGGCATTTGCCTTGCAAGCGACTGACCCAGGACAGATCTCGGTTTGATCCCCGGCATCCCATAGTGTCTCATAGGACCCCCTTGGGATCCCACTCCAGGAGTGATTTCTGAGTACATATCCAGGAGTAACCCCTGAGTGTCACTGGCTGTGGCCCCAAAACCAAATAAGTTAATAAAAGCAGAGATTACTGAATAGAAAATTACAATTAAAAAAATAAATTTCTGCTTCTTTGAAAAATTAGTAAAACATACCATTAGTTAATATATAGGATGTTATTATATATATATAGATGTTATTAATATATATATATAATATATATAATATATAGATGTTATTAAAAGTAAGTATAAAGGTAAAATCTGACAAGAACAATAATGCAAAACTTATACAACATAACAAATGATGTACAAATTAAAGTCTAGATAATATTTCTTCTTTGTTGTTGTTTTGTTTTTTTGTTTTTGTTTTTGGGCCACACCTGGTGGTGCTCAGGGGTTACTCCTGGCTGTCTGCTCAGAAATAGTTCCTGGCAGGCATGGGACACCGGTATTCTAACCAACCACCTTTGGTTCTGGATCAGCTGCTTGCCAGGCAAACGCCGTTGTGCTATCATCTCTCCGGGCCCAAGATAATATTTCTTTGGAGAATATAATTATTAGATCTATGACAGTAGAAATAGCTTAAGTAGAGCAAGTGTTTTGTTGTTTGTTTTTTTAAGTGAGAGCTGGAGAGACAGGTCAAGGAATAGAACTAGGCTTGTATACAGCTGAACCCTGTCAGGAGTAAGCCTTAAACAGAGCTGGGTGTTGCCCAGAAAAAGCAAAAAAAAAAAAAAAGAAAGTAAAACCTATCAAAAAACTGAAGCAGGAGTGATAATACAGGAGTTAAAGTACTTGCCTTGCATGCAACTGATGCCTGTCTGATTCCTGGCACAACACACACACAGTTTCAGAGGAGAATTTTACCAAATAGAGAACAGACACACACACACACACACACACACACACACACACACACACACACACACACAGAGTTTCAGAGGAGAATTTTACCAACTAGAGAACAGATGGTCCCAGAGTTACATAAGTTGTTTTGAAACATAGAAAATGAGAATTTCTAAATTATTTTTTATTAAACAAGTTTAACACTGACAAAGAGCAAAATGAAATTAAAATATGGGAATATGTAATCTACTATTAGTGATTAGATTCAAACCTTGGCTTAAAGCCCAGAAAGTACAGAGCTACAAGTTTGAATGCAAGTGCCACTCCCATATTCTGAGGCAATTCTCAGAATTTTCCAGCCAGGGATCCCCAATAAGAAAGAGCCATTCAAATGACACAGTGGCTTAGAAAATGCCCCAAGCAAACATGAGGCCCTGAGTTTAATACTTAGTGCCACAAAGACTTTAAATTCTTCACATAGATCAGGGATGGCAATTCAGTGAAAAAGAGCACAAACTTCACTTTTATTTATGAGGCTCTAGGTTTGGTCTTTGGCACCAAAACTAAACCAGAAAAGGAGAAAGATTACAGGGGACTGGCGAGATAGTATAGCATATAATGATCTTGGGTTGAACTGGGTTCAGTCTCTGGTTTCCCATCTGAGCCTGGTATTCCATCTCTGAGCCTGCCAGGAGTGATCCCTGAATAGCCAGGAGTAAACTCTGAGCACTCCAAAAAGAAAAAGATTATGTAAAAATAAGTACTGTATAAGATGATTTTTCAACGCATGAAAAACTTCTTAAAAGTCAGGGGTTATCTTATACTCTAGTATATGGCATGCTGAAACACTCCAGCTTCGGGGACAAGTGATCCGCCCCCCTTCTTACAGCTGCATTCCATCCAGCTGCCAGGTATCATCATTCAATCTGCTTGTCCTGGTTCATTTTTTAGGGAACACAGAAGAGCTGAGTTACTGAGTGCTGCATCCCATCCAGCTGTCAGGTGTCATCAGGGGTATGCAGCTTTCCAATACTCAGTCCTCTGTTCAGCTTTTATGAGACACAGAGGAGGCACTCTGTCTCCCTCTAGCTGTCCTACTAATCACTGCACCCCCAGCCAGCTGCTCTTGGAGGAGCCCCCTCTCCCTGCTCTCAATGTAGATCACAACTAAAAAATCACAGTCACTCACTACAAATGACAAATGTGAAATGATTGCTGGCATTCCAAAGTCTAGCTTTATTAAACATTTTATTAACTCCTTTTCTTTACACTTTTTTAATTTCCATTTGGTGTACATTGAAAGAGAGGTAGTCTTATATGGCGAATATAGCCCAAACCCAGGAAAAGTAGGGGTTGTCTTATATGCCCAGTCATTTTATATGCAGGAAAATACAGTACTTTTATATTATACAGATAATAACCAGTTAAGACATGTGACAGGAAAAAATATCATTGACAGGAAAACCATAGGACACAAAGAAACAAATATGTTCAAAACCTCTATGAGGAAAATATATAAATATTCCTGAAATACAGTCAGCTTAAAAAAACAGAAGGCTTTGTATCTGTGAAGCTCTGGGTTTGCACAAATATATGGGGCCAGAGAGAGAATACAGAAAGTAGGTCCAACCTAGGTAAAATCCTTGGAATCTCATAAGGTAATCCAAGCAATGCCAGAAGCAGTTCCTAAATGCACAGCCAGGAGTAACCCTTAGAACTACCAAAACGAAATACACATGCATATGCACGCACACATACACATGCTAGTTCTAGCTAATAAAATTGAACACAGGCCCACCAAGCTTCTTTTTAATGGAGGTAAATAAATTACTATAAGTTTGTCTGGAGATATAAAAATAAACAATAGCTAGAGAAGGGCTGGAGAGACAGCATGGAGGCAAGACCTCTGAGCGCTGCCGGGTGTGACCCAAAAACAAACAAACAAACAAACAAAAAACAATAGCTAGAGAAAAGATAAACTTCAGAAATAAGCACTGCCAAAATTTAAACATAATGTAGAATTGTTATAATCCAAGGAGTTGTGTACTGAAAAATGAATGGACTAGAAATAGAATTATATCCAAGTATACAGAGAAATGTATTATATCATTAAGATATCACAACTCACTGGATTAAATTGTAGATTAATTTGTATAGGTCTTTAACCTCTTTGATGACAGAGTAATTGATTTTCTTTATTGGGGGGTCACACCCGTTTGATGCTCAGGGGTTACTCCTGGCTAAACGCTCAGAAATTGCCCTTGGCTTGGGGGACCATATGGGACGCCAGGGGATGGAACCACAGTCCTTCCTTGGCTAGCGCTTGCAAGGCAGACACCTTATCTCTAGCGCCACCTCACCAGCCCCGAGTAATTGATTTTCTAAGGCACAATTATGAATGGGATTGTTTTTTGATTTCTTTCTTAATTCTTTTATTTAAACACTCAGATTACAAGGTTTTTTTTTGCAATACAGTATTTTTCTATAAATAAAGTTGTTCATGATTAAATTAAAATCATATAATGTTCAACAACCTTCACACCTGTGCATTTATGTTGCATCAAAGCCCTTACGATGGGCTTGGATGGCGGTGGATGGTGTTGGATGCATGGAGGCCTTTCTCCTTCAGCCCAGGCCACGTGGCTCCAAACCCCTTTAGCTGGCGGGTCTACCAGTTCAGGGTGGCGGCGAGGAGAAAATCCACTCACAAACAGGCTTCAGGAAATATCAGCTTTATTCATGCCCTATCCACCACATGTGTGGTCTATCATAACCCTTTACTCTGGATCCTTATTCAGCTCTGCATTCTAAATTGTCCCTTAGCCATCTCCTTCTCTCACTTCCTCCTCCATCCTGCATTCAGGCAAATTCCTCTTTGCCCCTTAGGCAAAACCTTTTATAACATTCCCAAGACCCCTCCCAGAAATGGGAGGGTCTTTCTTGTAGGTAAGGTTACACAAGGAATAGGTGTAGAGTTACACATTTACACACCAATGTCCCCAGTGTCCTCACACCCTCCTTGATGTCCTTTTCCCTCCCACTCACCTCCCCATCTACTTCTGGGTCAGGCATTTTACTTCACTCTCAATCTCTTTCTCCCTCTCTTCTTTTTAGACACTGTAGTTTGCACTACTGTTAATTAAGGGGTGTCATGCATATTACTTTACCCCCTTCAACACCCTGTTCTGTCCAGAATGATCAATTCCAATTATCACTGTCATAATAGACATATTCTAACTGTACTCTGCTCTTTGTGGCAAGCTTCCTACCTCCTAATCCTCATCTCTTGTCTTTGATCTCTTGTCTTTGGATATCATCCACATACTACATTTGATTTTCCTTATTTCCCACAGATGAGTGAGATTAATTTATTTATCCCTCTCCCTCTGACTATTTCACTCAGCATAATAAGTTCCATGTCTATGCATATATAAACACATTTTATTACTTCATTTTTCTAATCAGCTGCATGGTATTCCATTGAGTAGATATACTACTGTTTCTTTAGCAACTCATCTGTTGTCAGACACCTTCCAGATTTTGTAAATAGTTCTACAATGAACATAGGAATGCAGAGGGGATTTTTGTATTACGTATTTGTGTTCCTAGGATATATTCTTAGTAATGGTATTGATGGATCATAAGGAAGCTCAATTTCCAGGGCTTTTTTTTTGGGGGGGGGCACAACCGAAGGCACTCAGTGGTTACTCCTGGTTCTGTGCTCAGAAATCATTCCTGGCATGCTCGGGGGACCATATAGAATGCCGGGATTCTAATCACCATCTGTCCTGGGTTGGCTGCATGCAAGGCAAACACCCTACCACTGTGTTATCGCTCTGGCCCTTCAATTTCCAGTTCTTTTTTTTTTTTTTTGAGGATGTATTGCCTTTATAATGATGTTAATCCTTCCTTCCATGAACAGGGGATATGTATAAATTTCCTTGCATTCTTTTTTATTACTTGAAGCACTGTTTTGTAGTTTGCTTTGTATAGGTCTTTCACCTCCTCAATTAAGTTGACTCAAGGTACTTGATTTTCTGTGGCACTACTGTGAATGGGATTTTATTTTTAATGTCTCTTTCTTTTCTTTCATTATGTGTATATAAAAAGGCCATGTATTTGTATGTTAATTTTTTAACCTGCCACTTTAATATACAAATCATGTATTTTTGGGGGGAGGTCACACCTGGCAGTACTCAGGGGTTTACTCTGGCTCTATGCTCAAAAATCGCCCCTGGCAGGCACAGGGGACCATATGGGATGCTGGGATTCAAACCACCGTCCTTCTGCATGAAAGGCAAATGCCTTACCTCCATGCTATCTCTCTGGCCCCCATTTTTTATGTTTTTATGGCATAAAGTTTCTCAAAGTAATCTCTGATTACTCTTTGAATTTTTGCAATATCTATTAGTAACCTCTCCCTTTTCATTTCTAATTTGGTTTATTAAGTTTCTCTCTTTCTTTGTGAGTCTTATTTAATTTTCAAAGAATCAATTCTTGCTTTTATTGGTATTTTCATTGTTTTGGGGGTTTCCAGTTCATTAATTTCTGCTCTGAGCTTTGTTATTTTCTTCATCTGCCTATTTTAATTAATTTTGGAGATCATTTTACAATTTTATAAGCTGTGCCATTACATTATTTATGAAGGTTCTTCCTTCCTGATGAATACTTGCAAAGTACTAAATTTTCCTCATTATACCTGTTTTCCTGTTCCCCACAAGTTCTGATCATTTGTACCTTCATTCTCATTTGTTTCCAGGAATATTTTGATTTCTTCTTTGATTTTTGTCTCTGATCCACTGGGTTTTCAGTAGTGAGCTTTTTAATTTCCAGGTGTTAAAGATTTTCCTCTGTGTCTGTAATTCACTTCTAATTTTAGGAAATGATGATCTAAGAAGGTAGTTTGTACAATTTCTTCCTTTTTTTTTTTTTTTTTTTTTGGTTTTTGGGCCACACCCAGCAGTGCTCAGGGGTTACTCCTGGCTGTCTGCTCAGAAATAGCTCCTGGCAGGCACTGGGGGGCCATATGAGACATCGGGATTTGAACCAACCACCTTAGGTCCTGAATCAGCTGCTTGCAAGGCAAACACCGCTGTGCTATCTCTGGGCCCAGTTTGTACAATTTCTATCTTCTTAATTTTATGAAGGTATTTTTATGCGCCAACTATGGTCTATTTTGAAGAATGACCCATGTGCATTAGAGAATAATGTATATCCAGTTTTCTGGGGATGGAGAGTCATATATATACTAAGGCATTTTCTTCCATTTATCCTTTCAGAACCACTATATTCTTGTTGTGTTTTAGCCTGGTTGACCATTAGAAGAGTGACATGGCAGTTGAAGTTTCCCACTATTATTGTGTTGCTATTGATTTTTCTTCAAATCTACTAGCAATCGTTTTAAACATTTTGCTGCTATCTCATTGGGTGCATATGTTTAGGAGTGTGATTCCCTCGATTATTTTTTATTTTTTATTTTTTTTGGTTTTTGGGCCACACCCTGTGACGCTCAGGGGTTACTCCTGGCTATGCGCTCAGAAGTCGCTCCTGGCTTCTTGGGGGACTATATGGGACGCCGGGGGATCGAACCGCAGTCCGTCCTAGGCTAGCACAGGCAAGGCAGGCACCTTACCTCCAGCGCCACCGCCCGGCCCCTCCCTCGATTATTAAGAAATGTCAGTCTCTTATAACTTATAACTTTTTTAAGTTTAAAGTCTGTGTTATCTTATATTAGTATTAGTATAGCCACCCAAGCCTTTTTAAGGGAGTTGTTTGTTTGAGTGATTGTCCTCCAACCTTTGACTTTGAGTCTATGTTTGCTCTGACTATTCAGATGTGTTTCTCTCAGGCAGCAAAATGATGGATTCAACATTTTGATCCATTTGCTACTATGTATTTTTTCATTTGTGCATTTAATTAATTGATTTTAAGATTATTTTCATAGGATTAAGTATCATGTCATCTTTTTGAGGAGATTTTGAGGAGTGTCATCTTTTTGAGGTCTACCTTGCCTTAAAGTAGACCCTTCAGCTCTTTTTTTTTTTGGTTTTTGGATCACACCCAGCAGCGCTCAGGGTTACTCCTATATCTACACTCAGAACTTGCCCCTGGCAGGCACAGGAGACCATATGGGATGCTGGGATTCGAACCACCCTCATTCTGCATGAAAGGCAAATGCCTTATCTCCATGCTATCTCTCTGGCCCCAGCTTCAACTCTTTAAGGTTGATGATGTGTCTGTAAAGTTTCTAAGATGTTATTTGTCCCTGAAGCTATGTATCTTCCTTCGAACATGAATGAAACTGACAAGGTGAAGTATCCTTGGTGAAGCATTCATTTGGTTGAGTTTTGTCACTATATCCTTCCATTGCTTCATGCCTTCAAAGTTGCTTGTGACAAATCTGCTGTAAATCTTAAGGATGCTCCTTTGTATGTACTTTCCCTTGTTACTCTTGCTGTTTTTAGTATTCTATTTCTATCTGTGGTTTTGATCATTGTGACTATGATGTGTATTAGGGTGCTTTTCTTTGGATTTCTTTCAGCTGGTACTCTTCAGGAATCCAGAATGTGGTTACATGTACTCTTTAATTCTGAAAATTTCTCAGTAATGATGTCTCTTTCTTTCTTTCTTTCTTTCTTTCTTTCTTTCTTTCTTTCTTTCTTTCTTTCTTTCTTTCTTTCTTTCTTTCTTTCTTTCTTTCTTTCTTTCTTTCTTTCTTATTGTTTTGTTTTTGTTTGTTTGTTTGTTTGTTTGTTTTTGGGTCACACCCGGCGGTGCTCAGGGGTTACTCCTGGCTGTCTGCTCAGAAATAGCTCCTGGCAGGCACGGGGGACTATATGGGACACCGGGATTTGAACCAACCACCTTTGGTCCTGAATCAGCTGCTTGCAAGGCAAACGCCGCTGTACTATCTCTCCGGGCCCATCTGTTATCTTTCTTTGAGGATTTTTTCCAGGCTCTTCTGTTATATGGATGTGTTATGCAGCTCATCTTCTAGCTAACTGATTCTGTCCTCAGTGACTGTTACTCTGTTCATGAGGCTTTTCAGTGAGGTTTCCATTTCCCTTACCATATTTTTCAGCCCTGGTATTTCAGAGAGAGAGAGAGAGAAACAGAGACAGAAATAGAGACAGAGAAGAACTATATCTGCCACAGAGGTTGATGGAGGAAGAGCAAGGGCAGAATAACAACAGGGGGACATTGGAAGCAGGAAATTTACACAAGTTAAGGAATGAGTGCTAGACAATGTATGGCTAAAACTCAATCATGAGGGGCCGGAGAGATAGCATGAGGTAAGGCGTTTGCCTTTCATGCAGAAGATCATCAGTTTGAATCCCGGCGTCCCATATGGTCCCCCATGCCTTCCAGGAGCAATTTCTGAGCATGGAGCCAGGAGTAACCCCTGAGAACTGCTGGGTGTGACTCAAAACCCACAAAAAAAAAAAAAAAAAAAAAAAAAAGAAAAAGAAAAGAAAAAAGAAATCTCAATCATGAACAACTTTTTAACTGTATCTCTTTGGAAATTCAATTAAAGAATTTAAATATATATTGTTTACACAAAAAACTTTTACAGCTCTTAAACTATCAAATTGATGATTAGAAAGTTTGGGTAAAGGAAAATTTACAGATTTCTTTTTATATAATTCAGCTATCACATAAGATAGAGCATAACAATAAGTCAATTTTTTAACAATAAGTAAATTTCTAAGATTAAGACAGTGTCGACTTTCTATTTTAGGGTATGGTCTTTTGTGATGTTCATAGTCTTCTGAAAAAGAACACTATAAAATAAATTAAGCCTTCTGACCTTGTAAGAAACCTGTGTGATGCGCAAACAATATTGTCTTTATTACAGACACTAAAGAACTGCAAGAAGGAACAGATCTGTTTTTTTTTTTGCTTAGGACTTAAATCAAACCTGGCCCTCTGGCCCCCTGGGATGTTACTCTGGTGGTAGCGTGCTAGGCAAGCATTTATTCTGCTATTTTGTTCATTTTCTCTCTGTGTCCCCCCACCCCCACCCCGCTATTTGTTCTTTCTCTTCTTTCCACCCTTCTCCCCTTCTTGTTCTTTCCCCTCCCCCATTATCTCTGACCTGGATTCTTCAAAATACAAAAGTCATTTTCCTTTTATGAGAATCTCACATCCACTCTCCCGAGTCTTGTGCATTTTCTACTAAGACAGATTTCAACAAGCATTCCTTCACCTTTCAACAGCCACATTCTAGAAGTCGGAACCAAGTCTAATCCGAGGTCAAAAATAGAATTGTAGGGGCCGGAGAGATAGCATGGAGGTAAGGTGTTTGCCTTGCATGCCGAAGGTCGGTGTTTCAAATCCTGGCATCCAATATGGTCCCCCAAGCCTGCCAGGAGCGATTTCTGAGCATAGAGCCAGGAGTTACCCCTGAGCACAGCTGGGTGTGACTCCCCTCCCCCAAAATAGAATTGTAGCGCGTGCCCAAAAATTGAACACAAACCCTCGATTTTCCTTTTTTTTTTGGGGGGGGGGGGCACACCCGGTGGTGCTCAGGGGTTACTCCTGGCTGTCTGCTCAAAAATAGCTCCTGGCAGGCACGGGGGACCATATGGAACGCTGGGATTCGAACCAACTACCTTAGATCCTGGATCAGCTGCTTGCAAGGTAAACGCCGCTGTGCTATCTCTCCAGGCCCCTGGAATCTCAATTTTCCTAATAGCTCATCCTCGACTCGCCTCCTGCTCCCGCCGCCAGGAACCTCTTTAATGTGCATCCCCATGAATATTGACTCCATAACAACAGCTCTTCAGAAAAGGACACTCAGATGACTGTCAAAACACAGCCTTTTCGCGGGATCATGACAAGACCCCTCTATCAGGACACCTTTTTTTTTTTTTTTTTTTTTTTTTTTTTTGTGGTTTTTGGGTCACACCCGGCAGTGCTCAGGGGTTACTCCTGGCTCCATGCTCAGAAATTGCTCCTGGCAGGCACGGGGGACCATATGGGACGCTGGGATTCGAACCGATGACCTCTTGAATGAAAGGCAAACGCCTTACCTCCATGCTATCTCTCCAGCCCCTATCAGAACACCTTAAAGCAAATTGAGACTTTGCCTTACCCCGAAGAAAAAGAAGCTCAGGACGTCTCCAAATGTGCACGAGTTAAGGAATGAGCGCTGGACAAGGTATGTATGGCTAAAACTCAATCATGAACAACTTTTTAACTGTAGCTCTTTGGAAATTCAATTAAAGAATTTAAATACATATTGTCTACACACAAAAATTTTTTTACAGTTCTTAAATGATCAAATTGATGATTAGAAAGTTTGGGTAAAGGAAAATTGACAGATTACTTTTTACATAATTCAGCTATCACATAAAATAGATCATAACAATAAGGAAATTTTTTTTTACAATAAGTAAATTTCTAAGATGAAGACATTGTCTACTTTCTATTTTAGGGTTGGTTTTTTTGTGATGTTCTTTTCTGAAAGAGAACACTATAAAATAAATAATAAATAAAGCCTGTCTAGAGTACAGGCCAGTGTGGGGTGGGGAGGAGGGACACTTGGGACATTGGTGATGGAAATGTTGCACTGGTGAAGGGTCTTCTTTTTAATATATATATTAAAAAAACAAACCAAGTAGATTGTTATATAGCACTATATTATGTAGCAATGGAAATATTGCATTAAAAATATAAAATAAACAAAACGATTCCCTTCTTCCTGCGCTTGTGCATCTAAGAGCAGACCTTTCAGGAATCCAGTACCATAGCCAGGAAATAACAAAACACACTCCCGAATTTCCAGGCCTCCCAGGCCACGCCCTCGTTTCCTAGGTTACCGGTACCCGCCCCTGCGTCCAGGTTCGCTTCCGGGAGGCGGGGCTCACACGTTCCCTGCGCGTGACGTAAGTGCGCTGCCCTATAAATACGTGCCGCGCCGCCGGCGCTTCCTCTTGGATCACCACCTGGACTTCAACATGGCGCCTGTGAGTCGGCCACGTTTCTTTATCGGGCGTGTCTTCCCTTTACCAAAGTGAAGCGTTTGGGGACGGTGTGGTGGTAGGGATGCGGATGGGGTGAGGGCATGGAGACTGGGTCTAGGCGCAGCTTAAGGTTCGGTGGCGTTCGAAATGCGCCCGAGTTGCTTCCCGACGGCGCGGGAGTGGGCCGCCGACCGAGAGTGATGGGCCTTAGGGCTCTGGGTCTCTTCCCCGGGCGGTGGCTCCAGCGTTGGCTCTAGGGAAATGGGGGCTGGTGTCCTTGCTAAGGTGGCCTTATCTGGGTCCACGTTACTGAGAACTTGAGGATACCTGAAAAGAGAAACTTTTTAAGATACAAAGGTTCTCTCTGGAAAAGAAAGGAAGCATGCCCTGAACATTACATTCATGTTACTTGGAAGCGCTTATTGAGTTTGAGGTTGTTGAATTTGGTCCCAAAAAGCTGTAGAAAAATAGGGTTGGCAGTAAGTAGGTTGGAATAAGATTCCTGTTGCATATACAAAAAACAAATTATGTCCAAGGGTCTTGAAAATCCTTGAGAGTGTATAGTGTGTCTATCTCTGGGCTGAAATTATTTGCATTTTCCAGATTGAAATATAAAGTCCAGTCTTGCTCAACAATACCTTATCTATTCCAAACTTAGGGTACATTTGTAATTTTTTTTTTAATTCTGGCGTGTTATCGTACATCCTTAGCAAACTGGCTTTTTAGTATCTGAGGTGTGATTTGGCCATAATGCCTCCTCCTAGTAATTACTGACTTGACAGCAACGCTTTCATTATGTTGCTGGGGATATGTTTTTAGTAGGCGGGGCGTTTTTGTGGGCTGGTAGCTTAATTAATTTGGTATTGCTTCAAAAGTCTCGATTCTGAAAACCTTTTATAGGCAAAGATCAGAGGCACGCAAATAAAAGCAGTTGTCTAAATCCTGATGCAATACATTGAATTCTTTGGAAAGAAGAGGTCTGCCCCATACCTGGTGGTGCCAGGATTGATGATGTGATGTGGGAATTCCTGGGTTTGCCGCATGCAAGAAAGTCACTCAACCTGTTGTACTATTGCTTCAGTACAGTTCCTCTGGAATATTTAGAGGAAAAGTAGATGCTAAACTTGGAGGTCTAACTTGTGACATATTTGTTCAATCGGGAGAGGTGTGCATGCCCACCATTTTATATCTGTTAACATGAATTAAAACTTTCATAGCAGAAGGACAAGAAGCCTAAGAGGGCAACCTGGAAATTTAATTTGGATCTTACTCATCCTGTAGAAGATGGAATTTTTGATTCTGGAAATTTTGTAAGTATCGCTTATCTTGTCACCAGTGGAGTTCTTAATGATTTGTTTTTGTTAAATACTTAATTTTAACCTAACCTCTCTTCCTAGGGTACCTTCCCTAGTGAATATCTAGGGTTTTCTTCCCTAGTTTTGCCTTTTTTTGTTTTGCAATAGGAACAGTTTCTACGGGAGAAGGTTAAAGTCAATGGAAAAACGGGAAATCTCGGGAATGTAGTTCACATTGAACGCTTCAAGAACAAAATCACTGTTGTTTCTGAGAAACAGTTCTCTAAAAGGTAGATTCTTTGATACTTGGATGAAACAGTGTTGATAGTGGAAAATGGTTTAAAATATGTCATAAATAAGAATAACGATGCCTATGAGATATGTAAGTTATCTATGTTAATGACAATACATTAACAATATTGTTAGAAGCTTGTTTATGTTCTTTGCTGCTGACTAAGTGACAGAATTATGAATGTGATTGCTGGGTTAATATAAGTAATGACTATTGCCCCTATGATTCAAGTTGCTTGCAAAATAAGTGTTGATCATGCTGAATATTAGTATATGTTGTGGAACATGTGATAGGAGAAATGTCTGGAAGTTAAAGTATAGTGAAAGGTAATAAAATAAGTTGTACGCATAGACTAGAGTGTGAAGTACAGAGAATGACTAAAGTAATGAAATCAGATTAAGTATGGCAATTCTTCCATATGCTACTTACAAGTTTGGATAGCCTTTAATTTGCCATAGAATCACAAGTAAATTCAATTCATTATGAAATTGAAGTTAGGAGGAACCTAATGGTAATGGAAGGAATGCTGTCATTTAATTTAAAAACCTAGTGGGAGTAGACTGAGGGTAATTATTGCTTATAAGCATAACCATGTTCCAGCATAAAAGTAAACAGGTTTATTTTAGTGGCAGAGTGAATAAGAGTAATTGAGGGCATAAACTAGATCTAGTTTTACAAATGTTATGAGGATTCACTATGCACCATTAACTTTCTATAGATGGTAATAGAAATCAGTAATTTGGGGAGGGATCAAAGATCACAAGAGATGTAATATAAAACTGGTTTTCTGTAAGCTTTCTTTGATAATGAAATCCATGTTTTTTTTTAAAGGTATTTAAAATATCTTACAAAGAAATATCTTAAGAAGAATAATCTCCGTGATTGGCTTCGAGTAGTTGCATCTGACAAGGAGACTTATGAACTTCGCTACTTCCAAATTAGTCAAGATGAAGATGGATCTGAATCTGAGGATTAGATGGAGTCTTCTCATATAAGGCTTATTATTAGTGTTTTAAAATGAAAGCCAAAGAAATAGAAATGGACTTGTGGTTTGTTGGTGAATAAAAGATATACTTGGAATGTTAATCTTCTGTCTCAATTTTTATATAAATTTTTAATTCAGTCACCATGAGATAGTTTAAAAAGTCATACAATGTCCAACGCTCATTCTTTTTTCTTTTGGTTTTTGGGACACACCAGGCAGCGCTCAGGGGTTACTCCTGGCAGGCTCGTGGGACCATGTGGAATGCCAGGGTTCCAACCACCATCCTTCTGCATGCAAGGCCAACGCCCTACCTCCATGCTATCTCTCTGGCCTCTCAATACTTTGTACCGGTCTATATTGTACATCCTGCCACCAGTGTCCCCAGTCTCTGACTAAGAAAGTTTTCTTTTTTCATTTTAGACACTGGTTTGCAATAATTGTTGCTGAAGGGGTATAGTGCATATCATGTTAACTCCTTTCAGTACCTTCCTCTTGTCCAGATTGATCATTTTCAACTATTGTCAAAGTTATCCTGTTCTGCTGTACCCGCACTTCCTGGCTCTTAACAGCTGCCTGATGGCCAGGAGTGAAAAATCCTCACAACCACTGGTTAGGCTGAAGAGGTTTTTTATAAGCTGCCTGATTTGAAAACCAGAGAAACCATTTAATGTGTTGCATTTTTATGAAGAATTTTTTTCTTAAACCCTCAGCCACCCTCTGGGATTGTGTTGCTAATCAAGATAATTGAAACCTAATAAAAGTTTATTTGGGTTTTTAAGGACTTGTGCCCAGAGACATTAATCCAGATGGCCTTTATGTTTTGACTTGCTTGAGACTTAAGTGCACTTACGTACATATACAGATGGGGTAGTTAATATTTGATTACTAAGTGAAATTTTCTAGTTTTGATTGGTGCAATGATATGGCCAAGTTTCAACTATGGGTAATTTGAGATGACATTTCCCCTCAAGGACTTGCATTTTGGTTTACCCTTTTTAGTTTGTGGTTGGCAGCATTTGGAGGGTTTTTCCTATATGCTTAGGATGCTTGGGAGATCATAAGTGCTGGAGATTGGAACATTCGTGAAAGATTCATACTAGTCGTTTGATCTCCCTGGACATCTTAATTTTGCTATAATCAGTATTTCCCTCTTTTGCATACGAGGAAAATAAGTCTCAGATCAGTGGGCTGGTTCAAGAAATCTAAGTCATCCCAAATTTTACATAAGTGTCTTCTTCACACAAGATCAGGTATTTTCAGGAGTAGAGGAGCATGAATCTCAGGGTCTAGAGTCCTGTTTCTGTTTACTAGCAACTGTGACCTTAGACATATTTCTTCCTGGTATCTCCTTTTCTGTGGCTAAGAAAATGGTTGGAAATAGATGTTTTTTCAGACCCAAGATTTTCCTGCCTTTGGATAGATAACAGAAATCTCTTCTGTTTCAAAGCGTGCGTGTGTGTGAACTCATTGGTTTGCATTCGATTATTTGAGCTACCCACTATTCCCCCGTTGGATATGTTTTGTTCTGTTTGCTTTTGTGGATCAGTTGTTAGAAACTTTCAGCAGTGTTTCAGATCTGATTCCTAGCGATTCCTAGGGTTATTTGATGCTGACGATCCAATGCATCATAGCATGTGCTCCTGCCTCTCCTGCCTGTTGTGATATTTCCATGTTGATAAAGTTAGGTTTAGTTTTATTTTGGTTTTGGTTTTTGGGTAACACCCAGGCAGTGCTCGGGTTATTCCTGGCTCTACATGCTCAGAAATTGCCCCCGGCAGGCCTGGGGGACCATATGGGATGCTGGGATTTGAACCACCGACCTTCTGCATGAGAGGCAATCACCTTACCTCCACCCAGCCCTGTTTGGTTTTGCTTTTTATTTTTTTTATTTTTATTTTTTTTTTGGTTTTTGGGTCACACCCGGCTGTGCTCAGGAGTTACTCCTGGCTGTCTGCTCAGAAATAGCTCCTGGCAGGCACGGGGGACCATATGGGACACCGGGATTCGAACCAACTACCTTTGGTCCTGGATGGGCTGCTTGCAAGGCAAACACCGCTGTGCTATCTCTCCGGGCCCTGGTTTTGCTTTTTAAACAGGCATGATTCTTGAAAGCAACACAGCCTTCCAGATCCCTTGCTGAAGTTTTCTTTTTTCCTGCTCTAGAATTTCTTGATTTAAAGAATCAGTGATTGATTATCTTAGTTTCTATTGATTAGATGTTTCCTGCAAATGTGGTGGGATATTAGCATATAACTTCCCTGCACAGATCCAAAATATCAGAAATATGTGTGTATTGATTTCTGTTCTGACAAACCTTTGCTCAACACTTAAGGAAGACCCAATTGTGAGATGAGAAGCAAATATAAGAACCTGCAAGTTTTGGCAAGTGTACTTAAGGAGATAGCATGTTTAGGAGCATCTCTATCATAGAATGGACAAATGAATGCAGAACAGCTGACTGTGAACCCTTTATTAGAAGCTTCAGAATGAATAGACCAAAGGAGGAAAGGATTCTTGGTAAAGACTAGAGATAAGGGCTACTATTTATATTTTATTTTATTTCTATGATGCTTATTCCTTTCACAAATCCAAAAACAGCCCAGGAACACCCAATGAAGTCATCCTGGTGGTACCTGGCACCATAGGACTGGAGCAGCACTGCAGCCTCAGACCTTTGCACTTGCACTGAAACCACCACGCACAAACACATATGTTGGAAAAATTAAGTCTCTTTAAAAACCTGTACTATTCTTATCTACAAAGAGAGCTAATGAGATAAACTTAAAACTTAAAGAGCAATTTTTTTTAAATTATTTTTGGGCCACACCCAGTGACTTTCAGGGGTTACTCCTGGCTATGCTCTTAGATATCGCTCCTGGCTAGGGGGACCATATGTGACACTGGGGATTGAACCGAGGTCTGCCCAACCGCTGCGCTATTGCTCCAGCCCCCAAATATTTTTATTTTAAAACATTTTTCTTACCCCATTCTCAGACCCCCAACTCCTGCTTTCTTAGATTTTGATGTTGTTTTGTTTTCAAAAATAGATGACGGGAGTGATAGTATAGTTGCTATTATCCCATAGGGTCCCCTGAACACAATGAGAAGTAACATCTAAACATTGCTGGGTATGCTCTGTCCTTTCTCTTACCCCTCCACCCCCACCAATTTGTGTAGATTTTGGGGGTAGGTAGGCTTTTTCTTGTTGACAGTTGAAGCTATATTTGGTCAGGCTCAGTAATTATGGGTAGATCATAGCCTGCAGTTGAAAGCACTTCTGGGAGGGGGTTAGCTTGGGGTTAGTTTGAGGGGAAAACACTGTAGCAAAGCTGATTGGTCTGGAAGTATAGAGAAAGCTCTCTAAAGTTCAAGGGACAGGACGGACCCCTTTAATGAGGACTCTAGCTCAGTTTTCAGGAAATAAAAGCTACATCCATCCCATTGCACAATGTTTTTTTAATTTTTAATAAATTATTAAATCACTCAGATAAACATTTACAAAGTTGTTCATGGTTTAGTTTTAGTTATACAATGTCTAACACCAGTAATTTGCTCGATGTTTTGCTTACAATCTAAAGTCATTGGCCTGAAGGTCTTAAATAGGAAAGTACAGGGATACACAGAGAGCCTCTAGACAAAACTTATAAAACAATGTTTATTTAGGCTTTATCTGTGATGAAATAATTTAGCTGTAGTTTTTAGCTATACCTAGCTATGCTCAGGTGTCAGATCAGTACATGAGGGAGCATGAGATTTCAGAAATCAAACCCAGGACATCAAGGTCTAGAAAGAAAGTTCTTGGACTAAGGTACTTATCTAACCCTAGCTCCATCTGTAACACTGTCTTTTGTCCCACATATATGCCAGGTGTAATGAGACAGCACAGAGTCAGGAATAGACCCTGAGTAACAGCAAGTATGGTTCAAACTCTCACAAAACAAACAGCCCTGAAGGCCTCAAGTATGCAAGGCCAGTGCTCTACTACTGAATGACTTACCAGTTCTAGTTTACATTCTTTGAATTACTTAGTCGGGTTTTTTTGTTTTTGCTTTTTTGAGGGGGGAGGTGTTCCACATCTGATGGTGCTCAGGGCATATTTCTGGCTCTGTGTTCTGTGGGACCAAGTGTGCTAGATGTCAAACTCAGGTCAGTTTCTTTCCTGTTGTATTTTGTTTGGGTTACACATAATTTATATTTTTATTATCTCATTTGATAAATGAAAACAAGAGATAAGAATATTTAAAGTGACTTACTAGAAAGTAGAAAAGCCAAAACATGGAACCAAGCAGTTTGGTTCCAGAAGTAATCATAAATACCTGAATAAGAGCTTCATACAATGTTATTATCAGTCAAAGATATTCAGAAACACACCTGTAGTGTAATAAGATTAAACCTTGTGGCTCATTGCAACAGGATTCTGCATGGTCTGAGAAACAGTGAGGGTAGTTTCCATGAAGTTAGCAGTCAGGGAGTAAATTTGAAAACTTTCAGGAAGTCATAAAATGAAGAGGTAAGATATAACCTGAAAATGACACATTCTGCACAGACTCAGTGAACTCAAGAGAAGACCAGACCCACCATTGGAGAAGGTTAATAGATGAAAACAAATGCTCTGGTAGGACAGAAATAGTGAAAAACATCACCAGTGCTCAAAATCCTTTTCTTTGACAATATTCTAGGTAATAAACTCATATGAATAAAAAGCCCCACGCTAAGGCAATTTGGAAAATAACTCTTTATGGTCAGTTTTCAATTGGGAGCTACCTGAATTCCTACTATGGTTGTGTAATTTTTCTTTTACTTTAAGGACATTACTTCTCTATTTGAAAAAGCCAACGTTCTTCCCCATCTCATTTCTATTTAATGAATACTCTTGTACATCACAACTGCCTTCTTTTTGAAATCCTTGTGTGTGTGTGTGAGAGAGGGAGAGAGGGGGGGGGAAAGAGAGGGAGAGGGAGAGAGAGAGAGAGAGAGAGAGAGAGAGAGAGAGAGAGAGAGAGAGAGAGAGAGAGAGAGAGAGAGAGAGAGATCAGGGACATTTTATAGGATTGTACCTTGTTTCTAGTGCTTTGGGAAAGGACGAGAAGTTTGTCAGGAGGTTGTTGCTGAAGTAATTCTGTAATTTTTGTTTTAGAAATATTTCCTTAGAAGATGAGAAGAATAAATGAGAGATATTATTTAATAACAAAGTAACAGTAGTTCTTTAATTTAGTTGGAAAGGGGGAAATAGTGGATCATTTTTTGTGATTTAGATGGTATTGCTTTAGTCTGCTCAGACAGAATTAGCAAATTGACTTGTTTTCGTCTCATACTCTCAGAATCAAAGAATAGCTTAGTCTGATGTTAAAGTTTTATGAAATATTTTATATTTAACAGAGTGCTGTGGTCTTCCTGTGAATGCCAGGTCAGCTCCTGCCACCTTCTCTGTTTTTGAAAATTTAACAAATATGAGTTTACCAGGGTCAAAAACCCAGCTTAAGCAAAAAGTAAAGTCCAGGGATAAATTTTCTTTCAGAAGTACTTAATGAGCTGCCTTTCCCTAAACCATTAAGTACAACCTTGGGAGTATGGTTTGGCTTAATGCAATCAGATCATTGTTCATGAGCTGAAATTATGAGAAAGGGCAATATCTTTCTAATTGAAAGGGCAGAGACTCCCTGAAGACTCCCTGAATTAAAGTGTATTGTTCTTGCTCAAAAAGTCTGGGGACCAGAATTTATACAAACAGGCAATAAATGTATATAATTAAAACAATTTGTTTGTGTAACCCATTTCTTTTCTGTTTCTTTATATGTCACTAAAGTAATTAAAAAAAAAAAACTAAAGTCAGAGGAACCAACCTCCCAATTTCAAGATTTATGATAAAATGATAATAGCTGAAAATGTGATATTGATAGAAGATCCAGTGGGTTAGCTGAATATTGCACAGAAGATGTAACAATAGGTGCTTTAAATATGGAAACTTGTTTTCTAATCATACTTTAAAAAATAGATCAAGCAATGCTGGGTTGAAAGAATTAAATAGTCACACTGGAAACTTATCACTTACTTCATTAGGCTTCATTCAACACCACATATTATGGTCCACAATTTCAGGGAAATAATGAGAAGCAGAGGAGTAAAAGAGTCCATGGATAAAGCATGAGGGAATTGGGAACAGTAAAGGAATAATTTGTATTCTTAAAAGGGGTGGAAATAAAGGAAAAAACAGAGTGGAGATATGTTTTATGGAGCAAGGGGATGAAATGATGAAACCAAGGGGAAGGCATGGTTTAGAAAATTCAGTCTAAAATTAGCATACAAAGTGTCTTGATGAAGCAGACCTAATTTCATTTACTAAGTTAAGCAAATCTTTTTAGAAGACTTTTCTTAAGCATGATATTTAAGGCTGGGGTTAGAGCAATAAATTAGACCAATCCTGGAAGAGATTACATGAGTACCTGCACTCCTAGAATTAAGATTCTCAGGAGTGAAGATAAATTTTATGTCTAATTTGATGTCGTTGTGTTTGATTTTTTTTTCCTGGTACTATCTTATCACATAAAGATTTCACAAAATTGATTGGGAGTGGGTAGAGAAATAGTTCAGTCATGGGGTGGGGGTTGGCTGAATATGGAAAGGTAGTCATCTGGGTACTACTGGGAGCAACCATCTCCCCATCATTTAATTCTTTACACACATTGAGTGTACCTCTCCATGGGGAGGTGGGGGGAGGAAAAAGCAAGATAAGTTGGAATTCTTTGATGTAAAGGAAAATTTGTGGCTTCTTAAGTGTCAGAATCTCCAATATCTTTCCTTATGTGGAGTTTAATTCCTCAAATGTCACACAGGAGCTGTTTTAGAATTCACTGGGAACTAAACATGGCTGAATATTTACAGCTACAAGATGTCTGTGAGTGAGATATGGGGCAGTTTTTGCACATTAGCTATGGCCTGCCCTGAACCAGACCAATGTCTGTTGGTGGCTTAGGCAAGGACTTTTCAAAACTTTTTCAGATGTTTCTAATACTGAGTTGAGAGTCTTTGGTTCATATAATCTCTAATGCCCTTTTCCTTTCTGAAGAAGCCAATGATTCTTTTTTTTTTTAAATTTATTGAATCACTGTGAATCACAAACCTATAATTCATAATTGAGTCTCAGGCTCACAATGTTAGAGCACCAGTCCCTTCACCAATCTGCACTTCCCTTCATCAAAGTCTCCATTTCCTTCCTACTCCCAAGTCTGTCTCTATAGCAGGCACTTTATTTCTTTTTCTTTTTTCCTTATAGGCACTTTGGCTTGCATTATTGTTACTGAGGGAGTATCATGCACATCACATCTCTTTTCAGCACTCAGTTCTCATCCGAAGTGACTACTTCGGTTTATCATTGTCATATTGATTCCTTCCTTGACCTTACCCAACTCCCCCTACCAACCCAAACTTTCTCCCTCTTGCCCTTTGTTTCTCTTGACTTTAAATAAGGTAATTATTATTATTTTTCTATTGTATGTTTGCCTTTGAATCACACTCATCGATGCTTTGGGCTTAGGCCTGGCTCTCAGGATGACTTCTGGTAGGCTTGGAGACCATATGAGATGCCAGAGATCAAGGAAACCAGACTAGCTGCATCAAAGCAAGCACCATACCGACTGTACCACTGATCTGACCCAAATGAGGCCATGAATCTTATTTTTTTCTTTGATCTATGGGATACTTTTCTTGTTGAATTTTATTTTATTTTATTTCATTTAAATTTAAACACTATAGTTATAAGGTTGTTCATACTAGTCCCTTCCCCCCCAAAGGTAAAGTTGTTCATGATGATTTACAATCAATCTTCACCAGTATAACAACCTTCACCAGTGCACATTTTCCATCACCAATATCAATAGGCACATTTCCTATCACCAATATCAATAGTTCCCTCTCACCCCCTCTGATGTTCTCTTCCCACCCACCCACGTTCCCCTTGCCTGCCCCTTCATTCTGTCTCTCTGTCTCTCTGTCTCTGTCTCTCTCTGTCTCTCTGTCTCTCTCTGTCTCTCTCTCTCTGTCTGTCTGTCTGTCTGTCTGTCTGTCTGTCTCTCTCTCTCTCTCTTCTTTCCTGACACTGTGGCTTGCACTACTATTAAGGGGTGAGGCCATAATTCTTTCTTTTTGTTTGTTTGTTTTTTTTTTGGTCACACCCGGCGGTGCTCAGGGGTTACTCCTGACTGTCTGCTTAGAAATAGCTCCTGGCAGGCACAGGGGACCATATGGGACACCGGGATTCGAACCAACCACCTTTGGTCCTGGATCGGCTGCTTGCAAGGCACCGCTGTGCTATCTCTCCGGGCCCGAGGCCATAATTCTTAGGAGTAAAAAATGAAACAGTCTGAAGTTTACAGTTTTTAGGCTAATAGAGTACTAGGTATAAATGAGCCTAAAATTCTGGTGGTGGTGTTTTTTTTTTTTTTTGTGTGTGTGTGTGTGTGTTTGTTTTGTTTTGTTTTGTTTTTGGGTCACACCTGTCAGAGGCGCTCAGGAGTTACTCCTGCCTCTGTGCTCAGAAGTCGCTCCTGGCAGGCTCAGGGGCCATATGGGGTGCCGGAATTTAAACCGGGGTCCATCCTGTGTTGGCTGCGTGTAAGTCAAACACCTTACTGCTGTGCTATTGCTCCGGCCCCAATGCTGTTGTTTTTTTAATATTTATACTTCTAAACACAGAATAGTTTTCATAGTCAATATAAGGAAAAAAGAAAACCTTGTAAAAATCATAAATGTAAATGTCTTTGAGCTCTATCTGGCTTCAGAAATAAAAATTAGTGTGGCATAGAAAAACATCTGGAATCTGCAGGGTACCTTTATAATTTTATTAACACTCATGGTTATAACACTCATAACTTGTTCCATGAAGGACTGTAATTGAATATTTTACCATTAGATGGAGCTATATCTTTGTTACAGGAAAAAAATTTTTTAAGTGCTATGAAAGCATTTTTTTATGACGAATTTTAAGGTGGAATAGAAAAGAGCTGCATTTAAAATTATTTAATATTAGTCATGTTATTTCTAACTTTTGAGTCTCTTTAGTTGTTAGAATGGATGCCTTTTTGGTACACCCTGATGAAAAAAAAGCACTGTTTTTTTGGTGTTTGGACCACACCCGGTAATGCTCAGGGGTTACTCCTGGCTATGGGTTCAGAAATCGCTCCTGGCTTGGGGGAACCATATGAGACACCAGGAGGTTGAACTGCAGTCTGTCCTATGTTAGCACGTGCAAGGCAGACACCCTCCCACTTGCACGACCACTCTGGCCCTGAAAAAAAGCACTTTTAATAAAAATTCAGTTTTTGTGACTGCTTTCAAAAGGAGTCAAGCTAAATTCTAGTCACAGAAGAATAGTTACTAATAAAACTTCAATCAAGATATTTCCAGAAACAGGTTCATAATAACTTGCTAGCAATTCCGAAAATCCCCAAAGCCTGTTTTGCAATTTAAAAATGGGAAATTTGGAGCCGGAGAGATAACATGGAGGTAAGGCGTTTGCCTTTCATGCAGAAGGACCGGGGTTTGAATCCCGGCATCCCATATGGTCCCCTGTGCCTGCCAGGGGCGATTTCTGAGCATAGAGCCAGAAGTAACCCCTGAGCGCTGCCAGGTGTGACCCAAAAACCAAAAGAAAAAAAAAGGAAATTTAGTTAATTTTGAATAGGAGATAAACACTGAACAATTTTCTAGCACAAATGTGTGGGAAAACTATAAGAACTATTTGCCATTTATCTGAGATTAATATTTAATTGGGCATTCCATGTTTTATCTATGATCCATTCTGAAAACCAAAGATCTCTGTCCCTTATTTAATGAGAGTAATGTAACCTAAATTGATGTCAATCTCTTTTTATTATAGCATTTGATCCACTTAATTGCTCTACTTAATAGTTGTGTGTTGTACTGCAGGAATATGTATTTGATTACAGTTACTGAGCTGATTCCACTGGAAATGTTTCAGAAGATATGATGTTAGCATTATATTTATATAATTTTCTTTTTTAACATTTTATTTATAAAAAATTTCATAATACAGTTGTTTCTAGCTTTCAATGTTTCAACACCAAACTCACCACCAAACATTCCTCTTTGTCGCCAATTTCCCACCTAGTCCCAAGCTGCTCCTCCTTGGAAAGAATAAAATGATTTCTTTATATTGCTTGTTACAAAGAAATAGATATGGAATTATGAAAATATTCTTCAGTAAAAGAAAATTTGTGAAAATTGTTATTTTTAACAATGGAATCATTAAGTCATTGTTTTACAAAATTGCTTGTTGCTAATCAAGTCGTCTTGTGTTTTTGTTTTTTTTTTTTGGTTTTTTGGGCCACACCCTGTGACGCTCAGGGGTTGCTCCTGGCTATGCGCTCAGAAGTTGCTCTTGGCTTCTTGGGGGACCATATGGGACGCCGGGGGATCGAACCGCGGTCCGTCCTAGGCTAGCGCAGGCAAGGCAGGCACCTTACCTCCAGCGCCACCGCCCGGCCCCGGATTCTATACTTCTTTTCCATCTAATTTGATATGCTTCTATTGAGGAATTTGGAAATAAATGTCCATTTTCTCCATAAACTTCAGGATCTGTAAAACTGGGACATTGAGTTTACATGGTGGGCTGTTGCTGTGGGCTGTTGGTATGGTTGCTGGGTCTTCTGGCAGTATGAAGGGGTAGTGAAAGACTGCCTGTCCCATGTTGAGGAAAACACTGGGGTTTTCAGCCCTGAAACCTGTGTGCCTGGGATTTTCATGAGTTTAGTGTCTCTGCAGAGTTTAGTTTTGAAGCAGTGAAGATTGGTCCTTGGAATGGCAGTGGCTAGGTTAGGTGCGGGTGGGAGGGGGCGGGGATGAGGCAGCAAGGGCTTTGCAGGGCAGGTACTCAGCCCACGCCTCTCCTGATATTGCCCTCGAGTTTTCATTTGGAATACCAATGCACCCTTGAATTTTAGCAGGCTGGCTTACATCTCTTCTGAGATTGGTTGTGAATCTGTGGTGCTGGACCAATGAATTTACTTTGTGGCAGCCGTAGTATGTGTGGGTCCCTAAACTATCTACTATCTAAGAGGTTTCCAAACTTAGCCTATAACTTTTTCAAAGAACATATTAGTCAGTGTTGCCTGAGAAATCTACCTTCTTAAAGTAGACAGACAGAAAGCACCATTCAATTGCAGCTGAGATCAATACCACCCCTTAAATTATTCTAGCATCTGCTATGGGCAATAATTTGTAGGGAGTGGAAGACATGGAGTTATGGATTATACATGGCAATGGTCAGGTGTTACTCCTAGATCTGCAATCAGGAAGCACTCCTGGTAGTGCTTCTGGGGATCATAAGGGTTATAATTGCATTATATTATTTTTATAAAGTAAGGAAACATTATTCCCAAAATTCAGTGGCCTTGCACTAAAAAGATAGTTCAATAGCTTGAACACATGCTTTGCACGTGGGAAACCTGGGATTGAACCGTACAACTACATGTCTCCCCAACTATCACCAGAAGCATTCCCATAAGTAGCATAGAACATGAAGTAGCCCCTGAACACTGCCAGGTGTGGCTCTAAAACCTTCTCAAAATAATAGTCTTAAAGGCATTTAGGATTATAAACATGCTATTTTTTTTAACTAAGCAAGAAAAATAAAATAAGTCTACAAAATGTTGCTTTTGAAGGAACAATACTCAGTTTTTTAACTAGCATATTATTATAGGTGATATGAATAAAAATAAACTTTTTGTTTTGTTTTAGTTTGGGGCCACACCCAGTGGTGTTCAGGGTTTATTCCTATCTCAGCACACAGGGATTACTCTTGGTAGTAGTGGACAGGAGACCACATTTGGGAATGAAGATAGAATCAGATCAGCCATGTGTGAGGCCTTACCTTTGGTACTATCTCTTCCCCATAGGAAAAAACATTTTTAATTTCTTTTTGAGAATGTCTTGGCTTTCCATTCTCTCTCCCAAAAGCAAGAAAATAATGTAAGAGTTAGAGTACCTTTAATTAAAACTGAAGAACAATCAAACAGAGAAATCATTTATAATCCTTAGCCAAAACAAAATTACATCAGACTCTGAAAGACAGAGATATCTTGCTGTGATTCTAAATGCTGCTACTTTACTACTTGGGAAATAATTTCTAGTTTGTTTTTAAATCTATCTGCTTTTTTTTTTTTTGGGGGTCACACCCAGCAGTGCTCAGGGGTTACTCCTGGCTGTCTGCTCAGAAATAGCTCCTGGCAGGCACGGGGACCATATGGGACACCGGGATTTGAACCAACCACCTTTGGTCCTGGATAGGCTGCTTGCAAGGCAAACACTGCTGTGCTATCTCTCTGGGCCCTAAATCTATCTGCTTTTTATTTGTAACTTTATGGAGTTAAATAGAAACCATTAAAAGAATAGCTCGCTGAAATTTTCATAATATAACTTATTTTAAATATCTTTTGATTTTCTCATTGGATTTCTATTTCTTTTTTATAATTATTTTATTTAAACACCGTGATTACAAATATGATTATAGTTGTATGATTACAGTCATGTAAAGAACACCCCCCTTCACCAGTGCAACATTTCCACCGCCAATTTCCCAGATCTCCCTCCTCACCACCACCCTCACACCTGTACTCAGACAGGCTTTCTACTTCCCTCATTCATTCACATTGTTACGATAGTTTTCAGTGTAGTCATCTCTCCAACTACACTCATCACTGTATGTGATGAGCTTCATGTCATGAGCTGCACCTACCAACTCTCATCTCTCTTGTCTCTGAGATACTGTTAAAAATGTCTTTCATTTTTCTTAAAACCCATAAATGAGTGAAACCATTCTGCATCTTTCTCTCTCCCTCTGACTTACTTCACTCAGCATAATAGATTCCATATATAGAAAAATTTCATGACTTCATCTCTCCTGATGGCTGCATAGTATTCCATTGTGTATATGTACCACAGTTTCTTTAGCCACTCATCTGTTGAAGGCATCTTGGTTGTTTCCAGAGTCTGGCTATTGTAAATAGCGCTGCAATGAATATAGGTGTAAGAAAGGGATTTTTGTATTGTATTTTTGTGTTCTTCGTGTATATTCCTAGGAGTGGTATAGCTGGATCGTATGGAAGCTCAATTTCCAGTTTGTGAAGGAATCTCCATATTGCTTTCCATAAAGGTTGTACTAGACGGCATTTCCACCAGCAGTGAAAAAGAGTTCCTTTCTCTCCACATACCCACCAGCACTGCTTGTTTTCCTTTGTTGTGATGTGCGCCAATCTCAGTGGCATGAGGTGGTACCTCATAGTAGTTTTGAATTGCATCTCCCTGACGATTAGTGATGTTGAGCATCTTTTCATGTGCCTTTTGGCCATTTGCCTTTCTTCTTTTTCAAAGTGTCTGTTCATTTCATCTCCCCATTTCTTGATGGGGTTAGTTGTTTTTTTCTTGTATAGTTCTGTCAGTATCTTGTAAATTTTGGATATTAATCCTTTATCTGATGAGTATTGGGTGAATAATTTCTTCCACTCAGTGGGTGGCCTTTGTATTCCGGGCACTATCTCCTTTGAGATGCAGAAGCTTCTCAGCTTAATATAGTCCCATCTGTTTATCTCTGCTTCCACTTGTTTGGAGAGTGCTGTCTCCTCTTTAAAGATGCCTTTAGTCTCAATGTCCTGGAGTGTTTCACCTACATGTTGTTCTATATACCTTATAGTTTCAGATCTGATATCAAGGTCTTTAATCCATTTGGATTTTACCTTTGTACATGGTGTTAGCTGGGGGTCTGAGTTCGCTTTTTTGCAAGTGGCTAACCAGTTGTGCCAACACCACTTGTTGAATAGGCTTTCCTTGCTCCATTTAGGATTTCTTACTCCTTTATCAAAAACTAGGTGGTTATATGTCTGAGGAACATTCTCTGAGTACTCAAGCCTATTCCACTGATCTGAGGGTCTGTCTTTATCCCAATACCATGCTGTTTTTATAACTATTGCTTTGTAATACAGCTTAAAATTGGGGAAAGTAATGCCTCCCATATTCCTTTTCCCAAGGAGTGCTTTAGCTATTTGAGGTTATTTATTGTTCCAAATGAATTTCAGAAGTGTTTGATCCACTTCTTTGAAGAATGTCATGGGTATCTTTAGAGGAATCGCGTTAAATCTGTACAATGCTTTTGGAAGTATTGCCATTTTAATGATGTTGATCCTGCCAATCCATGAGCAGAGTATGTGTTTACATTTCCACATGTCCTCTCTTATTTCTTGGAGCAGTGTTTTATAGTTTTCTTTGTATAGATCATTCACATCTTTAGTCAGGTTGACTCCAAGATATTTGAGTTTGTGTGGCACTAATGTGAATGGGATTGTTCTCTTAATGTCCATTTCTTCCCTATCATTATTAGTGTATAAAAAAGGCCATTGATTTTTGTGTGTTAATTTTGTAGCCTGCCACTTTGCTATATGAATCTATTATTTCTAGAAGCTTTTTGGTAGAGTCTTTAGGGTTTTCTAAATAGAGTATCATGTCATCTGCAAACAGTGAGAGCTTGACTTCTTCCTTTCTATCTTGATTCCCTTGATATCTTTTTCTTGCCTAATAGCTATAGCAAGTACTTCCAGTACTATGTTGAATAGGAGTGGTGAGAGAGGACAGCCTTGTCTTGTACCAGAATTTAGACACAAGGCTTTTAGTTTTTCTCCATTGAGGATAATATTTGCCACTGGTTTGTGGTAGATGGCTTTAACTATTTTGAGAAAGGTTCCTTTTATTCCTATCTTGCTGAGAGTTTTCATCAAGAATGGGTGTTGAATCTTACGCTTTTCTTGCGTCTATTGATATGACCATGTAATTTTTATTTTTCTTGTTGTTTTTGTTGTGTATTATGTTGATAGATTTATGGATGTTAAACCATCCTTGGATTCCTGGGATGAAACCTATTTGATCAAAGTGAATGATCTTCTTGATGAGGCACTGGATCCGGTTCGCCAGGATTTTTTTGAGGATCTTTGCATCTGTGTTCATCAGGGATATTGGTCTGTAATTTTCTTTTTTGGTAGCATCTCTATCTGGTTTTGGTATTACGGTGATGTTGGCTTCATAAAAGCTATTTGGAAGTGTTCCTGTTTTTTCAATTTCATAAAAGAGCCTGGTCAGGATTGGTAACATTTCCTCTTGAAAGGTTTGAAAGAATTCATTCGTGAATTCATCAGGGCCTGGGCTTTTGTTTTTGGGCAAATTTTTGATTACGGTTTTAATTTCCTCAATAGAGATGGGGGTGTTTAGATATGCTACATCTTCTTTATTCAACCGTGGAAGGTTATATGAGTTCAAAACTTCATTCATTTCGTCCAGGTTCTCATATTTAGTGGTGTAGAGTTTCTCAAAGTATTCTCTGAATACCCTTTGAATCTCTACAGTATCTGTAGTGATCTCCCTCTTTTCATTTCTAATATGTGTTATCAAGTTTCTCTCTCTTTTGCTTTGTGAGTTTTTCCAATGGTCTATCAATCTTATTTTTTCAAAGAACCAACTTCTGCTTTCGTTGATCTTTTGGATTGTTTTTTGGGTTTCCATTTCATTGATTTCTGCTCTCAGCTTTGTTATTTCCTTCTGTCTCCCTATTTTTAGTTTCTTTTGTTGATCATTTTTTAATTCTATAAGCTGCATCATTAAGCTATTCATGTATGCTCCTTCTTCCTTCCTGATGTGTGCTTGCAAAGCTATAAATTTTTCTCTCAGTACCGCTTTTGCTGTATCCCATAGGTTCTGATAGTTTGTGTTTTCATTGTCGTTTGTTTCCAGGAAATTTTTGATTTCTTCTTTGATTTTATCTTGGACCCACTGGTTGTTCAGTAGCAGGGTGTTTAATTTCCAGGTGTTAAATTTTTTCTTCTGTGTCCCTTTGTAGTTCACATCTAACTTCAGAGACTTGTGGTCAGCAAAGGTAGCCTGCAAAATTTCTATCTTCTTGATTTTATGGAGGTATGTTTTATGTGCCAGCATGTGGTCTATCCTGGAGAATGACCAGTGTACGTTGGAAAAGAATGTGTATCCAGGTTTCTGAGGATGGAGTGTCCTATATATATCTACTAGGCCTCTTTCTTCCATTTCTCTTTTCAAGTCTAGTATATTTTTGTTGGGTTTCCATTTGGTAGACCTATCAAGTGTTGACAAACCTGTGTTGAGGTCTCCCACAATTATTGTGTTATTATTGATATCCTTCTTCAGATTTGTCAACAATTGTATTAAATACTTTGCTGGTCCCTCATTGGGTGCATATATGTTTAGGAGAGTGATTTCTTCCTGCTGTACATATCCCTTGATTAGTACATAATATCTATCCTTGTCCCTCACAACTTTTCTGAGTATAAAGTTGTGTCATCTGTTATTAATATGGCCACCCCCACTTTTTTAAGGGTGTAAGTAGTTCAGAGTAAAGGAAAATCTTTGAATACCAAGATTTGTTTTTATACGGTTTAATATCGAAAACTCAGTTAAGCATTTTAAACCACAACGGTTATTTCTGGATGGTGGGATTAAGAAAGATATCTTTCCTCTCTGTTTTCTTGTTTTGTATGTATATATATTTTTTATTTTTATTTTTTTTTTGGAACACACCCTGTGACACTCAGGGGTTACTCCTGGCTATGCGCTCAGAAATCGCTTCTGGCTTGGGGAACCACATGGGATGCCAGGGATCAAACCGAGGTTCATTCTGGATTGGCCGTGTGCAAGGCAAACACCCTACCACTGTGCTATCACTCTGGCCCCTGGGTATTATTTTTTTGTTTTTTTGTGTTTTTTTGGTTTTTTGGGTCACACCCGGCAGTGCTCAGGGGTTACTCCTGGCTCCACCCTCAGAAATCTCTCCTGGCAGGCTTGGGGGACCATATGGGATGCCAGGATTTGAACCACTGTCCTTCTGCATGCAAGGCAAATGCCTTACCTCCTTGCCATCTCTCTGGTTTTCTGGATATTATTTTTATAGTGTTCATTGACTTGAAATTTCATGGTGGTGCCCTGCTCACCACCAGAAGTGATCCCTAAATGCAGATCCAGGAGTAGCCCTTGTGTACTGCTAGGTGTGTTTTTCAAACAAAACAACAAAAATAATCTTATATTTTTTAATTGTGAATTTCCACCCCCCCCCAATTGTGGATTTTTTAAAAAGCCATCGTGGTTTACTAAACATAAGCACAGACTACCATTCACAACTGCAAGTCATGAAGGCTAAAAATACATTTTTAGTTAAAAAAAGTTTTCATAGATTTCTTATCTACCCTTCATTCTGGAATTCAAAAGCTTAGTAATAAATGCATTCCTGCATCCATCTAGTTTTGTTACCTATGCGTTTTTCCTAAATTTTTTTTAAAAGATTAGTTAAGGCTAGAGAGATAGCACAGAGATTAAAGTGCTTAACTCACAGGCAAGCATCCTGGGTTCTATTCCTGGCACCCTATATTGTCATTTGAGCTCTAACAGAGTGATCACTAAGCACAGAGTAAGTCCTGAGCATGGCTAAATATGGCCTCAAAACAAGAATCTAAAAGTGTAATTAAAACCAATTGACAATACATTAAGAAATGATTTGTGAAAACAGTTAATAAACAATTTATGGGACTAGGGAAATAGCATAAGAAGCATTTGATTTGTATATCTGTTTCCCAAGTTTAAATCACCAGAGCCACACTGGAACCTCAGCATCATTGAAGTGTACTGATACCACATGATCTATGTAGCCCAGATCTTTGAAACTTCTGGCAAATTGGTTAACGGAATATCATCTGAAGTGACCCTGGGGCCCATGAACATGGCTAGGAAACCAACATCTCCAAAACTTTTTTTTTTTTTTTTTTTTTTGGTTTTTGGGTCACACCTGGCAGTGCTCAGGGGTTATTCCTGGCTCCATGCTCAGAAATTGCTCCTGGCAGGCACGGGGGACCATATGGGACACCGGGATTTGAACTGATGACCTTCTGCATGAAAGGCAAACACCTTACCTCCATGCTATCTCTCCGGCCCATCTCAAAAACTTTTTAAGAAACTATTTATAATAAAGAGTTGACAAACATTTAAAGTATCAAAGCAAACATAACAGTAAATATAACATACAAATAAAATCTTGTTATCCTCAAACGTTTAACTCTAGGACACATACAAAGTAATTACTCTGAAATGGTTAAGTTGCTAGGGAATCCTTGGCCTTATGTAGATCCTTGTATTCTCTCATAGCCTTACTCAGGGTCACCCACTGCTACCTCTCTGTGACCTCTGACCCCAGATCACATAATATGCCATTCTGAGTTCTAACTATAACATTTCATTTCATTTATACAGTGCTTGAACTTAGCCTCTCTGTCTCCAATTGTTTATCTCAGACTTTTAGAAACAATGTCTTCTTTAACTAGATTGCTGATGGCCTGCTATTTTAGTTTCTAATTGCCATGTCCCCCAGACTGTGGCAGATAAAACTGTTTAAATGCCATAAATGTTCACTGTTGTTCCCTATTATAAAATACCTTTTTTCTCTCTCAGACAAGAGAAGGTGGAGCCCTAGACTTGCCAGGCAGTATACAAAATATCTTCCATTATGATGAAGACAATAGGCTGCTGCTCATTTTTACAGGCCAACTCTGTTTATTTTTCTAATAGTAGTCAAGAAAAGATTTTTTTCTTACTACATAAGAGACAGTATTTGAATGCCTACTTGCAAATGCAGTATATTCACAATAGCTAATTAAAAATCACATGAAATTGAGTATAGCCATTAAGTATATTAATATTATATTAGGAAATTAACAATCACATGCATGGAATTAAGTATACTATAAAATAAAATTGATTTCTTGAGCATAGAATCAAGAGAAAGCCCTCAATACAGCCAGATGTGACCACAAACAAACAAAAATTCCCGAAGGCAAGAAACAAAATTTTTTTTTTTGAAGTGGGGAAGTCACAACAAGCTGTGCTTAGAAATTACTCCTAACAGACTGTGACCACCCTCAACTGACCATCTGGGGGTGCTGAGGATCAAACCTGGGTCTTTGTTGCTTTTCTGTTTTTTATTTTTCCGAGTTGCACTATTAGTAGTATATTTTATTTCTTAGTCAAACCAAACGAGACAAATTCCTGCTATAGAAAACATGCTGATTTGTATTGAACAAAATGAAGAAAAAAATCCGTCTTTGAACAAATGTCTCCCTAAAGCACTATTTTTGGACAAAATCCTATCATTTTTAACAATAATCATCCTACAAAGAGAGAAAAATATCTGTGATTTTGAAAACAACTTGGCTACTGCTGTGTTTAAGAAAAAATGCATCTTAGTAAAGCATCTTCAGCTGGCATTTTTCATGAATTGATGGACATCTGCTCAGCCTGGGCAATGTGCTGCTCAAAACACATTTATTCTCAGCATTCTTCAGGGGTTCCATGCACTTTCAGGATGCCAAAGATAACATCTACATCAGCAATTTCTCATAAATCATTGGAACATGGAACATGAACCAAGATGAAGAAACGAAGAATTCAATAATAAATATGGCAAGGTGCACAAACAAGAGAATTGAAACCAGATGAAAAGGAGCCTTTCAGTACAGAAGGTCAAGAAATGCATTTCCCCAGATCCCTCAGAGCTTTACAATAATCCCTGTGATTGTGCTTTCCATCAGCCATAAGCTTTCTGCTCTGAGTTGGTTTTGAAATATTTATAAGGTGGAGTTAAGGCTTTAACATACAACTAAAATATTAGTGTAGTTTATTTTAGTTTGCTCAAGTCTCCAGGTCATTATGCACTGGAGAGGAAACTAGTGTTTATTGGTCCTTAAGGAGGTCTTTGCTTACATGCCTTGAAATATTAGTATGTGAATATGGCTAAATTTATGAGATAGTCTTCTTTTACAGCCAGAAGTTACATATATAATAGCAATAATTATTTGGTTTCAAACAAATTGTCTTGAAGCCTTCTTAGAAAAATATACTTTTCTTATCAATGTTGGTACTACAAATATGTTATAAGAATAGTTATGAGTCTTGAAACACTGAAGTGCATTAAAAATAGCCTTTGTGGGGTCCGGAGAGATAACATGGAGGTAAGGCGTTTGCCTTGCAAGCTGAAGGATGGTGGTTCAAATCCCGGCACCCCATATGGTCCCCCAAGCCTGCCAGGAGCGATTTCTGAGCCAAGAGCCAGGAGTGACCCCTGAGCACTGCTGGGTGTGACCCCAAAACTAAAAGATTTGGGGAGTTTAAACAACATTATAAAACAAATATAGCATATGTAGTTTAGAAAGATTTTTAAAGGAAAAGTTACAATATGTGATAAATATCTCCCTACACAGTTATTTAAAATGTAATCTGATTTTTTAAGCCTTTGTTTTATAAGAAATAATAATTTTATTATCTCTTATTTAGAATATAATTTAATTCTAAGTGCACTGTTTATTTGGGGGCTACTCCAGGTGGTGCTCACTTCTCTGTGCTCATGAATCACTCCTGGTAGGGCTTGGGATGCTATATAAAGTGTTGAGGACTGAACCCATGTTGGACATATGAAAGGCAAGCCATTCTATCTACTATCTCACTGGCCCACACACATATTACTTTAAGGGGTTAAAAATAATAAAAGGATCTGCTAAATAATTACAGCAGACCAAAGAAAGTATTTATCATGGGAATAAAATAATATAAATATCACTTTGCAAAGTTTGGAGTTTGATTTATAAACGTGTGTGTGTGTGTGTGTGTGTGTGTGTGTGTGTTTCAGTTCAGATGCTTCCATAATATAGCTTGAAATACAATGAGATTATCTTTTTTTTTTTTTTGTTTTTTGTTTTTGGGTCACACCCAGCAGCACTCAGGGGCCACTCCTGGCTTTACTCTCAGAAATCGCTCCTGGCAAGTTCGGGGTACCATATGGGATGCTGGGATTCGAACCACCATCCTTCTGCATGCAAGGCCAACACCTTACCTCCATGCTATCTCTCCAGCCCCCGAGATTATCTTTAAAATACTGAGTTGATACATTTTGATTCTTCCCAGGTTTTCGTAAACTCATTTAGTGATCTTTAATTTTAGTTTCTCTTCTCAGTTAAGAGTAGAACCCCTGTGCCCTAGCAGCCTAGTTGTGGCTCACCTTCCTCAGAGCATAGGATAGCTTCTCCAGAATGATTCTTTTCCGTGCAGAGTGTTATTTTCCTCCACATCATTACTATTCAGAATCAGTCTAATTAAGTTTTATCTCTGAGTTTTTATATGAAAGTGCATTTTCTCACACATGAGCAGTTGAATCAGGTAGTTTGACTGTCCCCACTTTTGACCCTAGTAGAGTCCAAGTCCCAGCCTTCTACTTTTTGGCTTTTAACTTATCTTTATTGCCTAAGTACTCTGTGTACCAGTTTCCTCTTGGGAAAGTTGGACTACTCATGGTTCCAAATTTGTGGGGCTATTGTAAGATTTAAATGAAATAACATTTAAAAATCTTCAAGGAGCATACGGTTCATGAAAAATTCAATAAACATTATTTTTTTTGTTTTTGGGGCCACACCTGGCAATGCCTATGGGTTTCTCATGTCTCTGTACTCAGAAATTACTCCTGGCAGACTCAGGGGACCATATGAAATGCAGGGGATTGAATTTGGGTCTGTCCCAGGTAGGCCACATGCAAGGCACTCAGGCTCCTTTAATAACTAATTTCAATTACCCTACTTTAAACTAAGTATAAAGATTAAGGGGCCAGAGCGATAGCACAGTGGTAGAGTGTTTGCCTTGCACACGGCTGACCCAGGATGGACCTCAGTTCAATCCCAGGCATCCCACATGGTCCTCTGAGCTAGGAGCAATTTCTGAGCGCATAGCCAGGATTAACCACCGGGCATCAACAGGTGTGGACCAAAAACCAAAAAAAAAAAAAAAAAAATTTAAACTAAGTATAAACATTAAGTCTTGACTGTTGTAGTTCTTCACTTAGGAATTTATGGAAGACATTCTGATATGCTTATACAAATATGATATTTGACTTATAGATGCAACATAATTTACTAATTAATTTCTTTCTTTTCTTTTTTTTTTTTTTTTTTTGGTTTTTGGGCCACACCCGTTTGACGCTCAGGGGTTACTCCTGGCTATGTGCTCAGAAATCGCCCCTGGCTTGGGGGGACCATATGGGACGCCGGGGGATCGAACCGCGGTCCTTCCTTGGCTAGCGCTTGCAAGGCAGACACCTTACCTCCAGCGCCACCTACCCGGCCCCAATTTCTTTCATTTTTAATTTCTATATTTAGACAGTATGTCTTTTTTCTGTTTTAAATAATGTGATAACTTTTATGATTCTTATTTTGATGTAATGGTTTTGTATCATGCTTTGAACCTTTGATCTGAATTGGTCACTAGTAATATATTAACTTAAATTCATGTTTTTGGATCAATATTGATTTCTACTGCTTATGGTGTACATTCAGCCTGCCTCTCAAGCAAAGATCTATTCTTTAGCATCCTCCTCACCAAATTATTTCTTTGCTTATCATCTATATTATTATCAATGATTGAAATGATACTGAGAGAGTATTGACCCAAACTTTAGCACTCTTACATTACTGTGCCTTCCATCTCGTTCTTGATTGTATGTACTCTTTACTACTTCATCCTGTCTGTCCAGAAAGGTACAAGATCCAATTTCAGAAAGATTCTTCAAACTTGATATCACTAGAGATCTAGCAGCTTTTTTTCATTAAATCAGATGAAATTAAGAGAAATAAATAAGATTGATGTACAGTAAGATACAGCAGAAATTTGAAAGGGATGAAATGGGCATAAAGTTGTAAGAAACATCTGTATGGAACTTGATTTTCAAGTTGGATCACAAACTATATTTAGATAAAAACATACTTAAGAAACATTTTTCTATGGAACAATATGTATTAAACATTACTATTTGTCTTAAAAATAGGGCCTAATGGTTGATACCTTTGTGCAGAATGAGTGGGGCTGATTGCACTTTCTGCATGAACCACAGCAGCCCAGTGCCATATCCTACACCCTCTGACAGAAATGACTCACCTCTATAACTTAACTGTATCAAACTGCCAGGTCACCAAAGGATTTCTGTTTTTGTTTTGCTTTGTTTTTGTTTTGTTTTCAGATTTATAAATCCTGGATTGTGTGGCTGCTTGTGGCCAGGAAACTCCTAAAATTTTTATAGTAGTGTTAGCCCCAGTGCAATCAATCACAGGAAATTTAATGGACAAATTGGTTCTACAAGCACTGCCCAGAGTGTCCCCTGACCACCACTGTGGTCAAACATTAAAAAAAGGGGGCAGGTCTAATAATGTCTATATATCGCATATAGTGCATGTTATGATTATGACAGAACACAGGCAACTTAGTTAGGTCCATTACCACTAGAGAAAATAACTAGGGCAAGAATAGGGATGATATAAACAAGTATTTTCACTAAATGCATTTCAGCTGTTTCAATTTTGAACTATCCAACTATATTATCTATTTGATAGTATCTGAATAAAATGTTTAAACTTTTGTCTCCTAAGTAAATATGTTTCAACACTCTTTCATACAATAAATGATACTTTTATTTTTAGAAGCCACTTGGATCACAAAATTTATTAACAAAAAGTGTGGGGAGGATCAAAATTAAAGATTGGATCAGAAGATAACTAGGGACAATCGTGGAAGGTCATAGGTTCACTGGTGGTGATGGGGCTCTGTAATTTTGTACATCAGTACTATAGACATTAATACATATAATCATATTACATGTACTGTAATAAAAGTTGAAATTAAAAAAACTAAAATTAGAAAGTAGAAATTATTCTTGCCTTTCTCCCACTAAAATTTATAATAAAGCACTTCCAAGATTAAAAGCATTCTTCATACAAAAATGTTCATTATAAAGTTCAATTATCTAAGGGCTCAATATGACAAATCCCTGTGGTATGAAACCTTGTAGTCTATTTTTCTTTTTACTTTATCTGAGGTAAAAAGTAATGGTGTGGAGAAAGAAGATACCCCACTGTTTGCAGATTTTATAGACTTAGCAGAATTTGGAAGAAAAAGTAAGCTTTTCCCTCCATTGTATGTTTTCCAAACAGGGGAAGTTCATGATGCTTGGGCTCCTACAGCTATACATTTTGAAAGTATTTTATCATTTTCTTGTGAGGGTGTTTTGATATATGTGATTCAAGATGATTTACTTGGACAAGTGGTCTTAAGAGCAAGGAAAACAAACTATGAAAACAACATTTATAAGCCTAAACGTCCTACCTTTTATCTTTACTATTTTCTCAGAGTCTGGCATGAAACAGACACACACTAATCTCCACAGGGGGTTAAAGAGGGAACCATCCAAGCATCACAGTGTGGTTCAGAATTTTGATCACTTCCATCCCCCATCTCTGGTGCACAATGCCTGACTCGGGGTGTGGAGACCATGGTGTCCTGCCCAGGACAGATACTTACAGTGTGTGCCAGAAACCGCAGTTCTCTTTTGTCCCAGCACCAGATGCACTTGTCTCAGAACAAGCCTCTGTCCTTTTTCTAGAGCATGGGATATAAATAGCTTGTTGTATATCTGCCACCAAGTCCGTTTCTGTCCAAGTTCAGCGTCTTAACACCCACTTTGTTTCCAGTCTGCTTTCAGCTTCTACTTGAGTTCACTTGTTTAATTCATTAAGCCTTTATCTGTATTTTTTTTCCAGAGAGACAGAGGATATACAAAAACCTCCAGACAGATGTTTTCTGAGAGAAACCAGAATAAAATTGGGGTTATAGGGATGAATTCCTGGGTCTGAGGATTTCAGAGAAAGAAGCGCTCTCAGAACCTGACTCTTCTACAGAGCACTGGGAACCTCTAAATCCTCAAGGAATTTTATATAAGGAAAAATACTATATTGAGTGCCATTAATTATTCTTTTAGTGTAATTATAAGTAATTATGTGTTTTTAAAATAACTTCTGTGGCTGTTTAAGATTAAATAATGAATTATGGGCCAGAGCGATAGCGCAGTGGTAGGGCGTTTGCCTTGCATGCAGCTGACCCAGGATAGACCTCGGTTGGAACCCCCGTGTCCCTCAAGCCAGGAGCGATTTCTGAGCACACAGCCAGGAGTAAGCCCTGAGCATCACCGGGTGTGGCCCAAAAACAAAAACAAAAACAAAATTATCTCTGAGTTTCTTTTAAAAAACAAAACTTACAATGGAGATAAGAATGAGAGATCTGAGTTCCTGAAGGATAAAATGAAATAATAAATGCTCAGGGCCTGATAAGTTGCTTTCCCATGACTTGTTTCCACACCATTGTCTTCTTCACACTGTTCTGTCATTATAACATCATTGATTTGTTAGAAGATGGTTGTGTGGATGACTTCAGACAAAGAACACTTATTCACAACAGCAGTGTGAGAGTTATTATAAGTCAGAAACACTTGAGGGCTGGTTAGGAAAGGGCTGCAGGTTTTCATCACTAAGTTTTCTTAATTACCAGTTGAGAACTTTTTTCTGGGAAGAAGGTTCACTCAGTGTTTAGGGATTACTTACTGCTAGTACAATATTCAAAAATTGCTCCTGATGGGACTCAGGTGACCACATGTGGTGTTGAAGATAGTGGGTTTGAATAAAGCAAATCTGTCTCTATACCTAGAATTTTATTTATTTTGCTTTTGGTTTTTGTTATTGTTGTTTTTTGGTCACACCCGTTGATGCTCAGGGGTTACTCCTGGGTATGTGCTCAGAAATCGCTCCTGGCTTGGGGGGCCATATGGGACGCAGGGGGATTGAACCGTGGTCTGTCCTAAACTAGCGCAAGCAAGGCAAACGCATTACCACTTGTGCCACTGCTCTGGTCCCTATACCTAGAATTTTAAACTAAGTTAAATGTGTATCTTAAACTCATTTTCTAAGCATTCCTGGTAATATTAATGCTTTTGGTCCAAAGAACACACTGCAAGATTCACCATTAAGGTGATTTTTGAGTTTTTCTAACTCAAATATCCAGTTATTCAAATATAAAGATTTCATCTCTTTTCTGTCTTTTTTTATTATGCTTTGCCTTCCTTTCTACTCCCACTCTTTATTCTTGGAGGTTAAAGGAACTACACAACTCTACTTCTCACCTCTGTGTTTTTTGTAAACAGCACAAGTTTTTACTTATATCTAAACACCAGGGAATGTTTTATTTTAAGTATCATGTTTCATTCAGACACCAAGGGGAAGGGAAACAAGTACTCCCTGGATATTCACTAATATGAAGATATTGTCTACTAATAATAGAAAAAGCGTCTCTTTGATGACTGATGCTTTCAAAAAGTTGGAGGTTTCATAGGCAGCCTAGTGCCAAGAAATATTTTCACCATTTAAGGCCTGTTTAATCTTTTATCAGAATAAATATTTGAAAAATGAAAATGGTCAGGAAAATTACTAAGGAAAACATCTCTGTTCAGAGCTTGGAAGAGCAAGTCATGTTTAGCCTGTGCCTCAAAAATATGTCTTTGTTTTTCTTAACTTGGGAACGTAGTTGTTTTCTTGAGATCTATGAACTTTATGAATATAAGTGTGTTTCGTGTGTGTGTGTGTGTGTGTGTGTGTGTGTGTGTGTGTGTGTTTAGGGAAAATGTCCATGTCTTTAATGTATGGTCAAAGGAATCTGACTCCCAAAGGATCAGTACTGTCACGGAGATTTACTTGATCAAAAACCTCATGTTAATTTCTTTTTTTTTTTTTTTTTTGGTTTGGTTTTTGGGTCACACCTGGCAACGCTCAGGGGTTACTCCTGCTCTATGCTCAGAAATCACTCCTGGCAGGCTCAGGGGACCATATGGGATGCCGGGACTCGAACCACCAACCTTCTGCATGCAAAGCAAATGCCTTACCTTTATGCTATCTCTCTGGCCCCCTCTTGTTAATTTCTTGATGTAGAAATAAATTTTATGGAGAAGAGAGTTCTATAGGGATGCAATGAAGAATGAACTGAGTCCATTAACTAGGAGCAACTTGTAAACTGTACCATTGTGAGGAGTGAACCATTAAATTCTACAAGAAAATTGGTGGTATTGATTTTCTCTTCTTTAGTCTCCTCATCTGTAGCATAGATATTATATAAATACTTGCCTACTCAACAAAACTAATTGCCAAATGTTTTGTTCAAGGCAGGTGTTAAATAAAATCCAGTAGTAGAGGAAGTTATGATTTCCCTCTGTTGTACCTTAGGTTGATCACTCACTACATAACACTGGCATAAAAATTCTTTGGCACATCTTTGATTATAACTGAAAGAGAACAGGTCCGCCCCCACCCCCCCTGGAAAAGTGTTGTTTTTATTGTATCAATAATGAACTAAGGATCATTTACAAAGGACAGAGCGGGGATTTTTATTTCATGTTGCTATTGGAGTCAGATTTTTCCCCCTAAAATTGCATCATATTATAGCATAAAATATGGAAGAGTTGTGTCCATTGTGCCTTTTTGGGAGTACCATGATTTCCAAGCACTAAGCTTTCAGTCAAGTCTGCCAAGTCCTGACCAATAGTGTTTTGGAAAATTGTCTGGAAGAACATAAATCATCTGGTAATAACTCTATCTTCTACCCATTGAACAACTGTGGTAACAAGAAGTTATATTTTTATCCCCATACAATCATTCCAAGAAATCAGTTTCATATTTCAATAAATACAGAGCTAAGAAAATAAAAATATAATAAATAATAGCACAGATATACTTCTTAACATTTTAAATGAATATAAATACTTCAAGAAAAATAATGTTTTACCTTTAGTTGAGGTCAGTGACAACACTACACATACATGCTTACTGCTATTTCAAACTCATAAATTTTGTTTTTGTCATTCATTCTGTTAGCCATATGCCTTACAATTGCAGTAGCTATGCACAATTTTTTTCTACCCAAGATGGATTTTTGCATGAGCAGAATGAGCTGCTTGGTAGAAAAGCAGAATCTCTGTCCCATCTGGCACCTGCTGAATCAAAATGTGCATTTTAATACAATTCTCGGGGGATTCACATTCACATGAACATCTGAGCCACATTTGTTAGGTTGCCAAAGAACTTCTGGAGAGCAGAGCCATATTTACATGTTGGGGAGTTGGCTTTCTATTTTCAACCTCTCTTCTAGCAGTTATGCAAGTCAATACCAGTTGAATTGTTTTGTCTCTCTGGTTCTGATACCTTTCTCATCCCTTTTGGCCTCTAGCACAATGCTGAATCTGAGGATGTAGCTCCTTTGTCAGAGAATAATCATGACTTTTTCCTGAACAAAAGTCTAGATCTTGGAGAATCAAGTATCACACAGATATAATCTCTATTTCACCAATCATTCAGTGTGAAAACCAATAGGTATAGCTTTGAGACTGTTCTCCCCAGTGACAAAACTCTTAGAAAAATTATAAATAATTAAAAATGAAAGAAATTCCTACAGATAAATCTTGCCCACAATAACCACTCCTGGTGATATTTGGGGAACCATATGTGATAGTAGGGATTAGAATCAAGGTAGCAGAAAATGCAGCTGTATGCAAGGCAAGTTCTTTACCTCTAATACTGTTTATCCAGTCCAGAGCGAGAAGCTTTGGCATTAACACAGTGTGAGAGGAAAAATAGAGAGAAAAAGCCAGTGGACTCTTGACTAATTATCATGTTAACTTTTAACAGATGCGATTAGAGATTGCAGTATCATTTGCACTTATCTGTAACTTGTGATTCCTGGGATAGGATTGGTTTTGAAGTGGTGGTGAAGACTATAAAAAGAGTCTAATTCATCAAATTCACTAGTTCATATTATAACAGATGGCTAGACAGCTACCAAGGAGAGCAGTATCTGATACCTGAGAGAATTCAGGAGCACTGATGTCACATGTTTAATTATTGTTGTTTTTGAATCTACACTGTTATTCTTCTCTTTTGCCTCCAAATATTAAGTACAAGTCTATTACAAAAGGCTGTATGATTTTATCAAATTAGGAAAATGGCAGTGTGTTCACTTTAGTGACAGAGTGATAATTACTAAAAGGACAGCAGCCAGTAAAAGTGTTGATGAGGAAAAGGGCAGAGAATTGACAGCAGGCATAGAGTGTTGGGGCCCATGATGACAAGTGATCACTGAGATAAAGTTCTCCAAAAATTCTAGTATATAGCTCTGTTTTTAGATTTTTTTTAATACTAGGGTTTTCTTCTTCAGACATGAAAAGAAAAGCTTCCTGCTGACTCCCCAGGGCTACCAGGTTTGACCACCATAATAACAGCAAAATCAAAGCTGATCCAGAAGACTGGAGAATAGTAGTTCCTATTAACATTGGCATGGAGTGTTGGATCCCTTATGAATTTATACAGACTTTTATAATGAATTAAATGTACAAAGGGCCTGCCTTAAATAAGAGGGCCATTCTGTTATGGGACCAGTCCCTGGATTGCTTTGACTGCAGGAAACCAGGATGTGATGAAGAAAGAGATAAGCCTCATGAGAAGGTTGTGTTTTAATATGGTCCCAGGTGTATTCACCCTGATCAGAGAGATTTGGACAAGGAGTTAAACATCTGGATTATGAAACATCTTTAAAGAACATTTGTGCTCTCAAGAGATCTCAAGCCTGATTTAATTTCACCAGTCAGTTTTTAGACCAAAAAATCATCTGCCTGATTCTACAATACCATCTGACATTTTTCGTTCAAATGCACAGCAGTCAAAAATCAGAAAAAATATTCTCCTTTTATCATTTAAGTTTTCCTCCCCTTACTGAATCCTACCTTTCTAGATTATAGGACTATAGGACTGAAGGAAGTACACTAATTTTATCATATGTCTTATTTATAATAATTATCACATAATCAATAGCTTGTCACTGTGTGATTACATATTATTGTATGAGATGTGATTATATATAATTGTATAAAATACATGTGAATTAGATATATGATAAAAGTAGGTTAGTTCATATTTAAAGTGACTAGGACCCTGAAATCAAATGACTAACTCTCTGGTGTACTCAGTGCAATGGTTCCTTTTGCTAAGGGGCATAGATCCCCCTTTAAGATCAAGGCCATTTTACCCCAGAGGGCTGTACTAAGATCCACTTCAGCATATAGTATGGTGAAAGGTGTCTGAAGGCACTGATTTCCACTAGCTCACTTTTCAGTCTCAGTTTACTCTTCTATAAAATGGAGATAGTAAGAGTATGAACTTCACAGTACAGAGCATGAAAATTAGTACAGGATCAGTCAGCGTGAGTGCCCTGCATTTGGTGATAAAGGCTGCTGGGGGAAAGTTAGTGAATATCTTCCTAAGAGGGAAGGATAGGAGCACCAGGAAGAATTTTATCTCCAAACTGAGAAGATAGACTAAGTAAATATGAGAGACAAAAAAAGTTTTTACTTTTCTTTGACACCATCCCAGTGTCAAACATTATCTGAAGACTTACTCAACAAAATTCTCCATATGGTCCATTTTTTAGAAGCACATGGTTCTTAAAATGAAAATAAAGATATCAGGGGCCGGTGAGGTAGTACTAGAGGTAATGTGTCTGCCTTGCAAGTGCTAGCCAAGGAAGGAACGCGGTTTGATCCCCCAGCATCCCATATGGTCCCCCCAAGCCAGGGGCAATTTCTGAGCGCTTAGCCAGGAGTAACCCCTGAGCATCAAATGGGTGTGGCCCAAAAAACAAAAAACAAAAACAAACAAGATATCAGCTTTGAGTGGACCGAAACAGTAGTACAGTGGGTAGGGTACTTGCCTTGCAGTGGTCATCTCAGATTCAATACCCAGTATCACATATGATCCCCAGAGCTCCACCAGGAGTGATTCCTGAGTGCAGAGCCATGGGTAACCCTTGATCACTTCCCAGTATGTCCTCAATATAAATTAACAAAAACAAAAACAAACCTTGAATATATGATGATTTAGGTTGTTCTATATGCTCTCAATCAATGAGTAATAAAAGTATAGCACTCAGAGAGGATATGCCTTCTTCTAGTCTTCTGTTCTTTAGAAAAGAACAAGAAAGAAGGGAAACAAAAAGAAAGCAAAAAGGAAAGAGAAAAAACAAAAAGGAAAGTATATGAAGGGAAAGAAAACAAAAGAGCAACTTTACACTTTGAATAAACTGAGCCCATCATGTCTAGAGACTGGAGTCTAGTCCTTTTGGGGAGGCGTAATGTGTAGGTACAATGTAGGCTGACCACAGGACTGAAGGTGCCTAGGTTTGTGGACTGAGGGCAGGAAAATGAAGAAGCTCAGCACAGAGAATGTGGCCCTGAAAAAAAATGGGGTAGGAAAACTTTTGTCCTCCAGACAAATGCAAAATGTTAGAGAATGGAGACATCCTTCCAGCAGACTAGGCTGTGACTAGGACATGTGAGGAAAACCAGATCCTGCGATGAACTGTAAGGCTTAAAATTCCTCCAGCAAATTTCAGTGGAATTATTTGCTTTCCCTGCCCACGGGCTCTGGTTCCTTTTGTTTTCTCCTCTGCAAGTCTTTCCTTCTTGCTCAGTTCTTTTTTCCTTTCACACCCACAGAGAACCTGATTTCAGTAGTGAGAAAATCTTGTGAAGCAAATATTTTAGTTGCATTACAAATCAGTTATCATTTGTTTTTCATTTCCTCTGAATATTTACATCTGCCTCACTGTCTGACTTTGCTGGGGTTGGGGCCCACACTAGCTTTAGTTCAGGATCCCAAACGCAGGTGATCACTATGCTTGAAGAAAGTGGTTTTTTTTGTTTGTATTTTTGTATTTAAATTTATTTTAGGTACTGTGGTTTACAATGCTGGGTTGACATCAAAATATGTTCACTTTAGCAATCTGTTTTTTTTTTTTTACTCTTTGAAACTTAAATTCTGAAGGACAGACACATAGATACAAATGGAGTCTTGCCAATTGCAAAGAGCTTTGCAATAAAACTGGTTTTATAGTTGTTTTTTATTCTTGAAACTTTTAATTACATGATGTATATGCATTTATATTTTACTTTGTATAACTTGCTATTTTATATAACGTAAACCTGAATTTATTTCTAGAGAAAATAACTTAAAAAAATTAATTTACGGGGCTTGAAGCGGTAACACAGCAGTAGGGCATTTGCCTTGCATGCAGCCGACATAGGATGGACTGGGTTCTATCCCCAATGTCCCATATGTTTCTCCAAGCCAGGAGCTATTTCTTTTTTTTTTTAATTTATTTTTTAATTATGACAACAAAAATGCAAAGAAAGAGGACAGGGTAAAGTTACAGTGGAAGCCCAATCACCCATAAACAGAATTCTCGGTAGTCCCATCGATGATATTCCAGCCTTGAACTTTCAGCCAAAGAACATTAATAGAAACAAAACTGAACCCCTGTACAATACAATTACTTTGTCCCTCAAATCCCCAGTTGTAGTACATACTATTTCTTAGCAGCACACAATATAATCTAAAGACATTAGACTTATGTAACTCCTTAAACATTGAGGGCAAAGTACATTTCTCTAGTTCCATGCACATGCTAACTAGTTTAAGTTAACATCAAAAGTTTTAGTGGCTTGTTTTTCTTAAGAATTGGAGTCAAGGGAACATAATAAAAAATGGTATTAAAGTGGCATTTGTTTGCATAGGCCCACCAAAACATAAGGGACATGGAAAGACAAATTATGGTCTAAATACAAAGAGTCCTTACCCCTGAAGTTTCCTGGCACAGGACTGATTCTAGGCTCCAGGCAAATTAGTTTGTCCAATTCAAGTCATCGTCTGTAGTGGCAATACACCTCCATTCCTCACATAGTCTCTGTTGTTGGTATCATGCTTCTGTATTAAAGATCCTGGAGTCTGCATATCCCATATTGCAGTCAGGATGGTGCAGAGCATCCTCTCGTTTCACCTCACACTTAAGGGGGACTAGAGAGAACCATGTCCTGTAGAGCAGGTCATTGTTACTGTCAAGTCTTCTCAGTGTAAACGGAAGTCTCTTTTTAAGAGGTCGATGTCAGACCCTTGGTAGTGTCTTTCCTGGTAGAGGACTGCTTCTAGCTGTTGCTGTAAAAGACCTTGGATGTTTCGTAGATAGCTTGCCTGGTTCCGGCGTGAATGGAGGATGCCCATTCTTCTGAGGCCTGTGCCAGGTCATTATATCAATGTTCAGGGTGTTAGGTACATTGTACTGAAATTTATTAGATAAGAACTTATCTGTATGTATGGTGTTTTCCCATTTT